>NC_132805.1:562500-881000 GCF_048594095.1 Paramormyrops kingsleyae
CCCCAGCACCGGCACGACCCCAACACCGGCGCGGACCCAGCACCGGGGCACCGACATGCCGGGGAAACAACAGAAAAACAACCGACAGAGACAGACAGACAGACAGGCGGCCGCGTCGTACTGCAGCGCGAGGCTTTACCAGTTTCTTCGCGTCTGTCGGCCAGTCCATGGCGCATCGCGAGCTCAGGGATGGGGGTTCTGGAGACCCCGCGGTCCGCGGGCCAAGCTCGCGGGGGGGGCCTTCACGGGCGATGGGGAGACTGCATGGAGTCCCGGGTATCCGACACCCGCCGCGGGATTCGCTCTGGCTCTCTCGCTCTCAGCCGCTCGCCCGAGGCTGTCTGTCAAGCTACCAGGAAATGCAGAGTCACTTCAACAGACGAGCACTTCCCCCCCCGCAACCCCCTCCCATTACACCTCTGAACCCTCCTCGCGACCCATTCCTCCTCTGCCCTGGTGCCCCGGTCTCTCTCTCCATTGCGGCAGACAGTGGACAGTCAACGCTGTGTGGGGTAAATGTGTGTGTTTGGTGGGGGGGGGCTGCTTACCCAGCACAGGAACTGGGTCGCCCAGCAAACTCCTGTCAGCTGCCTCCATATGCAGACACCTCAGGAGGCCCTATCCAGGCTGACTCCTGCCCGTCCCCACTGGGTGCCAACCTGGCATCTCAGCCATGGACACAGCGCCCCTCGCTGGCCAATATTCATGCACATTTATGCTTCCATTTTGGGGTTTTCTACAGGGTGTGAACTTACGCCCTGGTTTGACAGCTTGATGCAGCCTCCTCCCTGGGCCTTGGAGTGGGGGGGGGGTGTGTCTGTTGGTTCTGGTGCTAGGATTAGTCCCTCCCAGCCCTGGGAGTGGGGGGGGGGGTGTGTCTGCTGGTTCTGGTGCTAGGATTAGTCCCTCCCAGCCCTGGGAGTGGGGGGGGGGTGTGTCTGCTGGTTCTGGTGCTAGGATTAGTCCCTCCCAGCCCTGGGAGTGGGGGGGGGTGTGTGTCTGCTGGTTCTGGTGCTAGGATTAGTCCCTCCCAGCCCTGGGAGTGGGGGGGGAGGTGTGTCTGCCAGAGGGCAGCGCTCAGGCAGGGCTGCAGACGCACGGAGCTCCGCCTCTTACAGCCTGGGGCCCTGGAAGAGGCTCCACTCAAATTCCACACTACACAAGACTCGGGGGTATAAATATTAAACACGACTTCAAAGATCTGGATCTAAAATATTCACAAAATCGTTATTAAAGTGTTTAGCATGATAGTGTCAGTTTGCGGAACACCAAGCTGATCGTCTGAATGAGGCCTCTGTGCTGGGCCTCATTCAGCAGGAACATCGCGTGCCTGATCCAGTCCCAGCTTGACTCTCTCCCGCGGACCCACAGGGCTAAACAGCTGAAAAATGTTGAGCGGAAGATGCTGCCCACCCATCCCCCCCAGCAAGCTAACCACAGATATGTAAAGTAAATAAATAACCAGCACCCCCCCCCCCCCCAAAAAAAAATGTGATGCTCAAGCTAATGACTAAGACTGCATAAGACATAAGAATTTATTGATGCCAGGGGAAGATTCCTTGTAGAAAAACAGGGCTGGTGACGGCAGTTCAGATCTGGCAGGTCGATGGACGGCCCGGGTGGCGAAAGGACCCTGAGCTGTTTGAGAGACACGCCTGCTTCCTGTTGTGGTGGGGAGGAAGCAAGGGTCGGTGTCCAGTTGGCCCCCCTGCACTGTTTCAGGGGCTATAATTAACACAGGGTGCTCTGGGGGCTGAGGGGGAGGCTGCTGGCAGAATGCAGATATGCACATGGTGGGCGGAGCCTGTGTTACCATGGCAACGCCACCGGGGCCAAGCGGCGAGGTGCCTGCGGAGGCCATGAGAACGAGCTCGTCCCAATGGGATCCATCCAGCAAGGGCTTAATTAGCACTCGCAATTACCCACCTCCTCCAGCACGGTACTCACTACCTCAACAGCTAATTTTCAATAACTACCCCATAATTACTTTGGAAGCCTTCTACCTCCCCCCCCCACCCCACCCCACCAACCAAAAATTCTCCCAATAATCCCTAGATAGGTGGCTGACCTTAACCCCTCAGTCCACCAAACCGCGACCTGATCTCATGCGATACCCGACTAAGCAATCCACAATCCAGCAGAATTTGGTTTTGTTTGCCCCCCTGGTTGGCAAAATTTACCACCGGGGACCGAGACTCCAGAAGGCGGAAAGACGGAAAGACAGTCGGGCCGTGGGCCACAGCGGGAGGCGTGCGCAGCTGAGGCACGGCCAGTGAGAGGTGGGACAAGGCGTCACCTAGGAATCACAGGTGGGCGGGGTGAGGGGGGTTTTCGAGGGCCGCACCTGTGTGCCAGAGAGGGCCCTTAGGGAAAGGCGGAAAGCACAGACATGCCCCCTGGACGGGCCCCTGCGGGTTAGAGAGCCCAGACCAGCATCTGGACAGGAAGAGCCCCGTGCTGGTTCACGCTCTGTAAAAACAGGGTATTTCACTGGGAAATCACCGCAGGCCCAGGCACAGCAGACGGGCACCGTGAGTCCTGTGCTAACTGGGGGGCTGGGAGCCTGTCCCAGGCCACAGGACGGGAGACCTTGGACAGTCCAACGCAGGGCACAAAACCAGTGAGCCTCTGAGAATCCACAATACACCTCAACAAATGTTTCTCCACTGTAGCAGTACCTGAAATAAATAGAGAAGAATATGCAAACACCACCCTTTGGGGAGGAATTCGAACCCCCATTCCAGGAGGCTACAAGATTACCTACTAAGCCACAGGGTTGCGGGCAGGTGGTCGCAGACCATTGCTACCCGCGGAGTCCCTGTAAACTTATCAGTCTGTCGGCTTTAGAAGAAAGGCAGAGAGATCCATGCCAGGACACGGCGATCCCCAGGGACCCCACAGGACGGATCCGTCTTAACGTGTCTGTCATGTGACTGAGGGCAGTTAAAAATGAAAGTGAGGCTCATCACATCCGTCACAAGGTGAGGACTTAATAACACATCAGTGACAGGGTCCAGTCTGCTGGCTGATGCACTCATGTTTTCAACCAAGCTATAAATCGCCACCGAGCAGGCAAATTAACGCGCAAATTAACCTACTGAGCCTGAAAGCTCATGGGCCAAAGGCAGTCTCAGTCAGTCTCAGTCGGTCACGGTCGATCACGAGCCGTTTACCTCTCGGACATCGCGAGGGCGACATCTCAGCAAGGAGAACAATGGGGGGTTGGGGGGGCTGAGCACGGGCTGGGGTCGCTTCCCTTAAAGGCTCTAATGTCAGATAGGAAGTGTGAAGGCAAACAGGAAGCAGCATGGGCAGATACACCGGCAACATGCAGAAGGCCCACTGCAACCAGAGACCAGAAGAGTGTTCCAGAAAAACAATGGAACAGGAAAGTAAGGTCTGGTCGGAGAGAGAGTGAGTGTGTGGGGGGGTATGGCGAGGTGACAGCAGTGTTAAATTCATCAAGACACCCCTGGGGTGTGCTTAGTCAGTGCATGACTTGGACAGGTCCGCCCCCCCCCCCCAAAAAAAAACTGACAGTATCTCTGATGGAAGAAAATGAGTAGGACATCCAGAGGAAGACTCCAGCTGTCCAATGGCATGGGAGTGGGGTGGAGAGTAAATAATACGTATAATAAATGAATAAGGATATCAGAACAGGGATGAGAGGGCTGTGTGCAGATAGGAGAGGCAGGGTTATGTGTGGGGTTGGTGGGGGGGGGGGGGCTTCCTTTCAGGAAATTGACGTTATAAAACGTCCCGGGGGTGGGGTAGGTTTCTGATGTTCTGGGTGAGGGCAGCCAGAGAGGATGGGCCTGCTGTTTGGTGGGAGGCAGGTCAATATGGAGGCCTACTGGGAGAAGAGCAGCGGCTTTCTCTAAGAGGGTGACACCGGAACGTGGGTGGTTCACAGCCAGGGGGAACAATTCATGATTTATTAGCTACTGGTTACTGGTTAACTGATGCTGGTGGCAACGGGTGGAGGGCAGCAGCAGCAGCGATATCGGCGACTCAAAACGAAAGTGTTTACGGCACAGACACCCAGCAAGGCGGCAACTCGCACCGAGCCACACCGCGACACGGTAGCGTCATGGCCAGCCACGTAAAACCCGTGTGCAGGAACCAGCGGCACTGCACCGGCATGGAACAGGAGCTCAGCCAAAAAACTCACAACAGATCGATAACAACGGGATTTTGGTGGTTGGCCTGCTGGTATTTCCCCACCAACTTCTGCACAACTACCTAAAACAAAACAAACAAAAAAAAAAGATTACTTCATGCACGGTGAAAGCAGAAGTGGTGAAGGGTGTATATCTGTAATACAGGTGGCAGCTTCAATAGATGGACTCTGGTGACGATCCAGCTCTTCTTGTGGGCAACTGAGGATTGACGGAAGATTCCGGTAAAACGGGTGGGTCCAAAGAGCTGTGATGGACAACTTAATGGTGCGTGCAGGTTGATGTTAAGCCAAGTGCTAAGGTTGCAGGTATCTCAGAATGCACTGCAGATCATTGTTACAGAAAAAGGCGTGTCAAAATCGCAGAGGTGATGATGTTTCCACTTTGGCACTGCTATGAATTTAAATGCTTTTTCATTTGCAGCCATGCTGATGGTGGTCGCCACACTGGAGGTCTCCCACTCCCAGTGTTGGGTGTTCGAATGGGGGTTCGAATTGATGTCCCTGGCTTCCTATCCCGGGTGTTCCCCTGAACCCCCCCCCCCTTTTATGCCCCCTCCCCAATCATAAAATGGGCTCAAAGTTCAGTGACCAGGTACTGAATAACCAGCTACAGAAAATCTGTGGATTCTACATATTTTTCTTTTTTCCACCAGATGCTTGTCTTTCGTTTTAAATGGAAATGAAAGGAAACCACTGTTAATCTGACAGATCCGGCTGGTAAAGGTTTGATCATGTCGGCTGCAGTTGAGCGCAGTCGAGCTCTTAGTCACAGACGTCACTGGCTTCAGGTTGACAAAGGACACTGGGGACAGCTAAGGGGATTAGGAACCAGTCGTGGCACTTTCAACCAATCAAGAAGCCATGTTCCGGGAACCTCATCAGAGGTCGACAGAATTTAACTTTCCCCACAAATGGGAAAAATGTTAGCGAGGCACTTAGCAAGAAAGTAATGCATCATTGAATCTGCTAGCAGCTAGGTGTAATCACAATGCCAGGTATTAGCCACCGCGCCCAGCAGAAGCAGCAGCTGGTGGTGGCAGAGTGGGCCAGTCAAGCAGGTTACTTTTTAGGAAGCCATCGGTGGCCCGGATGCCATCTAAGCAGAAGGGGCAGAGGACCTGGCTTGTACGCGCCCTGTAGCTTAAGTCAGCCGGCGCGGCTTCCAGACTATTTACAGGTACAGGTTCCTCAAGATGCCAGCTTGAAGGAGAGGTGGAGCACTCGAGAAAAATAGCAAGGGGATGGAGGTTCGGCGGAGCAGTGAACGGCGCCTTGGGCTGCAGCCAGCAATCACACCCCCGGGGAAAGGAGCCGATTTTAGTCACGGTTCCCAGAAATCACTCCCACCCCCCTGATTAGCGAGTGGGGGGAAAGGGTACACTTTGTAGTCCTGTGAGGGGTGTTGAATACTTTTTTATCTTATTAAATGGAAAATTAAATGGAAAGTTTATACATAAATGATTACATATTTTATAAATCACTTCATATTGTTCAAATTTACATGTAAAATTGGACTTTAAAAAATCATTTAGCCTGAAGAAGTACTACGAAAAATTATTTAATTTAAATGACAGCTAGACAATGGACCTTAAGCAAATAAAATGGTCGGTTAGGCTATAACAAGCTGCTCATACAAGTACTAGCTTTGATTCCAAAAGAAGAAAAGCTGTCAGGAGAAGCTGGCATCCCAGATAGTCGTGTCCTGAAGAGGCTGCGTCCCGGCAAAAACAAAAAAGACCATGGGGGGTTATGGTGAGAACACAGGTCTGTCTCGGGGTTTTAAGTGGAATGAAACAAGCAAACTTTCTTTAAACAAGTGTTTCCTCCAAACAGACAAAGGTTCCGGCCTCTGGATAATCAACACACCTTCAAAGACACCTCCTGATACATTAAGAGAAGAAAAAAAATCATTATTCAATAGACAACAAAAGGCAGCAACAGGGAATTTCTACAGCTGGCAAACAGTCAAACCCAGAATCCTGCAAGGTTCAGAACCCGGTCCGTGTATAATTATGGGAACAGAGAAAAAAAGAACTATTCAGACTCCGATCTTTACATTGTGACAGAGTGACAGCATTCCAGCATTAAAAAACAAACCAAAAAAACACACACCCAGAACAGTAACAAAAGACACCTGAAATGTCATGGACGCCCGGCTCGCCTCGCTGCTACATTTGTTTGCCGTGACATTTACAGCTGAGAGAACATTAAAAAACAGGCGCATTCCTTGTCAAGCCTTTGTCAAAGAAGTGAGAGCGTGTTGCATGAATGTGCTCAGTGCAAAACCAGGTGCCTCACAAGTATCGCCCCTCAGAACTTATACACCAAGGCCTCTGGAAACGTGACAGAAGTGAATTAGTGCTGGAAGGTTAATGGTGTCTCATATCTGTTACAAAAGTACAGAACTGAGCAAAATAAAATCTAAGATAAAACAGCACTTCTAGTAAAACTAAGGTGAGAACAATAGCGATTTTGTATAATGTCCATTTTATTTATTAAACAATGAATAGCTACTGCTTGTAATGTTGCTATAAATACAAGCGCTAATATTTTTACATCACAATGTCTGTGAAAAGACCATTGTTTTTCCCGCTATTGTGATGTTTCCGCAAATAACCTTCAAGCCAGTTAACAAGCCAGGCCTTCTCCCACTTTCAGAGGAAACCGAAGGAAATTGCTTTTGTCACTTGTAAAAAAAAAAAAAAAAAAAAAAAAAAAAAAAAAAAACAACAAAAGCACGAAAAGGTTTGCCGAGGGACACAGGCGAAAGCGTACACGGACTAAGTAATAAGAGCAGACCCGCAGCTGACGTAGAATGGTTGTCAGGGGGGCTCAGGGTTGGTGGGCTGCTGCCCTCTGATGGCCTGGAGGCTCCCGGCCATTACGCCAGATCCAAAACACCCCATCCCAGGCCCGAGGCGCTTGCTGTGTAGAACCTCCAACACTTTACATATGGCACGCAAAGAAGAGATTTCCTCCCTCTCAGAGTCAAATTAGTCCATTAAAGAGTAAAAATGCAGACAAATCCTTCACTCTAAAGCACAGTACAAACATATTTTCCATAATACAACAGCAGTATTTTAATTATTGATGGACTGCTTATTCGAACATGGCCTAGAGCTCAAATTTATTATGCTTACATATATAAAAGTGATTTTATCTATCTATCTATATCTCTATATCTATATCTCTATATCTATATATATATATATATATATATATATCTGTGTGTGTGTGTGTGTGTGTGTGTGTAAGTAGAATCCAATGGTTGGGCCACACTTTAAAAGTCTTAAAGTCATCCATCCATCCATCCTCTAACTTCTTATCCAGTACAGAATCACAATGTAAACAAATCCAGGTATCTCAAAATTTCAATTGGCTGACTGGAATGCTGAAAAGCATTTGCATCACTTTAAATCTGATCGTAACACTTCTGTTGTCAGAAGGCATTGTTTTGAGGAGCGCTTAGATTATTCCCCGTTACTTCCGGCGATACACCTGGCCAGTGTGCGATGAATGTCTTACGAAACCCTCTATGTCGCTTGCTTTGGCAAGAGCAGCAGCAAAGAAAGTACTGGGAAAACGCGAAAAAACTGCCACGGAGATGGTGCACTCTGAAAGACGACATGTGGCAGGTGGTGCGGCAGCATGGCAGGGCTGGGCGTCCAGGTGCGCAGAGCCATGGTCTGGCGGGGCCCCGTCCCCTCCACCTTCACCACCAAAGGAAAGGCTCGAAATGCAAACCATAACAGGGGCGCTAAAGCTCTCTCCCCCAAACTGGCTCTGCTGGGGAGGTGGTGGGCTTAGTGGGAGACACCACATGGCTGAGCCTGTTCTCGGGCCCCAAGCCTCACTCTCAACTGCATATATATGTGCGTCTCAAAGGAAAGCATGAAGGGATATGTGAAAAACACGAGTGCAAACAGCAAATAAAGCAACGTTTCATTTTTCATCTGGCCGAAAGATGCGCGCGAGGTCACCACAAGCAGCTGCGTCAGCGTTACGGCGACCGTGGTGACGCAGGCCGTGGTGACGCAGCGCGTGGTGCCCCCCTCTCAGAACTGCAAATGTAACTCGCTGATAAACCTTATGCCCTGTCAAACCAGCCAGCAGAGGGCCACTGGCTCCAGTCAAGGTTAATCTGGAGCACATCTGATAGGGCACCATGACGTGCCGACGTAGACGAAATGCAAAATAACTGATGACTTGACTTTAGCAACATTGGCTCAGAAGTGGTCGATGAGGTTTCAACCTAAAAGGAAAATTATTTTTCAATGGCACAGAAGAGGGATTGTGAACCTGCGGTACAGTAATCTCACAGAGCAATTGCAATGGATCGGCAGGGATCAGGGTTGCAAAATTCTGGGAAGTTTCCTATTAATTCCCATATACTCCCATCAATTGCCATGGAAAGTTTCCAACTTGGAAAATTTCCAAAATTCCCCAGCTTAACTTCCCATGAAAAGGAAAGCTTCTGGAAAGTTTCCCAAAATTTTCCACCCCTTTGCAACCCTAGCAGGGATACACCATAAATTAACTGAACGTCAATTTAGTATGAAAAATATTTAAGAGGCACTTCCCTTTAATTTTAGGTGAAAAATATTCAAGGGTGACTCCCTCCTTATTAGACGTGAAAAATAATCAATGGGGACTCACCCCTCATTCAGGGTGGACCATACCCCTAGAGAAATAAATACTAAGCCTCATGGGGCCAGGGTTCTTAGTCATTTGTGCCCAGAAAGGCACCAAAGGTTTGATTTCACACCATTTTCATCAGCTTATTCTGAAAAGCTGAAACACAACCGCATCCGTTTTGTCAGCAAAGTAGATTTCCTGCTCTTTCCTTGTGAGGACACTTGAGGATCCCGTGTAATTCATACCCCCATTATCAGACAACAATCTCGCTACTTCAAAAACATCAGCTTTAATCACCATTTCCACCTTCACAGCTATCCAGGCAGCAGATCCACATTACCTGCGCAAAAAATCAGACGCTCTCACCTTCTTAAAAAACAGCTTCACTGGCTTCATTTCTATATCATTTTTTAACACCAGAGCAGCTGATTCTTTGCTCCCAGGCAGAAACTTGATTTATTAGCTTGTTAATGAACTGCCCTTTCTTTTGTTCAGAGGAGTTCATTAACCGCTGAAGCGGTGAGAAATAATTAAATCAGATAAAAATTATAAAACAAACAAGCAACCAAAATCTAAAGAGAATTTGTATCCAAAAAGCTTTTTATATATATACTTTTTACACAATGTCTGGCAAACACAGACAGCAGGAAATCTGCCTGTTGATTTCCAGAAAATGCCGTATCCGATGGGAATATTTTAAGTGCCCTGGTCATTGCCGCCGTGGTCAAATCTGTCCATCATGCATGCATCTTGCCCATATACTCCGCACTTCTGTAGTGACATTTAAGCATTCCTTTCCTGTCATTGCATGTTGTCTCCACGCTGCATCCATCCATATCATCCTAAGAGGCGCTGAAATCTGCCAAAACCCATTGAACTCATCTCTAATTCACAAAGGCTTGCTACAAACCTAACCCTAATATTGAAGGTGCCTGCATCTACTCTGATTGAAGCGTAATGGGGGGGGTTTCATTTAACACCCCTTCCCCTGACAAGGACCATTTCAGAGTAACCACCCCCCCCCCCCCCCAAATGAGCACTCCCATAATTAGATAACAATCCTACAAATCCTGCTGACAGGCTGCACCTCCAAACATTATGCCGTGTAAATCCGTCACGGGGGTGGGGGGGGGGGGGGGCATCCTGTCAGTGAACCTATTCTCAGACACATTTGTGAGATACCACTGGAACACTTTTCACACTGTTGGATAGAAGGACCCCCCCACACACACACACAGCTGACCTTTGCAGGCTCTTCCTTAACATGGGGGCTGGGGGTGGATCCAAGCCACAGCCAGAGGCTGTATCCAGCCTTGCAGCTAGCGACTGACACTCCTGGATAATGTAACGCCCTCTATCAGGCTCTTAGACCTGCATAAACACTGGAAACTCACCACGGAAACAAGTACAAAAATAAAGGCCCAAAATTCACTCAGATGATCAAAACAACCACTGCCTTACACCCCAGGCATCTTAAACCTACATAAGAAAGCTTTTTTTTTTTACTTAAATCTTTCACTTAGCAACGTGATTCTGCTCCCTCACAGTCTGCCAGCAAGTTGGGAGGCTCGAGGTCTGAGGGTTAAGCAGCTTTAATACGCCAAAGTCTCCGCAGCATTTCATACCTGCGATGAGGACATCGCTTTGTCTGACAGGTGCTGGTGTGTGTGGGGGGGTGCGATCAGTAGCAGAGCAGGAGATTAGCTCATTAAACGTCACCTGAGACTCCTAGACCAGCTTTCAGGTCATGGACACACTTTCCATTCATTGGTGACCTTTGCTGGTCAGAGAGTCACCAGTGTCTCCAACGGCACAGGGCCAAAGAAAATTGAAGACATTAAGATATAAACGTCACTGACCGGAAACATAACCTTCCTAAAAACTCGGGACAACACAGGGGCACAGATACGTCTGTTAAGTTTCACATCACCTTGACCCCAAACAGGCAAAGCTTGGACTATAAATAGTATCTAGTGATTCTGACATTATGTGGATTCACTGCATGCTGTTAAATAATTCATCTGATCATTCACTGGTCCATGTTATCAAATTTACCACATCAGTTCTAGCTGTGGAATGCATAGTTATGGAAGTCTCAAAAACAAAATAAAGTTGCTAAATTCAGCTCCAGCTTATTGGAGAAGTGCATCACTGCTATGAAACCATCTTACAACACAGGTATATGAAGGATTTCTCTACATTTACACACTTTCTATGCAGCTACCTGGAGGTCAAACACAGTACCAGCATAATCTCAACATGAGATTTCAGGGCACATTTTACTTGAAAATACCTGCATTTCAAAACCCGCATTTTCCGTGACTGAGATGTTACACAACTGGTCCAGAGGTACACACCCTGTGTGTGCTCGTCTCTCACGGTGCCCGGTGATTGTGACACCGTCCCAACTTAATAAAATTGATTAAATTACAACACACAAAAAAGATGTGAAGTTTCCAAAAAATTGAAAAATAAACAATTATGATTACAGTGTGGGGAATAATCTGCACACACACAAATACACACTGATACGTAATGGAATAAGATGAGTGTGTGTACAGGAAAATGAAGACACGCTGCGTGGGTGGACCATAACGTAAGCACGTTTTCAACTCCTGCTTGCTGAAACAGATTGAGAGAACAGGTCTGTCTACCTTCCATAGACTTTGGTTAACCCCTCCACCCCTCTCTTGAGCTCACCAGAGCAACTCCCAAGTGGAGGGGGGGGAGGGGAGCGGGGTCGATGGAAAAACGTTGGTGTGTCTCCCCCCAGGAAGGGTGACCCGGGCACACAAAAACACCTCTCTTATCTGAAAGGCACGTGTGCCAGTGAAGCCAGCAAATGCTCTCTGGAAACTCACAACGACATGTCATGAGTTTCCAGCACTCCGGGTCCGATGCCAGTAACATATGACAAGCCAGCCAGTCAGAGGAAACCGGCGCGTTTACCGACAACTCCGTACTTTAGATATACCGTATCCTCATTTGAACCCTATTTATAAAATCTTGTTCCGCGCTTATGCGCAGTAAAACAACTCTTTCAAACTGAGAGCTTCCCTTAAAGTCACATTTGACCTGATGTGCGGCCATTTCCGTGGAGATAAGGACACAGGTTTAGGGGGAGGGGGGTTATGAAAGCCACGGGCCAGATTACACCTGCTGTTTCCCGTTTCCATGGTGCCACTCCAGGGACAACCCACCCCCCCAGCAAGCAAAAGGTGCGGATCTGAGCAAACGGCGTGGACATTAAAGGGGACCTCTAAACTTGCATTACACACACTTTAGTTAGCACCTGTCACGTGGCCACATGGCTTTCCTATCGGTCACCCCTTCCTTGCGTTTAATGTATTCCCCAAATGCATAAATGAAAGAATCTGATTAGTCTGCCGACTTCACTGCCAGAGAAAGTAAATCCGCTCCATTAATCGTTTTTCCGTATCCGCACAAACAGCACGGCCAAGATGTTCTTCATTATTTATAGTTACAAAGAAGGGCTTCTCGATATATATTTATATATTTTAAACAGGTCCAATGGAACAAGAGGAACTTTCCCGATTAAAAGCAAGACCCGAATGTCAAAGCACACATAAAAACAAAAGCCACAGATATCTGCTCCGGAGAAATGGTAGTGACGCTTTAAACGATGGGTTTGGAATATTGCCCTTTAGCGCGTCTGTTTGGGTAAACTAACCAGGAAGTAACATTACCTGACCCAAGCAGGTAGTTGTGCGCTGCTACTCAGTCGCGCTACTCGCCGGAGTGACGCCGCGACTCCCTTTGCGACTGAAGGCTGCTCCTATTAATCGTCATATAATTATAATGATAAATTCTGTGTATCGAGCCGTCGCGAAAGTTGACTTAGTATCTCCCACTGTTACTTCCTCATACACGCCTCGATAAACAAACTTGACAGCGGCACTAAGTGCGTTTCGTGAAGCGCCTCAAACAGCCGAATAAAGTGCGGAGTCCTGAATATGTCGGATCAAACAGGTGCCCCGCGGCCGTGTGATCGCCGCTGGTATATTATTATTATTATTAACTATGTATTTATTTTCCTTTTTTGGTTTTGTTTCGCTCACCTTGGTGTAATACAACATCCACAGTTCGTAAAGCCGGTCCTTGGAAGCCATCCTCTGCCGGCGATCCAGTTAAAACATTCGGCTCCCGGTTCAGTCCAGCGTCGTCGCGTCGGTCCCCGCGAAGGGTGCAACCGGCCGTTCGCTCCGGGGTGCTCGGCTATCCACCTACAGCTAGCCGTTGCATGATCTTCCGTGCGCTCGTCCAGCCTTTCAGTCAGCTAGCGCCCCCGAAGTCATCGGATAAGTGCTGGTGGATGACATTTAAAAAGACGCACTAAAAGTGGCGTTCGTGTTGAGTGCGATCGCACGAAGCAGGGAAGCGCTGGATATCAAAAATAGTAAATATTAACATGTAGGCGTGCTGAATAAACACCAGCAAAGATGTAAGACAACAGTGACAAGCCCGACTGCAAGTACACGCACAGGTTGGTATAAAACAGCCCCCATGCGGTATCCGCCCTCTTGCTTCGCAGATCTAATGATTGGCAAGGGTTCCTATCCAGAGTGCCAGCAGCTCTTTAAAAACAGAAAGAAACAATGACAGATTAGTCGTCACTTGTACACTTGTAAAGAAGTGAGGAATTCACCTCCGGTCGACTTGCTCTGACTCCACCACGAACTGCGTAGATTATAGACGGACAGGTAAAGGACTTAAAGGCGCAGTGGCGTCTATTAAAAGGCTACGGTTACTGATGCACCCAGACTAACTCCTGTACTGCGTTAATTTACGACTCGAGGTTATACGCGACAGACGCCTTTTTAAGCTGGTCGACCTTCAGAAGCACGCCGCCATATGTGGGAAGTTCACTTACACCAACAACAATGTTAGGAAACCACGAACCTGTAAATGACAAGCAGGTGGAACGTGAATGTGTGGGAAACGTAAAGGTTTGTTATGTGATGAAAATGAACGAAATGCTTTTCAAGCAACTGCAGAGTTTCCAGGTGAGATTGGTAAGCATCTACTCATGGCTTTTTAGAATAAGTTAAACCAGAAGTTTGCGTCTGCGGTCTATTTTATTGTCTAGAAACCCCGTTTACTACACAATGGTGTTACCTTCCCCACATTTTAGAATGTGGATCATAACGCACAACATAATCTACCTTTAAAATTATTTTATGACCATCGCACCTTTTGCAGTTTCAGCTACATTTGACGAATAAAAATCAGAATCGGCTTATTCGCCAAATGCACTAAGGAATTAGACTTGGTGAGACAGCGCAGTGGAAATTGAGAAAAAGAATTAAAGGTTAAAAACAGGTCATTAAAAAGTTCATGTTTTCTGTCAGTAATGTTATGTTATGCTTTAAATACGTTTTTATGTCTAGTGGGTGAAACGCACCTGGTCAGGATGCCAACCACACAGCCTTGGAACTTTACCTACTGCGGGAAGAGGTACATTCATCCAGACTCCGCTTCATGCCCACAGCTTGCATGGCGGTAACGACCCCCTGCAGATTAGCCAGAGCAGTGCTGAAGTCGGCAGTGTCTATCAGCAGGTCATCCAAGTAAATCACACAGCAGCTGCTTAGTGTACCCACGCAATTTCAGGGCCAGAAAATAAAAATCCAGACCATGATTTACTTTCAACCAACCAGTTGAGCATAAAGAGTCACAGAGTACTCAACTGGTTGATTGAAAGTAAATCATGGTCTGGATTTTTACTTTCTGGACCTGAAATTGCCACCTCTGCTGACAAACACGCGCTCTGTCACTGCACAGCCTACACCTTGGCTTCCAAAGTGAGCATCACCTGCTAATAGCCACTGGGGAGGTCAAGGGAACCCAGCAAGCCCAGCAATGACCCCAGAGGCATCATTCATGCAAAGCAGGGCGTAGGAACCAGTCTGGGTGATGGTATTGAGCTGACAGTTATCGACACAAGGCTGCTGTCGTCACCTGCAGCTCCTGTCTCCCTATTTTGTTGTTCTTCTGTCTGCCTCTGTAAAATATCTACAGTGTTGGGGTCGGCCTCTCCTGTCACTGACTGCAGTTCCTCTCCACCCCTCTGGTGTCTGTCTCTGTCCAAGTACAGCTCCACCTCACTGACGGAGAAGGTGAATAAGCGACGAGAAAAGCAGTGGTCCTCAGAGCTGCTTAAACATTGAGGCTGATGTCGGCAAACCAAGCCTTAGTCGGCTCCCAATACTACAATTCATATAGTGGGTTACGTGTAGAATACCGACTCAATTACCATATATGCTTTTTATATAGAAATAATTTTAATTCACAAGCCGTATGTATGCAGTGGGTAAATGCTACATGATAAATTTTGCAAAGGTTAGGCCTATACCTCAAACTAACCATTGTAATTCACTACTAATGAAACTCAAGCATTTCAACTTTTTCTGTGACTTTAAATGTATGTTACAAATTGCCTGGGTCATGTGACCCCTGAGTTTATGTAGCAGGCAGTCAACCACATTCTGTGTGATTCTGATCAGTGCTGCTTTGCATTGAGGTGTGCAGTTGTGATATTTGTGAGTAAAATAACTCAAACATCTTCTGAGGATAAACATGTAAAGAACAACTAGTCTTCACAATGTACTAGTAAAGATAGCAACACCTCTAGCCAGTATTCATCACCCTGGTGCAGTGCTGGTGGACAATTTTACAAATAAATATATATAATATTCTTGACGTATTGAAGTATTCAGGGATGCTTTAAATTCTTTACACTTGGTAACAGTTTCCTGTAATTGGCACTAGGGCTTGACTGGAAGGACAGCTCCAGGATGAGGAACACAAAAAACAGACTCAGGCAGAGACAACTAGAAGACCAGGAAATGGGAAGTTGGTCTCATTACTCACAGCTCTGTTTAATGAGACTGAGAGCTAACTATCAGCAGCTCAGAGCAAGATCACAGAGCAGGCTCGATTTCCTGAGTACCAATCAGGAACAGGTATGACAATAATGGTACTGGTAGTATTCTTGGAAACACAGTCTCAGAAAAAACAGTACCAGTTTGTACCTTTGCTTGTCATAGTGGCTGTACCCTCAAGGGTCTGCCAATGGTACCCTTTGCTGTAGGTAATTGTACCTTTTAATGTACAAAAATGGACTCTGAGGAACATCCCCAAGGAAAGAACAACAATTATGTACCCCCGATGGTACAAAAATGTTCCTCAGAGTCCATTTCTGTACATTAAAAGGTACAATTACCTACAGCTAAGGCTACAATTAGCAGACCCCTGAGGGTACAGCCACCATGACAAGCAAAGGTACAAATTGGTAGTCTTTTTTTTTCTGAAAGTGTAGGAACTGTTGGTATGCACCTTATTTGAACTTTCCTTTAGTTTTCTTCACCAGATCTTTTGTGATATTAAATAACCAAATCATGTTTTTTTTTATTCATTTGTTTCATAGTATATTTAAGGTCTCCTATCATCCACATAGTGCATTAGTGCTACTGCGTAGGCTTCAGCAATCAGATGATAAGGGTGACCCCAGCTCTGCCCAAGTCCTGCTTCAGTTTATATAGTAAATCAATAAAAGCCAAGCTCTCCTGGTGCTTCACCCAGTAGGAGCAGTGCTTCATCCCTGGGTGGCTTTCTAGCTCCTACTGTGACTGCGGACCAAGTCATACCAAAGCGGGGCTGTTGATGTTCTGGCACAAGGTGGCGACTTGCCAACCATGACGGATGAGTCAATTTCCGGTTGACCTCAGCTCCTTCTCGGCAGGGAGAATAGCAGGAACACACACCTTGTGTTTTATGGTCAGCCAAGTCTGATAAAAAGGCGGGAAAGTATTACATTGTGAAACCAGGAAAAGGAATATAAACACAGGCTAGAGGCCAGAGCAAAGTGCCTCCTACGCTGGGCGTCGGGAGGGAACCCCTGACATTTTTGGGGAGTCCCAGTAACCAGTCTGTGGTGGCTGAACCCCTCGCGCTGTCATCGCTCTCCAGCGGCGTATGCTGTCAGCTGAGTGGCCGGGGGAGGGGGGGGGCATTGCCCTGGTTTGTCACTGCAGTTTGATACAGCTAACATAGTGAAGTAGGAAAGGCAGGAAGGCACTGGGAGCTTAACTTCACTCCTCCCTGTTTGATGTGCATACCAGTCATTTGGGAGGAGATTTATGAAAAATGGGGTAATAGGCTATTCCTAATAGGGAGAAAATAGGGGTTTATTTTTAGTGCATACAAAAAAAAATGGGATTGTTCCCCAGCAACATATCTGTTTTCAAAACATACCATTACAATAGCATCCCGATCCAACAAACACTCTGAACATGTTTTTAGGGTATAAAAATCTACTTCTATGAAGAAGAAGAAGAAGAAGAAGAAGAAGAAGAAGAAGAAGACGACTGAACAAAATCTGCACCCTTAGGTATCTCCCACTTTGCAGAAAGCAGCCTAATTATGTGAAGCACAAGCTACCTCAGCACCAATTTTGGATCCTTACCCTGGCTGCTTCTCATGCTTTCGATTATCAGGACCCCTGTGTGAGCCTGTCTCATTTCAGCACATTTGTCAATGGGATGAGGTATAGAAAGGACCTCCTTGCTGTAGTATTGCCATGGTGATGTCCTACATTCCGCACTGGGCATGGCTGCGTACTCTGTGGAGCTCTGTTCTCCTGATTGGGTCTCTGCATCTTTTCTACGGGGGCGGGAGTGTGAGCGTCTGTGTGTGTCAGTAGCTTTTTATTTATTTATTTATTTTTTTTTTTGCTCGCAATTCGCATCCACAGGTGTTCATTTGCAGTCATATGCTGAAACCAACAGCGTACATGGGTGTGCTTGAATGGAAACAGTGGTAGGCTACTTCAAAATGGGATTCTTAGGTGATTAAACTGTAAAAACGTGAGCTCATCTTTCGAGTTGCACAGGAAATGTTTAATCACCACCATTGTCAGAATGAGATCATTTGCAACAAGTGATTTATGCAGCAACATGGAGGAAGTCTCGTATTTACAGCTCATAGTAATGATCCATGTACGGAAGAATGTTTGCCTTGGGATCAATAAGGTTTATCTAATTTCATACTTTGTGTAGTATACAGTACAACTTCGTTTACTTCAGATTTCGAGACTATACGCACATGTGTGGTTAAACAATACTCACCACTGAGGTTGAATTCTACATAATCATGAAAGTTGCCACATTGATTGATAGTGTGGTAATAACAGAGGAATTAACATCTACATAACGTGTGCTGCTGCTGACCCGTACACATGTAGTAATAAGCAAGGATGTAGATTCGTTTATGGCCGGTATTCACCTCTCCCGACCAATACTGTGGGAGCAGATGTAATTTAAAATACTTTAATATGCAGATGGATTAGGGTATGATATAATGTAGAAACATGAAAATGAAGCAATCGCTTTACAATTGTACTGACCTAACTCCTTCTAAGCGAATTAACAAGTGGATCAGGTTATAAGATATTATATTCTCTTCAATTTTCGGAATGTCATTTGTAGAATAGGCTAACATAGTATTCAAATAATCATGGTGAAGTCAGCTCGGTTCACAGCTCCGCTTTCACAAGTGCAGTCAAATCGACCTACTCGGCTCTCTTTTGCTTCTGCCTGTATCGACTATCTGGCCTTCATCTTCGTCAGCGGCGCGGCCAGACTGTAGTCATGGAGCCGGTGGTTGGTGCGCTTCAGGAGCAGGCTTTGAAAAGGAAAGAAAGATTAAAGGCACTCAGATCCAGACAGCTACAAGTGAGTTTCCAATAACAGTTTTTCGTTAAATGGCGAGTTTAAAGAGAGGAAGTTGTGAGGTCTGTGAAGAGCTGTAGTACGGTTTACAAGGGCTGCGGCCTAAGCTGAAGCATGCTTCCTGCTGCTAGCCAGCTTGTGCTGATTTGCACTAGTTACACAACAAAAATCCCGCCCTAACTTGTTTGTGCCTATTAATAGATTTCCGATATATATGTAAGAATAATACATGCACAACAGCTTAGTTATTCACGTAGTCCTGGTGTGGTTTGTTTTTTTATACAAATGAATTCTGGCGATATTGCTCGTGTTCTGTCCCCGTTTGTCTGTAAAATGAAGTTTTGATAGCTTGGAAAGAGAGCCTGTTAACTTATTAGGGAGCTAGTTTACCCATGTTATTGTGCTAAACGCCGCAATATAAAGTTTTCACCACCATTCAGTAGGCATGGGCGTCGCTAGACCCCTTTTACTGGGGCACGTTGCCCCAGTAAAATCTCACGCTCAGCTCTCGAAAAAGATATGTGTAATGGGATGGGGATGGGGGTGTGGGGGGCTTATGCCCCAATAGGGCTTTATGTCTAGCAACGCCCCTGCCGGCAGGTTTATTGTGGAACCATTCTTTAACAGTAATACATTTCCTAATTACTTTTTGTTGGTCCGTCAGTGGCGCATGCCCACACGCGCCGGCTGTCTATGCGTGACGCCGAGGAGTCGGACTCTAGGGTCGGAAAAACTGGTGCATCCTTTTTCACTAAAGGCATGCGGTAACAGGCTCATTACAATCCAGTGTGCAGGAAGAAACTTTATACCAGGACGCTGCGCATGCACTCAGGATATCTTATAGAATTAATTAAACCATTTCATATATCTAGTACATGGCTGCCTACAAGGGTTTCCCATGTTATGATACTAATACCTTTATCATTTTTATGACAAAGCAAAATCTGTGAAATGGAATTTAATCACAAAATGTATGTTTAATTTCTCCATGTTATTTGAAATGCAGTTGTGACAATATTTAAATATTTTGCATTTCTCAATTCATTCTGGAAAGTTACTGTGAGATGCCTGGCAACCAGATATTTCTGTGTGTGTGACTTAAGACATGGCTTGCTCTAGCTGAAATCTGCTTGGAGGCCAGCAGGCTACTTGTCCGCCCTCGGTAGCGTGTCGAGGTCCAGACGACTCCGCCGATGTATGTGGACCGTGTCACAGCACGAAAAACGTGCCCAAACACGAAGAGTTGAAACGGGAGAGACGTGACACGTAATGCCTTAATGTCGTCGATTTGTGCAATCTTTAGCAACTGGCCTGTGTTTCTCAGTCTGTTACCTAATAAAATTGATGTAATCGCCGACTGAGTGAACTGCACAATTGACATTACGAAACGTTTTTTTTCCTCTCAATACATTACGTTTTAACCTTTATTTGATCTTTAAAGTAAGTTAAAATTAGATTTCAGATTAATAAGTCTTAATCCTTTATTTCATAAAGTAAATTTAATTGATAAAAACACAAGCAATGATTTTCTTTTTGAAGAAGGCACATGGCTGTCTGCTATCCCCAAAGCCTTGGGCTCCTTCACGTCATTGCGCTTGTACGCGTCCTTAAGCACCCGTGTAATTCGCCGTAGCTTTCGTTGACACCATATACACGTTGCACCTGTATTTAGCGGCAGGAGCAGTGTGTTCTGGCTCCTGTGCTCTGGGCCATTTCCTGCATCGGCGTCCAGCTGCAGCGGGCGGTTGCTGCAGTGCCAGTTAGACCTGCTGCGGCGGATTTGTTTGCCTTCCAGTCAGCGTCGGCTGAAATGCGCCCGGATAAGTCCCAGGGCAGGTGTCATGTTCGGCACCGTGTTTTACATGACTCGGCTCTCCGCGGGGCCTTCCTACAGCCTGCGGTGTTCTCAGCGCGGAGCGCTCGCGGTTCGCCTTAAGTGTGCCTCCCCGTCTGCTAGCTGAAAGCTCTGCTTAACTAAATCTGCGTCAGCCTCAGAGCCTAACAGATATACTTTTGTATGATGTTTGAGTCGTTCACCTTGAAGGATGTAAATACTGTTATCGGTCGGTGCCAGGAGGAAAAACGCGCTGGAAAGGGACGTTCAGAAAGCATTTCACCTGTAGCCCTCAACCATTTTTGTTTTGATTGATGGCAGATGCTGTTACTGAGGTAATGAGTCTGAAAGGGAATGGCATTGTTTGGCTATTCTCAGCACTTGCACTGAACTGCAAGCATGCGCGCGGTCGCGAGGTTTCGCGTTAGTTGCTATGACGATCGTAGCGCGCGGTCAGTGAACGGACAGCAGCGGCAGGGATGTGCAGGAATCGGACAGTGTGCAGATCCAGATGAGGTTTCTGTTTACTGCAGATCCACACGTTACCTCCTGTTTCTAATCCCACAGGGGAATGTTCCAGAAGATGGGGAGCCGGACAGGAAGAGAGTGCTGGAAGAGGAGGAGGGTGTGGAAGAGAGACACAGGTGTGCCAACAGCACTCCCATATGTGTACTGAAACACACAAATGGCAGAGAAATTAATTAGGTTTACAGTTAATTTGATAATCTGATGCCTAATGCATATGTAGGCACAGCTGTATGTGTGGTATCAGTGGTGAATTTTGACGAACTTGCCTTGCCACTGTAGCAGAGTGACATTCTTTTGTTTTCCACAGAATAACAAAAAAGTCTGTCTGTGGGCCAGATTTAATAATGAATTAAAATCATATTGTAGTCCAATGCAATTATCTTCATTATTTTACTAGTTATATCTTTAGCTCTGGTGCTGCTAACTTTGAATATTGATAGATTCAGAGTATCTAATTTTAAGACAAGATTCACTCATCAGACTGTTGCCAATATCTTGATTTTTAACGAATATCAGCTAATATATTGTGCATCTCTAGGACCTGTAGTGTGGAGTGTTTGGTTTGTGGTTCAGCAAAAATCAGTAGGTAGATGGGCAAAAGAATGAGGACTCTTCAAATCTCCATGTCATTGATGTTCTGGACTTCATGAAAACGTTCAAATTTTTTTTTAAACTTCCTTTGGGTTTATATTTAGATTTCCTGTGATTTTTATAAAATAGGGGTACTTTTTCCTAAGCTTTCGTCTGTTTTTAGTTTAAATTGTTATATTCATATATATATAACCTGTGAAGGTTTTTGGTTCTATAAAAGGTGATTAATGTATGAAGGTAAAATAAGAGGAGGACTGATGGTGGGGGCTGTTGTCTGCGCCGCTCGGAACAGGAAAGTCGTCTCTCCTTGTCCTCAAAGTGCTCGCTTCATTGACTTGTGAGCCCTATCTCCCCCCCACCCCCAGTACCCAGTGCTAAGCAGAACAGGGGAGTGAATTTTTACCCATGAATCAGAGACGGAGATTTATACCTACACAGCCCTGGCTCTGGTTCCCAGTTAAGAAGCTTCATTACATATAGACCTTAATCCCTCTGTTTACCAAAAACATCGTCACTCCCTAGAAAGCCTCTATCCTGTTCTTATAATCTTCCATTAGACAGCTTTAATGTAAGGCGTGTTGCCTGTGTGTTAATGCAGATCATTGCCCGCACACCAGCTCCTGGATACTCCCTTTGTGTAAGCAGGGTGGACACTTGCACTCTTTATTGGTATTATGTGACCGGTTATCCGGGAATGTGCTGCCCCCTGCTGGTGTCTCACAGTACTATATAGCAGAGCCACCTGGTGGTTCACTGTGCTTGAGTCTGTGGTCGTGTTTTTTCCTGTTATTTTAATGTTGTCTCCTGTGTTTATAGAGAACTAAGACTGAGAAATTACACCCCAGAGGATGAGGAACTGAAGGAGAGGCAGGTCCCCAAGGCCAAACCTGCGTCTGGTGAGGACTCTGAATAAATCCCGGCTATTACACTAGTCGTGTTGTCATGGGGTTGTCAGATTGAATCCCGCAGTGGTCCTGTGAGTTTTGTGCCTTACGTCCTACCCTTCCCAGGGAAGGAGTAATGAGGAACGTTAAGACCTGTCTAGACGTCGTACATCACGCTGGGTTTTAACCGAGGGTGTGATTGTTGTTTCCTTCTACACCAGTGGAGGAGAAGGTTAAGGAGCAGCTGGATGCCGCGACCCCCAAGCCAGTCATTGAGGAAGTGGTGAGTGGGGTGTGCTGGGGGTTGCATGTTGACAGTGGCAGGGAGGGAACATGAGTGTTTGTGTCAATAGTCACACGCTGTTCTTTGTTTCGGCTTTTACTGCAGGACTTGGTCAACCTAGCTCCCAGGAAGCCTGACTGGTAAGGACTAGTAGTAGTAAATAATAATTCCTGCTGTTAGCATTTGTTTTATCCTCTGTTATTGATTTCATTACCGGCCCTAATTACGGTGAGACTTAAATCCGGCCATGACGCACTGTGTCCTGTCACTTCACGTGCAGGGATCTGAAGAGAGATGTGGCCAAGAAACTGGAGAAGCTGGAGAAGAGGACGCAGAAGGCCATTGCTGAGCTGATCCGTGAGTCAGGCCCGGGAAGGCTTCCCGTGTTGGGGGCAGAGCCCACGAGGCCCCAGGGTCAGGTTTAGAATCCCCAGCAGCCAGGATGTGCTGCTCCTTAGTGCGTGATCAGAGAGAGCCGCGTGCTTTTCCAGGCTAATTGCTCTGTGGGTGACGGGAAGACCGGAGGGGTTTAAAGGCACTCTGAGATGACATCATGGTGGTTCTTCAGCCAGACGTGTGCAGAAACGTGCCACTCATGAGAGCATTTCGGCAGGATGCAAAACAAACCTCATTCTAGGTTTTGAGAAGACATTCAGCATTGGAGTTTTGCGCCAGCAGCTGGTGGTATCTGGTGGAAGTGGGAGGGAGAGGTCTGCTCCGGGGGCTCCTTCTTCTCAAATTAATGTCCCTTCTGATGCCCGTGGGCCTCTATCAGCCCTCTGTCGCAGGCCGGAGATGTGAGCAGGCTGTAACTTGTTAGGCAATTTCTGTGAATGGAAGGCTAAAAATGATACTGTATTTTGTGCTATATATCTGCAAAATGTCAGCTGTACAGCTGTAGTGTTTTAGACTTTAGTTCATAACGATTATGGATGTTGTAACACACCATTATCTCCTTGGGAATTAAAGTAATTAGCACAGTGACTATTGCATAGGCCAGGCTACATTGAGTCTGTTGGGTTAGCATTAGCCACCGGATGTTTGTTTGTGTAAGTCTGCCGGTGCTGTGTTCCTTCAGGGGAACGTCTGAAGGGCAGCGAGGAGGAGCTGGCCGGCGCCGTCGGAGCCGTGAAGGAAGGAGAAGGGGATTCGGACTGAGGCCCAGCACCTGGTCGAGGGGCCCACTGGGAGCTGACTCTAAAGCCACCCCCCTGCCGTCGTGCTTGGATGTCTGGGTGTTTTGTATGGAGGCCTAGTGCCATCAGCAGCCTAAGCTGTGAACTACCAGCCCTCTGTGCTGGAGGCCGGACAGAGAGAAGGTGTTTGACTTCAGCGTGATACTGGAGTCGTTGTTAACCCCTCAGAGCTGTTTTTTGTATTATATATAAAAATAACCTGTTCAGAGGTGAATCTGTTTGAATTTTGTACATATTTTTCAAGTAAACATTTTGAATTTTCAAAATTTCTATCTTATAGATGCAAGTATTTTTCTTAGTTCCGTACTATACACAACTGAAACAGCCAACTGTGTACATTTTTGTTTTTACTGGTTTATTGCTCTCTACATCGTTGGCACATTGGTCACATAGCTGACACTTTCATTTGACACTCATTTAACTTTTTGAAAAGGTGATAATTTGAGTTCAGCATCTTTGATTATGTGTGGATGTCCCTTTGGTTCCGCTTCACCCCTTGCAGTAGCCAGAGTCCTGTTACCCAGTGCACCCTGCCACATAAACATTAAGGTGCTTCTTTCTCTTCTGCGCTGAGTTTACCTTTTGTCATAGACCTGGAGATTTAATTTGATGTCACTTAGGGCAGCGTTTCTCAACCCAGTCCTTGGGGACCCCAGGATAGTCACCATTTTTGCTCGCTCTGCTCTCAAAGCAGCTGCCCCTAATATTTGGTGTTCTTGATTGGTTTGTACTTAATTACTTGGTTCGGGTGAGCTAGGTGGAAGCAAACATGAGGACTGTTTGGGGGTCCGGAGGACTGGCTCAAGGGACGCTGACTTGGAGAGCTTGTCTCAAGTCAGGTGTGTATAGGAATATATATACTGTACATATACATTTTAAAGGGAGGCTTTATCGACTAAATAAAACTACTTTTAAATATACTCTAGAATCATTTCACCAGAATAAAACATACCAAATAATCACTGACTAACAGCAGTTGCATTTAAAAGCCCAAAAATTATTCTATATAGGATTCGGTTGAGGTTGAAAAGAATCTCATGAATGTTTTTAAAGGCTAATGCTGTACTACAGATGTAACATGATAGCTGACTAAATCTCTCCCAAGGGCTAAAAATCACATGTAAGGAATGCCAAATATACCAAGGTTCATGTTTGGCTTGTGTTGCACACCTGCTGCACCTCAAACTTCACAAAAGCAAAGAGTATTAAAATGTTACTTCCTAAGCAGACGTTTCTTCTATATGATGCTATTACATTTCAGAACCTCCACTGCTATTCTCTTGTACCTCACTGCTAGAGGCTGGCCCCCTTCACAATAGCAAGAGAGCGATAACTGCTGTAAGACAGGGCAGTCTGCTGTGACTGTTTTAAGTGGGGATCAGCCAACCCTGCCCTGGTTTCCTGTAAATGCAGTAAAACCAAGAATGTTCACTGTTAGGGGGTCTGGGTGCACAGCAGGCCAGTGTGATGCAGCTTGTTTTGGCACTGAGGCTGCAGCATTGAAGTTCTTCGCATGCAAGTCGGCTGAGGAGCAGCCATTTCTGAAAGCCAAGACGTGCAAGAACCCAGATGTTCGGCACTCACAGCGCCCCCTGCTGACCAGTGTTAAAAGGAGGTTTCTTATTCTACTTAACATGAGTATCTGCTTTTAGGCTGCAGGTTTGTGAAGCTGTTTGGTGTTGTCCTCTTCCCCATTTGGCCGCCCTCATTGTTCTGAGCCAAGGTTTCGGTTCCCGATAGAGCGCTTCTGTCCCTGCATCTGCTGGAGAACCACTGATGATGACGGAAGGCCTCCGCAGGCCATCCATCTAGGAGTCGGTGGATCGGCTCAGTCAGTATTGAGGTTTTTAGGTCTGCTTTCAAGGCCTAGCAGTTGTTGTCCTCCAAGACAGTTGGTAGCCCTGGTCGATTCAGGAGCACTGTTCGCACAGGGCTGTCCTGTCGATCTTCTGTGTGGCGGGTCCCAGCTCCACCTTACACACCCGCTGGGCAAACTTAAGCGAACACATAGTCTCCCCCACATTCCTCTCCAGGGCAGAAATCTGAAGCACAAACAGTATTCCAGAGGTCAATTGATCAGTCCATTTAAATTCAATTACCAGTATGAAGTACAAAATCAGGTTTGTGCTAAACTCTTAATGACAGGTTTTCCAATAAGGTCAGAGAAATGGGGAACAAAACGATACAGATACTCCTCAATTTACAATGGGGTTACATTCCGATGAACCTATAAGTTAAGTCAAATATGAATGATTACTAAATGAAGCATTAATTAAGGCCATTACAGACTCGCCACCTTCATGCTGGGCAATAATCTTAAATTTCATCCCAAAGTAATTGTTTTCCTATTTATCTACTCAGCAGAAGCAAGTAACACACTTAAGCGTTTCGTAGACATTTGGGCTTGGGAAAATTTGGTTAAACAGAGAAAAAAAAAATCCACACAATATGTTGTTAATCACTGTATGAGATGTTTGTGCTCGTGATTGCTGCTGTCTGCAAGTCTGGCTGCATGGATGCTGGCATCTGCTGGCATCGGTAGAAAGTGCAGACGCTCCTCTGCTTACAAACTTTCAATTTATGAACTTTCAGACATACGAACGAAAAGGACTGTAAGTCCAAACTGTGTTCCTTGGGCTCCCGTTTCCTGTGCAAAACATCAGTTTTTTTTTCTGCACGCCAATTCCGCCTAGTAAGACTTCTAGCCGCTACTCCCGCCGCGCAGCAGCGTAGCGTACGTACTCCCAGCATCCTAGTTCTTTGTACTTGTGAATGCACTTAAAATGATGTTGAATAACAACTTGCGAACATTTCAGGTTATGAATGGCCATTCGGAACGTAACTCTTTCGTAAGTACAGGAGCGTCTGTATAGTACTGCATGTGACTAAACTAGGAACAGATCAAAATTCACTACTGAATATGCATCACTATCACACCATCGTAAAATGAGAAGCATCTGTGCACGCTTGTAGTGAAAACTGAAAATCACTGCAAAGAAAGGTAGTGGAGTAACACTGGCAAACACTGCGCAGACTGTCTACCTGTACCACCATGGCTGTTTTGTTGCCCTTGCCTGTACCACCATGGCTGTTTTGTTGCCCTTACCTGTACCACCATGGCTGTTTTGTTGCCCTTACCTGTACCACCATGGCTGTTTTGTTGCCCTTGCCTGTACCACCATGGCTGTTTTGTTGCCCTTACCTGTACCACCATGGCTGTTTTGTTGCCCTTACCTGTACCACCATGGCTGTTTTGTTGCCCTTACCTGTACCACCATGGCTGTTTTGTTGCCCTTACCTGTACCACCATGGCTGTTTTGTTGCCCTTACCTGTACCACCATGGCTGTTTTGTTGCCCTTACCTGTACCACCATGGCTGTTTTGTTGCCCTTACCTGTACCACCATGGCTGTTTTGTTGCCCTTACCTGTACCACCATGGCTGTTTTGTTGCCCTTACCTGTACCACCATGGCTGTTTTGTTGCCCTTGCCTGTACCACCATGGCTGTTTTGTTGCCCTTGCCTGTACCACCATGGCTGTTTTGTTGCCCTTACCTGTACCACCATGGCTGTTTTGTTGCCCTTACCTGTACCACCATGGCTGTTTTGTTGCCCTTGCCTGTACCACCATGGCTGTTTTGTTGCCCTTACCTGTACCACCATGGCTGTTTTGTTGCCCTTACCTGTACCACCATGGCTGTTTTGTTGCCCTTGCCCAGGGAATCCTGCAGCAGGTAGGTGAGTCTGGAGTTCCTGAATGGCACGTGTGTCTGGCGGCCCCTCAGTGCCTGGATCACATCTCCCAGCGCCAGCAGGGAGCGGTTGATGTTCTGGGCTTCCTTGAGGCGTTCGCCCTCTGCTCCGGACTTCCACACCCGCTCTGAACCAGCCAGGTCCACCAGGTTCAGCTTGCCTGCATGGTTGTGTTTGTGGTGGACATTATGGCACGGTGTTCACAGAGGGCAGTGGTGGGGTAATGATCAGGGAAGTGCACTTGTAATTGAAAGATTGCAGGTTCAAATCCCTGACCAATGCAGAGAACACATTTCGTTGTGGTGTGTCAACAATGACAATTAATCACTAAATTCTAAATATGTTCCGAAAATACCATGAGTTTCCCACTATTATACTCTACATCAGTGTTTCCCAATCCAGTCCTTGGGGACCCAAAGACAGGCCAGATTTAAATGCAGACTGTCTGGCAGGGATCTCGGAGGGAGCAAAAACATAGACTGTCTGGCAGGGATCTCGGCGGGAGCAAAAACATGGACTGTCTGGCAGGGATCTCGGAGGGAGCAAAAACATGGACTGTCTGGCAGGGAGCTCGGAGGGAGCAAAAACATGGACTGTCTGGCAGGGATCTCGGAGGGAGCAAAAACATGGACTGTCTGGCAGGGAGCTCGGAGGGAGCAAAAACATGGACTGTCTGGCAGGGATCTCGGAGGGAGCAAAAACATGGACTGTCTGGCAGGAAGCTCGGAGGGAGCAAAAAGACCAACTGTGGGTCCCCGAGGACCGGGTTGGGAAGCGTGCACATGTTAATGCTATGCATACATTTCAGTCTGCATGTTCTCCCCCTGCAGTCTAAACACATGCAGTTAGGCTAATGGCGTCTCTAAATCGCCCACAGAGTATTATGGAGTGGGTGTTTCAGCCATGTGATGGACTGTTATCCTGTACATTTATTTATTTAGAAGACACTTTTGTACAAGGAACTGGCAAACTTCTGCTCACAGACACCACCTACCTAGCCACACAACACCAGACCTTGTGCTCTATGCTGCCTTGCCGAGGTGGATAGTTCAGGTCCAGAAAATTAAAATCCAGACCATGATTTTGTTTCAACCAACTAGTTGAGTATAAAGAGTTAGTCACAGAGTACTCAACTGGTTGGTTGAATCAAAATCTTGGTCTGGATTTTTACTTTCTAGACTTAAACTGTCCACCTCTGCTGCCTTGAATGAGTTCCAGGCCGCCATGATGCTGTCCAGGATTAGTGATTAGAAGATAGGTGGATGGATGGAGAACACTAGTGCTTGCAAGGGCAACTTGGAGAAACACAGCTATATGTCATTTTCAGTTTAATGACTTTTTCCATGACTTTCTCATCAGTGTAATTGCACTGTTACATTCTAAAGCAAATGCAGTTCATTCAATGCTTCAATCACTAGGCACAATGCTAGTGTCTCACCGCATGTTTTGGCCCCACTGATGAGGTCTGTTCCCAGCACAGTGATGGTCAGCAAGGCGTGGGAGCGAGAGCTGTTGTGGTTCATCTGGGTCCCAAAAGTTACCCGGTTCCGCTTTGCCATGGCCAGAATCTGCACAGAACATGAATCGAGTACAGCCATTTGAGGAAGCAATGAAACACAATAAGAATTAGCGTAACACTTTTAACAGCACTAGGTCAAAAGTATGCCATTTTTTACAACTTATAAATGGAACAAAAGAGCACTTTGCACTTTAATGTGAAAATATGTTTTAATTTAACAAAAGATTCAACTTTATAGAAGGATTGTGATTAGCGACTAGTCTTCCTTAACGTAAGTCCAATTGTTGAGTACCCCACCTTCTTAATGTGCTTGAAGTTCTTAACCTCAATAACCCTAAGACCAGGGACATGGAGCTGGCCAGTGCCATCTGGGTTCATCTTGATGTCCAGCTTCTCTCCATCTTTACTGAGCAGATCCCTGCAGACCACATGAAGAAGTGCACAAAAACACCTTCAGATAGCTGACCAACAGGATTAAGCAATACAGTGATCCCCTGCCTATCGCGGAAGTGACGTTCCAGACCCATCAGCGATACGCGAAAATCCACGATATAGAAAGACCATATAAACAGACATTTTTAATATAATTTAAGTCTTAAACTACCCCTCCCACATGCTTTAAAAGCAATAGGTGAAAATCCGCGATATAGAAAGACCATATAAATAAATTTTATAGTTTAAGCCTTAAAATACCCGTCCCACACACTTTAAACACATGTAAACTTTTTAAAACACACTTTAGAAACACATATGATATGTGGATGTCGGGCTAAGAATATGAGTAACATAATTCACAAAAAGTTTGCTCACAACAATCGGACCACAAGCAAGGTACAGAGAACTGTGATGCGTCGGGGAAAAATCTGCGATATAGCGGGGGCGCGATAGCTGAAGCGCGATATAGCGGGGGCGCGATAGCTGAAGCGCGATATAGCGGGGGCGCGATAGCTGAAGCGCGATATAGCGGGGGCGCGATAGCTGAAGCGCGATATAGCGGGGGCGCGATAGCTGAAGCGCGATATAGCGGGGGCGCGATAGCTGAACCGCGATATAGCGGGGGCGCGATAGCTGAAGCGCGATATAGCGGGGGCGCGATAGCTGAACCGCGATATAGCGGGGGCGCGATAGCTGAAGCGCGATATAGCGGGGGCGCGATAGCTGAAGCGCGATATAGCGGGGGCGCGATAGCTGAAGCGCGATATAGCGGGGGCGCGATAGCTGAACCGCGATATAGCGGGGGCGCGATAGCTGAACCGCGATATAGCGGGGGCGCGATAGCTGAACCGCGATATAGCGGGGGCGCGATAGCTGAAGCGCGATATAGCGGGGGCGCGATAGCTGAACCGCGATATAGCGGGGGCGCGATAGCTGAACCGCGATATAGTGGGGGATCACTGTATAACACTGGGAAAAATGGTCATAATGGCTTCACTGAGACTTTCTGCTGTCAAACTGATGAGGACAAAGGTGCTGATACCTGAGAACTTCATTGTAGATTTCCACTGAGCTGACGTTGACAGAGTAGGTCCACATGTCCTTCTTGTCCTCCATCTCACTGAAGAGATGCTTCAGAGCACGCTGGTTGATACCTGGATTCTCCACGGTGCCCTGAAAATGGTCCAACATGCTCTCCATTCATCTTTTCATCGATATGACATACATCAGCAGGGTAAGTCGATCTGCCTGGGCTGAGTCGAACAGTATTATGTGTTGGATTGTATCACAGACCATGGACGGTATCATTGTTTCAAGTTTTGCTGGAGGTCTCTATCTCAAGATTTGGTACTAGACAAACAACAACCTACCACACCACCCATTTAGGCTGATAAGTAAGCTCCCTTATTTTATCATGGCCGGGGGGAGGGGATGAGTACACAGCCCCAGGAAAGTTCGGCAGGCTCCTTCACCTCACCTCCATGGTGTATGTTTTCCCAGATCCTGTCTGTCCATAAGCAAAGATGCAGACATGATATCCGTCAATGCAGGAGGTCACGAGGGGTTCGATCTCCTGGAAAACCTGAAACACAAACTCCAGTCAGTCGCCAGAACCTCTTGCGCCTCATTACGGCTTTTGCCAGAGGCAGACAGAGCTGTGGGCTGGTCTGATCTGTCATACAGGAAGGTGCTGCTGGATCAGCTACAGATCTCAGATTTGGGTACCTCTTCCTGAGTAGCCTGAGGCTGGAACACCTTGTCCAGTTCAAACGTGCGGCTCTTCCCCTTCTGCAGCACGATGATGGCCGACTCATTGTCAGGGTCTGTTGTCACGACGACCGCCTGCCCGTCCCCTTGCTGGTCCTCCCTCAGGACGGGCTTCACGCGGCACAGCACGCGGATATTCCCTGAACGCACGGCATAGCAGCTATGTCAGCCTTGGAGACATTTTGATGGGCTCGCCCCGCTAAGTCAGCACAGGGCTTATTTCTGCACATACTTCATACCGTGTCGTGACTTTAGCAGAGGCGACCACCTCTCCCTTTACCTTTAAGCTCCAGCAGCTGCTCGTGGTACTTCCTCCTCAGCGCCACCTCCTTTCTGTACTTCTCCAGCAGGTCCTTGTTGGCCTCCGACATCTCACTGATGACCACAGAAAGCTGAAGGGGAAGAGTTACTAAGCATGTTATCAACTGTTAGTGACATAGCAGTGCCAGATTCACCGTTTTGGCTCAAAGACTTTAAAAAGAACGACGGCTGTAGCAGGCAGAGCGGAGAGAGAAGTTTCTCCCACCTGTTTCTTGGCCTCCGCCACAGCAGCCCCGTAGAAATCTGAGAAGTTGCGGACTTGGCTGCGCAGGCTGGCGTAGTCCGTCTTCACGGAGCGCAGGGTCGGGGGGAGAGCGGCCAGACGCTTCTGCAGGCCTGTCGGGTGACAGAGGAACCAAGTGCAGGATTCAGACAGTCAGAGCCCCATCTATGGGTATAAATTATGGGGGGTGTAACCCCCACAGCCAATATAAGCCCCCGGACCCCCTTAAATGTTATGTCCTTGCCCTCATCACTACCACCTCCACCTTTCTGAATACTTTCATTTTATTTATGTTTTTTTGTTTATTTTGATGGGACAAGATTATTTTATATTTATTTTCCACTGTGGGATATGAATTTCCTATCATGATTGGGCTTCTTATGCCTTTGGACAAGTGGTCGAGGACATGATGATGTGTCAGTGAAATTCCTCAGAATGTGCAGAGGTTCACTGCTGAATGTGATGTACCTTTCAGAGAACACCATGGTGACTCTTGCTCAGCTGTTGTCTTTGACACCTGGCCTCCATGACCCCTGTGTTACCCCACCATGGCCATGCCTTTTCCCCGAGGAAAACGACTCACTCGTTCTTGCTCAGCTGTTGTCTTCTACACCTGGCCTCCATGGCTGCCAGCACAACCGCTACATGCCCCCTGCATGACCCCGCTATGACCCTTGCATGACCCCGCTAAGACCCCACCATGCCCCCTGCATGACCCCGCTATGATCCCACCATGCCCCCTGCATGACCCCGCTATGACCCCACCATGCCCCCTGCATGACCCCGCTATGACCCCTGCATGACCCCGCTATGACCCCACCATGCCCCCTGCATGATTCCCAGGAGGGCGACTCACCCATGAACTGCTGTCGCAGGCTCTGCAGCTGCTGCTCGGAGCACTCAGCAGCCGCTCTCACCGCCTCTTCCTTACGCTCCTCCAGGTGGCCGATCTCCTTCAGCAGCTCCCTCCGCAGCTTCTCTATCTCCACCTCATAGGCTGCAATCTGCGCGATCACACAAGGACACAAGGTGGCGGCCTCCATTAAACCCGCCGGGCTGATCTGCAGCCACGCCTGCTATGCTGGTGAGATGCCCGGGTGACCTTCTGCTGGAGACCGGCAGTCTCCACGTCGGAGAGCCTGAGCCGCTTCTCCAGCTGCCGGCACGTCTCGCTCTGAGTGGACAGCTTGTCTGACAGTAGCTCGTTCCTCTCCCTGGCCTCGGCCAGCTGCCTCTGTGTCGCTGGGGACTCTACCTCCATGGTCCGGGTGACATACTGCAAGGGAGAGGAACATGATGGTCTCAGCTATGTTCCTCTATTACAAAACGGGCTGAGATCCTGGCTTCTGTTTCTGTTATAGGCCCTTGGGCCCTGTCAAAATGACAAGAAGGTTCATAAGAAGCCAGGTTTTTTTATGGTAGCTAAGAAATTTCCTCCAGACATCCTGGTCTAAATCTCCGTTCTCCAATTGGCAGGTTACTGAACTTCAGGGAAGCTCACTCAAGCATACAGTAGAGTCTTCTCAGACTTCAACCTGACTGACACTCAGTGGAGCACTGGGGGTGGCTGGGGGGGAACTAGGCTCAGTTCTCCACCTTGACCGTGGGCTCCTTGCCCCGCTCCTTGTCCAGCTCCAGCTGCAGCTCCCTGAGCCTCTCCTCACGCCTCCTGAGCTCCTCGCATCGCTGCCACTCGGACTGCTCACTGTGGCGCTCCAGGCGGGAGAGCTGCTCCCCCCGCTGGTGCAGGGAACTCTCCAGCTGCTGCACACGGCTCCTCAGAGTCTCGTTCTCCTGCACGTGGGGGGGGGAGGTCATTACCGGTTACCAGGGACAAGGTTCCTCTAAGCGTTTGGAAACTGAGCTCTTTGCTCTATTATTTAAACATGAATTAAACATTAATTTCAAGGTTACAGTAGAAGGTCCCCAACAGAGGTGGAAAGTTCAGGTCCAGAAAGTACAGATGCAGACCAAGGTTTTGTTTCAACCAACCAGTTGAGTACTCTGTGACTGTGACTCTTTATACTCTACTGTTTGGCTGAAACAAAACCTCGGTCTGGACTTTCTGGACCTGAACTCTCTACCTCTGGTCACCACTAATCTCTGGGATGAGGGCGCTCTGCTGGCCCAGCCTCACCTTGAGGAGCATGGAGCTTGACTGGGCCGGGAGGACCGACAACTGCTGCAGGAGACCCTGAGTCACGGTCAGGCTCTGCTTCAGGCTCTCGTTCTCGGCCGTCAGGCAGACGACCCGCTTCTCCGAGTCCGTCACACCCTGAGGGGAAGCGATGCTGGGCTCCAAAAGACTCTACCAACCCAACCTCAGGGCATCAATATGGGCATGGGAGCAGATTTGGCTATGTTCAGGAAGACACGTTCCCCTTACTTCTTAGGTCAGGGGTGTCGAACTCCAGTCCTGGAGGGCCGGAGTCCTGTATAGCTTAGTTCTTTCCCTGTTCCACCACAAATGATTCAGCTCAAGTGTTGTGTGGTAATTAGCACAAAGAGTTGAATCAGGTGTGTTAAATGAGGGGAAACCCAAAAATGTGCAGGGCTCCGGCCCCCCAGGACTGGAGTTTGACACCCGAGGCTTAAGTTACAGCACCCTGATAATCACGTGATCAGCATTTCACACCCCTGGCCAAACAGGATTGGTCAACAGTTAAACAGGATTCCTTTAATAGAACTGTACGAGTACAATGATATGTATTTTTGCCCATGGTGATGTCATTTGCCTTAACGGTGATGACTTGTTGCTGTGGTGAACTCACAGACTCCGCCCTCAGTCTGGAGAGCTCCTCCTCCCTCTCCTCAATGCACTTCTTCAGCTCTTCGATCTGGGAAAATCGGGGACACCCATGACATTTATATCACTGGTCACTGGAAAGTCCTGAAAGCCCAAGCCCAGGAGAGGTGGCCCTCCCACTCGCCTGCTGCTGGCAGGCCTGCCCCCGCGCGTGCCGCTCCTGCTCGCTCTGCTCCAGCTGACAGTGCAGTGAGTGCAGCTCACCGCACATCCGGCTCCTCTCGCCTTGCAGGCCGCAAAGAGACTCCACCAGCCTGTGCAGCCCAGCCTGGAACCCAGGCTCTGGGCCGTACTCCCCTGCTGCACAGAAACACCGTTAGCATTTAGCTACTTATTGTACACCTTCATCCAAAGCTACCCTCCCTCATTTAGACACTTGGATATTAGTCACTGAAGCATCTCCCATTGGAGAGCCCCCCCCCCCCTCGCTAGAAGCCCTCCCTGGAAGCCACCATTTGCCCTAATATAACAGCATAGATGCCCCCATTCACTAATATCGACATAAGAAAACATCACTGTAGGGTTAATATTAGAAAGAAATTCATGCCATGCTAAAAATTCATACGGATGGCGAGAGAACGACCCCTAAGGGACTGAGCGCAGATTCGCTGCCCACAGTCAGTCTGCTTTCTGATCTGCGTGGGCAGCTTGCTGTGCTCATTCCAGTTTGAACTGGAATCTCATACATATTTCTTAATATAGCCCATATGCTCAGTCACGTAAGTAGGACTGACGCAGCCTCTGGTAACAGCAGGTTGTTAATAATTAATACAGGCCGCTGGTGGTGTTTATTTATGGCGTAGTTACAGGCCAGCAGTGTTCCCAGAAGACTGACTCTGCTCCTGTGCGCATCACCAGTGCCGGCCGAAGCCCACGTGATGACACAGGGTGGGCCGCCCACCTCCACCCGGCTAACATCACCGCTCATGTTCACGTTGGGTATTTCTCAATATCTGTACTTGACCATACCTGTCTTCTTGCGTACCTGTATTACATCATCTCCCAGTGCCGAAGAGCAGCTCCACTACTAAGAACAGGAGTACAGAGGATGGTAAAAACCCCCAAATGTCAAGGATACATCAGTTGCATCCTTGCCAAACGAGACCAATCCCATGATTCACTGCGGCCCAAGATCGTTCTTGGGAGGGAAGTTAGCAAGACCAGTCTTGCCAAGACCACAAGGATGATCTTTGTGTTCTTGGTGTTGAGAAACACCCGTCGTCTCAGACAGTGTGATCTACGTACTCAATGGATTGGGTGGGGCGGGGGGGTCACTAGGGGTGAGACCTGCCAGTTGTTGGCAGTGGCGGTTTGCTCAGGCGTCGCCCCCCCAGGCCTGGGTTGACTGGCCCTGTTTATCTTCCAGGGCTTTGCTCTTTCCGCCTTTTCTTATTAAAAGCTGTTTCACACAAAGAAAACGCAAAAACCAGTATGAAGGTGTTTTTTCTACCTAAAATGTTAGCGTCTACCTCTAAAACTGTAGTTTGTAATACATTATAAAAAACACCCCTTAAAATGTTTAAAGTTTTGCGCAGAGTTTTTGTGCCTAATTGGCTAAATTGCTTAACAGCACAAGAGAAAAATAATTTTGATTCTTTTAACTCATCCACAGAATTTTAAGGCTCGGGTCCAATTTTCAAAGTTTCATTTTTAAGTGCAAATGAATCTCTTTTTAAATAATATGAATCTGTAGTTGTGGGCAACCACATTGTCTACATGGATTTATTACTGCATCATGCCCTGCTGACCTGAGTCAGGATGTTAACAGTATATTAAGAGGGAAACAGCTTTCTCAAACCATTAATATTAATGCTGATGACTGAACATCAGCATATTTCTGTTTATGATTCATAAGCATCTGTGCACTAATAGAATTTTCACACTACAATTAACACCATACCCCAGTGGTGTCAAACTCAGTCACTGGCAGATTGGCTGGGCAGGGGGCGACATAGGCAGGCAGGGGTGTGATATAGGCAAGCAGGGGGCGACATAGGCAGGCAGGGGTGTGATGTAAGCAAGCAGGGGGCGACATAGGCAGGCAGGGGGTGACAGATATGCAAGGGCGTGACATAGGCAGGTAGAGGGGTGATAGGTGGGCAGGGGGACAAAGGCGGGCAAGGGGACGATATAGGCAAGTAAGGGATGACATAGGCGGGCAAGGGGATGATATAGGCAAGTAAGGGGAGACAAAGGCGGGCAAGGGGATGATATAGGCAAGTAAGGGGAGACAAAGGCGGGCAAGGGGACGATATAGGCAAGTAAGGGATGACATAGGCGGGCAAGGGGATGATATAGGCAAGTAAGGGGAGACAAAGGCGGGCAAGGAGACGATATAGGCAAGTAAGGGATGACATAGGCGGGCAAGTATATGATATAGGTGGGCAAGGGGATGATATAGGCAAGTAAGGGGAGACATAGGCAGGTAGAGGGTTGATAGGCTGGCAGGGTATATATAACATTCAAATGTCAACCTTGTAGTGAGGATTATTCCTAAGAATTCTCACCTAGAATATTGTGTGCAGGTTTGGTCACCATATCTTAAAAAGGACATTGCAGCCTTAGAAAAGGTGCAGCGTAGGGCCACAAGAATGATTCCTGGTCTTAGAGGAATGTCATACGAGGAAAGGTTATTTGAGCTAAATCTGTTCAGCCTCAAGCAAAGGAGACTGAGGGGGGACATGATCCAGGTCTATAAGATTCTAACAGGTTTGGATGCTGTTCAACCGAATAGTTACTTCAGCATTAGTTCAAATACATAGTGCAAGCTGAATCTTTGGGTTCCTTTAAATCAGAGCTAAATAAGATTTTAACAACTCTGAGCTATTAGTTAAGTTCTCCCCAAGTGAGCTCGATGGGCCGAATGGCCTCCTCTTGTTTGTATAGTTCTTATGTTCTTATACCGTCCAGTCTGTCGACAGCCATCCAGGAGAGTCTGCAGCTTCTGTATTTTCAGCTTTCCGGCTGTCCGATGCCTGCCAACATCTATTTTGACCTGATTGTAAGGGAATATCTCAGGCATCCAGAACTGCAGGGCTTCAAAATTATAAAACACAGAGAAGTGGAACATTCGACCAGAAAACATCCTCATTTCCTCCATAATTAAGAGACTACAGCTGACACAATCGGGTTCGTAATGAGTGCTAGTCTCGTTTAATGATTAGAAGACGCTCCAAAATCTGCGAGGGCCTTGAGCTCACGGGTCATGTGACCGGTCAGCAAGGGACTATGGTCACTGCCCAGCTAATTACTGCTCATTACAGAAGCCACTATTTTAAACCAACTGAAGGACACAGGAGCTTCATCCCAGGAGGACAGGGTACGGCTCTAGTAAAATATCCAGCTATACAAATACAGACGCTCCTCTACTTACGAACTTTCAGACATACGAATGAAGAGAACTGTAAGTCCAAATTGTGTTCCTTGGGCTCCCGTTTCCTGTTCGCAACATCGATTTTTTTTTCTGCACGCCAATTCCGCCTCGTATGACTTCTGGCCGCTACTCCCGCCGCGCAGCAGCGTAGCGTACGTACTCCCAGCAGCGTAGCGTGCGTACTCCCAGCAGCGTAGCGTGCGTACTCCCAGCATCCTAGTTCTTTATACTTGCGTAAACCCTTAAAATGATGTTGTATAATGACTTACAAACATTTCAAGTTATGAATGGCCTTTCGAAACTCATTCGTAAGTAGAGGAGCGTCTGTATGCAGAATGGCACATTGCCTTTGATAGGTGCACTGATTAAACAACACTGATATATTACATTAGAAGCAGAGCCTTTACAGTTGTAGCACTCTTGGCACTCTTAGCCAAGAAGATCTCAGTAAAATGTAGGTAGTTCACACTGTCTACTCCACAGTGGGTTCTTTTGGGTTCACCTGGGCTATTTATAACCCTGGGCTGGTACCTTAATGCTCTCTGTGTTATTCATGACAAGCCATTTCCGAGCTGAGTGGCTTCCAGAGTCACACGCTTTTACAATCTGATAGTTTATCAGCTGTTGTGGGGAAAAAAAGGGGGCGTCAGGTAATTCCAGAGATCTGATCTCAGATCATTAGTCAGGGACCCAATGCTGCCGCTGCATGTATCTGGCACTTCACTCATGTGGGATTTGGCTGAAAGTCAAGTCATTGTATCCATGTTTGCGTAACTGAAGTCCTTCCTTTGGTTTGCTGTGCTCCACTGATACAGTAACAACAGTATTCATGTCCACAGTGTCGCTGGTTTGAAATATTTCAGCTATGGTTTCCCAGTCGGGTCCTCGGAGACCCACAGACGGTCCACGTTTTTGCTCCCTCGCAGCTCCCTGCCAGTCAGTCTACATTTCTGCTCAAAGCAAAAACATGGACTGTCTGCGGGTGCCCGAGGACCGGGGTGGGAAACACTGTTGTAGACGTCTTATGAGAAGGTTATTAAGACTCAGATTGGTAAAAATCTCCTCTCTCTGTTCTTACTGTGGGTTCTAGTAAGAGTGATTAGTTGTCATTGTTGACTAAGCCACAGCACACAGTAATGAAATGTGTCCTCTTCATTTAACCCATATGTGACATCGCAGGGAGAAGCTAATTTGGCACCCAGGGAGCAGTGCGTGGGGACAGTACCTTGCTCAGGGTACCTCAGTGGTACCTTGCTGGTCAGCAACCTTCCAATTACAAGCACTAACCATTAAGCCACCACCAAAGAGGAGTGGGGAATGGTGGCCGACCGTTAAGCTGCAAGGGATTGTGGTGATTTTATCCTAATGAATATTCTTAGGAGTAGGATTAAGGAACCTCCCTGCCCCCCAGAGTCCCCACGAGGTCTCGCCCATCCCGTCTCTCACCGTCGCCCCCCCGGGGGGTGGCCTGCTGCACCATGGCCTCCTCCAGGCTGCCGATGACGCTGTTCTTGTCCCGGAGCCGCTGGCGGTAAGAGGCCCGGAGGGCCCGGACCTGCCGCCTGTGCCGGGTGCGGCGCTGCTCTAGCTGAGAGCGGTACCGCTCAGCCTGCTGCTGCAGCTGCTGTAGGTGGGCGTACTGCTCCAGGAAGCTCAGCAGGTGTGACATCACCACCACCAGCGGGGACTCGGGGACCTGAGCCACGCACAGCCCTGTGTCAGCTCACCCCACTGGGGCATCAGAGACTGAGCCCACATCAGATTCACTCCATGTGTTACTGCTATTAGGCGATCGCTGCTCCACACCGCCCCCTAGGCTCCAGGCCCAAATAAAATCTATGAATAATTCTGGGTACCTTTCCTCCGTGCTCCAGTGAGCCCTGGGATCCTGTCCTCCGATCCGCTTCCTGCTTGAAAGACAGAAATGCGGCCAGAGGGGTGCTGGCAGCAGCCCCCGGGTCTTGGTCGCCATCATCATCATCTTCTTCCTCATCACTGAGACCATCGCTGTCACTGCTACTGCCTGCATAGCGACAAAGCTGTCCTATCATCTCCCTGTCAAGTTATTCGCTGATTAGCTGAAACATACTGATATATGGGTTAGAAACCTGGCAGAAACAGAGCAATAGATTAAAAATTCATACTTCATTCACATGACAGCTGGCAATAACATTGGTGCTGAACAGACACATACCCCCAGAGTCACTGGACCTGTCAAACCCTCTTTGTGCCAAACTGGGGGTGTGGCCATTTCTGCTCTGTGTTTCCATGGAAACATGCCTCGTCTCCATATCATTCTGTGAGAGGATGCATGGAGAAAACGAATAAACATCTAACACCAGATATGAAATAAAACGATCAGACTTTACTGACAAACACCACGACACCGGAATATTCCTCGGCGAAATATGCAAGCCATACATTTTCTATCAGTCAACTGTGACTTTTATGGAATGAGATGAATACGTTACAGAAGAACTTTCCCTGATTGGACGTCTCGTGGGGATCAGGGCCTTACAGCCAAACATACCTGGTCGCTGGCTCTGTGAGGTCCCTCCCCCTCTAGGGATAACTCCTCCTTCTTGAAGACCGTGTAGAAGATATAGACCAGCAAAGAGTAGAAAGCATACATTGCCACGAAATTTTTAATTCCCCCAGAAGACAGTGGCAGTCATTAAAAGAATGAAAGCATCTTAGCTCAGCACCAGAGATTTTTTCTGAGGAGTTTAATAGTAACAACACTAAAAAAATAAGGAAAATAAAAACGACTTCTGCATTGCAAAATCTTGACCTGGAAATTGGCCTCGGAATCAGTTACCAGTCCCAGTGGTCACTTGCTCCATGAGACTCATGTTCATTTTCATTAAGGTGACCAGCAGATTATTCTTGGTCCAGATGCTTGTTTCTGAGGTCGTATCTCTGTTCCTCTACCCGCTCTCAGCTGGAAGTCACACTGACCTGATGTACCCATCCGCTTTACCGCTCAGAAGCGCCGCATCCTTTCGGACCAGTGGTCTCCCTCGCGTCCAGCGACTGTGCCCCAATCCCCCGGCTTCGTATCTTCTCTGCCCCGACAGCAGAAATCCCACAGAGTCCCCCTCCCTCACTGTACTGCTGACAGCTCTGCTGGCTTCAGTGAAGCCCCCCCTCCCCCCAAATAATCCATAAAAAGGTTGCTGCTACAGAGCATGCTCAGTGCGCTCCCTCTCTCCGCCGCAGTGGCAAAGCAGGAGTAAGGGAGACGAATGAGACAAACCAGATCCTGCCAGCTTCAAGGGCAACGTGCGCGTGTCTGACTTGCCGCCCCCGTTATTCCATCAGTGCATGTTATTTTACGCAAACATGCTTGTCAAAAAGCACAATATAGCACATTCAGACAGAAAACGAGAAGGGATTTCCGTTTAATTATTAGTATAAAGGAAACAGAATTACAGTTGCATAATGATTACAGATCTTCAAGAGAAAAATAAAACCAGGGATATTGTATCTAAACCTATCATTTTAAACTACGCTCATAGTGTGATTTGCTGAGGGATTTCAGGTTTATTATATTGAATGACGGTTCTATTTTATGCTCATTCATTTTAGACAGAGTTCACAGGTACATCCCTTCGAAAGCATCCCAGACTCTCTGTAGCAATCTTTTATTAACTATTTACACCAGTTCAACAGCTAACTAAAAAAATGCATTTTTACCATGATTTATCACACATTATTTATCTCAAAACATGCAACCTTTGCACATTAAATATTTTAAGCAAAAAAAAAAAATCATTAAAAATGACATGGTGAAATATTAGCTGATTTATTTTATTAAGCAACTGCAACATTATATAAATACTTTGCATTTTTTCTTGTTAATAGGTTCTTAAATTGAATAATAGGCACCGGAATTCTAAACAGGATAAGAGAAAAGGCTTCTCATTATATGTGGCCTTGACGGGGGTGTACTGCACCCACACTGGGACGCATGCCAGGGCTTAATTGCTGATTCCGGGGCTCTCTGCTCCAGCTGCTAATGCAGAGCGGCTGTGTCAGCAGAGGCCATGCCGCTCAGCAAGCACACACGAGGCCCCCAAAGACACTCGCAAACACAGAGGAGGTGCGTTCCCAAAACATGCTGCCGGCTGTCCGGTTTCAGTGAGCGCCACGTTCCAGTTACAGCGTTGTAATGAAAAACAGGGTTTTTTTTAAGGCTAAAAGGCAAAGTCTCTGGTTCACACACACGCGATGGTGATGAGACAGCAGAATAAGCAAATTCACCAACCGCTTACTGAGATCCTTATCAATCATACCGATTACTGCACATAACCTGTCCAGAGTCACGCATGACAATTCACTCTTGCAGAACAACTACTTCTGGAAAAGTCCAACTAATATGGGAGGCTAACTTTAAAATAACAAACATAAATATCATTATAATAGTCTAGTTTAACTAGAGTTGTAACCAAGATGTGATCAGTCACAGAGATATCTGATGACAGGAAGTCCTCCTCTGTGCCTCTTTTCCCCCAGAACAATGAGCTTCACTGTGTCCCCCACCTCCCAGCAACAATGGCCTCTCATAGTGGCATGACTCTGTCACTACGAGGCATGTGACCTCTCTCAAATATACTGACACTATTATCTGAACCTTGTGGGTGTGAATTTTGTAATGCGAGCCTCTCGTTGCGGGTTCTCGCTTGCGGATTAAGTAGGTCAGCGCACATGCAAAGCACATCTGTGCGGGGGGGTGGGTGGGGAACTTTCCTCTCATAGGACCGAACAGCAAAAAGGCACTTTGAAGTGCAGGGAACTGTATTGTGCTGTCAGTCATTAAGTAGTAACCAATGGGACATGTGCTAAACTAAGGGCTCCTATTGGGTGAATTCATACAAAGACTGGGAGCTTCCTCACCACACACGGGTCCAAAGCCTCAGTTTTTTCAGGTCTGTGATATTTGGTACAATTCACTCTCCCCTATTAAGATCCAGAAGGTATGTACAGAGTGCCTGTTTTGTGGACAGGCATCCCATCACCAATGAACATTTTAAGAGCCAGTTCAATGGTTCTTCTCTGGTCCCAGCTGTAACGAAACCAGGAAGAGCACTGGCTCCTGCCTTAGGGGCCAGAAGAGCAGGCAGGCAAAGGGCCACGCTTCCCAGGACCCCAGCAGCGTTGCCTGTGAAGAGGCTCACAGTGAGCGAGCAGGACAGTGATGAAAGGGCCAGGCAGCGTGTCAGAGACGCCAGGCCCTCCTGAGAGAGCCAATCATGTAGCCCGGGGAGCAGCACGGAGCAGGCCAGCAGGACATGGGCTGTCAGTCGGTCCTCACTGAGCCACAGGAAGCCGCAGGAGACCAGTGCCGGGCCCAGCGCTTCACCCGCCCACTCCAGGTCCTGCCTGACACATGTTGGTAGCAGACTGGAATCAGGAAGTGAAGATAATCCTGCAGAGATTCCAACCAGGAAGAGCCCCACAGCCGGGGCCCGGTGATCCTGCAGAGAGAAGATCGGATGGGACAAACCACACAAGAGAGGAAAAACACCCTGACACACTGATGCCCGTTTCTCAGTGTTACACAATTTAAACTTAACTGTGATCATGGCGCGGTCTACTTCCTGTGAACAACAGGAAGGGAAAACTAAAGGCTAACTAGGCTAAGATGAGTTTTCAATCGTAAGTCACGTGAGGAGGTGGCTGGACAAGGCTTTGCCAGTATTTCCAAGAGTGTGTCTACTCGACGACAGATCACAAGCAGATAACTTGTCAAGAGAGGAACTCTCAGGAGTTATGGTTGATGTTACATTAGAACAGCCCTCAGGGACTGGAAAATACCTAAACCTTCAGACTTAAAAGAATGGTTCAATTATATGACAAAACCGCCTCATGTGAATCCATGTTAATTAGCATGACAGATAAAAACTATGAAATGAGGCTGATATGGGATCACTTTGGAATCACATTTCATTGTCTCATGATCTTGAAATATGATTACCGTATCTTTATTTTTTATATTGTGACTATAGCTGCTTTCCATCTGTGTGTACCCCCCCTTTTTGTTTTAAATTTAATTTATTTTTATATAGCCACTTTATTAATATCAGTTGTGGTGCTGGTATACTGTCTCACTGGATGTTTATTTGTTATGAACCAACCTTGTTAAAGTTAATAAAAATTTGAATTATTAAAAAAAGGCAAGTTTTCACTCAAACACAAGTACTCAAACATAGTTTAAATACAGCCAGCAATCGAGAATACGGTAATAAAGGTTCAAAGCCACCCCACACTGTCACACACAGTTACCTTGAAAAGACAGCCAGCAGTGTACAGGGCAGTGAGAGACAGAGCAATGTCTGAGAATGCAGTAATCCAGTGACCTAGACTCTCAGCCATCAATCACGAGTTTGGAGCTGCGACCGACGCCCAAAAGTTGCACTGCAATTATCCACCTTTTCTTCTCACGCACTTCCCAACATCACTGATGCATCAACACATGCCTGATGGAGAAAGCCAGTGAGTTAGATTACTCAGGAATCCATGTCCACAGATATCTGTCCAGACATAAGTATCAGAAAAATGCACATGACAACTGAAACAGACATTCCGAAATGGCACCTGATCTTTACCTTGTATTTTAACATGCAAACTAAAATGTCTTATTACCAGATTATCTGCGAAGGTCAATCAGGAAATCCGTGGAATGCTATAAATTGTTTAAGGATTTAATGGGGGTTCAACTTGCTCCCTCAATCTAATGTTTAAAACTGTAAATTTCCATTACATAACAGACCGTGTCAGAAGTTCCCTCATGTCATAAACTGAGAGATCATGGAGTAGGTAGGATTATACAGGGACATAATTATGTTTCGATTGTAACACCATGGATTAACCTTGCCCATGAACCAGTAATATTGGTTACTTCAAATTAGGTGTTTGTGACTGGAGACAAAATCTGCCTACTAAGAAAAATTACATATAGGCCTATAACTACTATTAATAAATTCAAAAAGCATGAGAAAAATCTTTGTGCTGTGTTGTTGTCGCACCCTAGACACCCTACCCCCATCCCACGCCTTCGCCGCTTCATACCCCCAGCATGAACGAGCGGGTCCTTGTACAGCGCCGTCTGGCTGCAGGAACGGATGGCTGTTTGTCTATGCTGGACTACCTCCACCTCCCCATTCCCCACCCCTGTTGCAAGTCTCGACTTTGGTGTTGTGAGCTGTGGTGACTATGTACTTATTGCTGAGGTGTTTTTTTTTCTCTGTTCCTATATTGTACTCCCTACTGGAGTACAGTCTGGGGGCTGTTTTTTTTATTCACCTCCACTCTCCTCGCGTAATCTTGTTTCTCTGAGTTTTCCTATAGTCCCCTGTCTTCCTGACCTGTCTACCCCCTACGTGTGTTGTATATGTATAGTCGGGTTGATGGCCAATATTTCGCTGGTACTTGTGACTAGTGACAAGGTGTATTGCAACAGCAATAAAGGGTTTCATCAATCATCAATCAATCAATCAATCAACGTAGACTGTAACATTTCACTCCAATATAGGCGTAATAGTTCTGCAACTAACTCACCGGTCATCCACCTTATATCTGATGATCATATTCAAACACAATTACACAGAAATCCCATTTTATGACATTTAACCAGGCGTATGCGGCAGTATTAATGTTAATAACGTGCTTCCACCATAGCGTCATTTTAGAGAACTTTTTGATTTGATTAGCAAATATCGGTGGGCGGACGGTTAAAAAAACTTCCATCCAAGTCTTAGCGAGATAATTAGCAAACAATAACAACCACTATTATTTTTCCTTTTCCACGTGTGTCTGCATGCCGTGGTATTCACTCGGCTCCGGAACGTACTGTACTACTGCAGCAGTGAAGTACGGAAAAGCAGGATGAAGTTATCCGGCCGGCGAGCTGATTATTAGGCTCCAATAACAAATGCTGTAATATCCTTCCTTCAGCTTTCTGTCTTATAGCCTAGCTGGTTTCGGAGTACACAAAACCAAAGTGACAAACGGAGTTTACATTACCAGCACACAATCCCGTCCTTACAAAGTTACTTGTTTTCTCATACGCTTGCAGCCGCCGCGCGGTGTAGAATCTGCGGGGCTCGGCACGGTGTGACGGCACCGCCGGTACCGGGGGTGCCAGATTGGATCCGAGGTTGCCAGATAAACCACCTCTGGGATTCGAGGTGCACGCCGCCGTGAGACTCGGGTTGCCAGATTACATTCGGTGTGCTCTCTGGCGAGATACATGGGCTGCCAGATTGGATTCAGGCGCTCGCCGCCGATACAACGGGATTGATAGAGTATATCGGGGATATTCCGCCGACACCTGGGTTGCCAGACTCGGTATTAGTGTTGTACACAACCCAGCTTCTCCGGCCAAATGTTACCAAAACAGTGAATGCTAAGTTCCATGGAATTACTGCAAAGCTCCTTCATTTTTCCAACACAAAATATCTTTATTGTGTTTATCAACAGTAAATAAATGTAACAAATGTTGGCAACATTTATTCGTTTGGACTGTTTAGGAAATATAATTTGCTGTGTTTTGTTGTTTTGAAACTGTCTACACAGTTGTGTATGATGTTTTACAATAATTGGGGGATTATTAGAAGGCATTAGCTCATTGTTTAAAAGTTAGAAAAAAATTAAAATGTGAGGCTAACTGAACAAAGAGTTGCAACAATGCAATGCATTTCTCTTTGGGGGGGGGGGTTATTTAAGATGTTATGTTTTTTCATGATCGTCGCTTATCGACATCAGCTGGACCTCGCTTCACTGAATTATAAGAATTTTGAAAGTAACCCGTCATTTCAGCGCATTAATAAAGGTGTGAATGTTAACAATCAACAGTTTATTAGACCAAATAAGACAACTGCGCGCGCGCGCGCGCACACACACGCGCAACCAGCATAAAAGTGAATAAAACAGACAGAATAGAACTTCAATCCATCCATCTATCTTCTAAACGCTTAATCTGAGCAGTGTCGCAGGGACCGAATAGAACAATTGCCTACCAATGCCGCCAAGCTTCACATGTTTGGCGCCGCAAATGGTGAACACCCATGCCTGTATCAGCGGGTGTTGTAAAACGAACCGAGGAGCGACGTACCTTCCCAAACAGCCGGTAAATACGGAAGGATCCCAGCTTTTCTCCGGACCGTGAGAGTACGGTCCCTCATTCGCAGCCCGGCGGCCACAACGCACATGCGCAGCGCCCCAACCCCCGTTTGAAAACATGGCGCCGGAGTATCTGTCAGTAACGGAGAGGTGGATACGTCGGAAAGTTAATCTTCATCACAACTGTTTAGGTAATACGGGGATTTTAATGTTGAGGTTTCTGCCGTAGTTATACGTAAAGTAATATTTTATTTTGTTCCACGTTAGAATATCTATAGAGTGGCATTTACGTGATTTTCCTAGAGGGAAACGTATCTGACTAATAGATCCTGGGAGATACGACAGCGGGCAGAATGCTGGCAAGACCAGGCATGACAGAACAATGAGAAATAAATGATGTAGCTGGCTTAAATGATCAACACGTTTTCTTTTATACTACACCAGCCTATTTTTTGTTATTCCACATATGTAGTATTCTGACTGTAATTGGTCTAATACCTGCGATTTCAGTTATAACTACCGATTTTGAATGGATTGCACGCATTTCATAGTCAACTAGCTTTAGCTGCTAAATAGATAATGTTAATGCAATGGTTACGCCAGAGTAGGTATAAACACGGGACACGTTTTGCTGCTAATTAAAATAGTATGAAACCCTTTCAGCGGATGTCAGGTCTTTGTGTCTACCGGGAACTTACGAAGGGAAAATCCGTCACCTGGGAAACTCTCTGAAGAACTTTGTACGCCTTAAATCTTTGGACCTGTCCCACAATGCTCTGGTGTCTGTTGAGGTATGTATACGTACTTGAGCTTGAGGGCCCGACGTCCTCTAGTGAACCCTGTGCTCACTGCCCGGCGCTGTGGAGCTCGATGGGCATTTGCCGTAGAATACCAGAATTGGCAGATCCACCACTGGCACCCTGTGCTTTTCACAGATGAGAGCAGGTTCACACTGAGAACATGTGACAGATGTGAAAGGGTCTGAAAAGTCGTGGAGAACGTTATGCTGCATGTAACATTGTTCAGCATGAGCGGTTTGGTGGTGGGTCAGTGATGGTCAGGGGAGGCATATCCATGGAGGGACACACAGACATCTACAGGCTAGACAACAGCACCTTGACTGCCATTAGGTATCAGGATGAAATCCATGGACCCATTGTCAGACCCTACGCTGGAGCAGTGGGTCCTGGGTTCCTCCTGGTGCACGACAATGCCCGGCCTCATGTGGCGGGAGTATGCAGGCAGTTCCTGTAGGATGAAGGAACTGATACCATTGACTGGCCCCCATGCTCGCCTGACCTAAGTCCAACAGAACACCTCTGGGACATTATGTTTTAGTCCATCCGAGCCACCAGGTTGCACCTCAGACTGTCCAGGAGCTCAGTGATGCCCTGGTTGAGATCTGGGAGGAGATCCCCCAGGACACCATCCGGCGTCTCATTAGGAGGATGCCCTGACATCGTCAGGCATGCATACAAGCACGTGGGGGCCATACAAACTACTGAGTACGATTTTGAGTTGCTGCAATGAAATTTCGGCAAAATGGACTAGCCCGCCGCATCATTTTTTCCACTTTGATTTTCGGGGTGTCTTTGAATTCAGCCCTTTGTAGGGTGATAATTTTCATTTCTATCAAGCAATGTGGCATCCTTCTATTCCTAACATATTACAGTACCTAGTCCATATCAGTATAGATATCCAGCATGATTTTTTTCCCATTGAGATCTGATGTGTTTTCAAAGTGTTCCTTTAATTTTTTTGAGCAGTGTATAATTAATGTTAGCTATGTTGAGATGTTAATTGGGTTTTGGGTCTGGGCTGCACATCTTTCGTACCTGCATTTAGTTGTTTTCAAACAGTGATGCGCTTGTTCCATAGGGGATTCAACACCTGCAGATGCTGGAGGTACTGAATCTGTATTACAACAACATCTCATCCCTGAAAGATGTTCTTTTCCTGTGCAAGCTGAAGGCCTTGAGGGAGTTGGATTTGAGACTTAATCCCATAGTCAGGAACACCCCAGACTACCGGCTGTACCTGGTGCACGCCTTGCCCAACCTACGCAAGCTTGGTACGTGTCGACTCCGCACCGAAGCTCGTCCGTGTAGTTAGGAGGCTGCGCAGCTTTTCAGTTCATAGTTACAGAACTTGATGTTTGTCGGCCCTAAACATAAGAGAAACAGTTTCCCAAATACACAAGAAATGAGTCCTAAGAGTGAAATATCACAGCTGTGTCCTAAGGTTCATTTTACAGTACTGACACATAAAGATTTTATTTTTTTTTTCCTACATTTATACAGAGCTTGCTGTTAGCTCTCAATTCAAATCAAGGTTAAACACAAGGTTTTACCGAATGCCATCAATCCCAAATATTAGCTACTTATAACAATCTCTGTAGTTGTTCAGTAGTGTTAACTTTGAGGCCATAACACAGCCTTGTCAGTTTAATGCCATATCAGTGGCCATTTCAGAAAGCAGCATTTCTTGCTTAGCTCGATAACTTGTTGGCTATAAAATACCCCAGATTAAATTAACTTTGTTTTTGTCCAGTTACATTTAGCCCGGATTACCATAAATCTGTTATCTGGTTAAGCAAGATATCCTGCTTTCTGAAACAGCAACCAGATATCAAACATAAAATGTATTTCAATCTCTTTGGCATAATTAACTGGGCAATTTTAAATAGTGAATTCTATGCATCTGGCTTGATCCATAAGTGTAACTGCATGTTCTATGTTTGACGCGTGATGTTCTGTCCTTCAGATGACTGTCCAGTTAGAGACAGTGAAAGAAAGGTGTCCATACAGCATTTCCCCACAGATGCCATGTTTGACAAAGGGCAAGTGGCTGATTTTCCTCCAGGCAGAAGCAAGAGGTGACGTACAGTAAAGCACTGTGCTAGTACTAATGTGCCTTCGAGCTACAATAAAAGCATCTGAAACATGCAATTTCTTAATCAGCTTAAATGTGAACGTGGTAAATAATACCGTTTGTAGAGCTGGTTTTAACATTTCTAAGGGGGTTTCTCTGATAACATCGTGAGCTCTTTTCAGGAGCAGCCAGCCAAGGACGGCCTTAGTGAATCGAATGGTCGAGAAGCGCTGCTTCTTGGATGACAACGATGAAGCCGTGCTTAACCTTGTTGCTAAGGGTAACCTGGATCTGAGTGAACCTCTGAAGTCCTCCACCAATAAGCAGCCAGAATGCCAACTCTATGATTTATTGGAGGAATATGGTAACTGTTTTAACTGTATTGCTATATAACAAAGTTTTGGTTACACTTTCTATAAATACCATGTTTATTAGAATCTCTGAACATTCATAACACATCATAATACTTTATGAATGCATTATAAACATGGCTAAAAATATTTATAAAAACACATTATAGCCCTGTATATTATGCATTATGCCTGCTTTGTGAAGCTTTCATGTATAATGCACTATGAATACAATGACGCTTATAGTAGCCATTATAATCAGGGGTGCACATAATATTCACCTTTAAGAACAATACATGCGACAATCGATTGTTTGTAAAAGCACAAATGCGGACTTATTTTATGTGCATTTGCGCTGCTATGAAAACAAAATATAATGCATTTTAATCTTTATATGCTAACTCGACTTCATTTGCGGTATACGGGTTAAAATGCGAGGTATTTTCTTGTCATAGCAGCGCAAATGCATATAAAACAACTTCGCATTTGCACTTTTACAAACAGTCAATTGTGGCACGTATCGTTTTTAAAGGTGAATGCGTACTTGCGTACCAGTTATGTGCACCCCTGATTATAATGCATTATGAAGGTATCTATAATGCATTTTAGATGAGTTTCATTGGAGCTTATGAAGCATTATAATCAACACTGTAATGCCTTATGACTGTCAATAGAAGATGCTTTAGTGTTTTATTCATTCTTGTACTGACCATTATAATGCATCATTATGTAGGTAGGCCTATCTATAACGCATTGTAGATGACTGCTTCAAGTAAAGTTTTCCCAAAGTTTTTTCCCACGTTTGATCATTAAAAAGAAAATCGCCAGTTTTGAAAAGTGATCGACTTCCCAAAATGACGTTTATTATGTTTATAGTGGGTCTCTAAAGTGACTGACAGGTACATCAGAGGTACATCAGAGGTACATCAGAGGTACATCAGTGGTACATCAGTGGCCCCCCATCATCCCTTTCTATGCCAGGATGTGAAGTTCCAGCCAGAAATATTGTGGCTGCAGTATAATTTTAACTATGTCTAGTTTGTCCTGCAGTGAATTTTCTATTTTCTAGGGAACTTCAGGAAAGATGACTGTCAAATCCATGCTGACAATTTCCGTTATACAAAGCAGGTGAGCTTTCTCTCTGTAACAGATATGTGGCTTACTAAAATAATGAAAAAAATTAGAAAGTGATGATAATATCAAAATTAAGATTTGTCTCATTGATCGTTGAATAAATAACTAATACCTTTCTTTCAGGATTCTGCTAAATTCATTCTCAGGCATTCTCCAGAAATAAAAACCAGTAAGTATTCAGCTATATGCATCTTCTTTATATAACTTTAATTTGTTGTTGCAGGTAATTGGTTTAACTGCAGTCTTTATACTTGTGTGCAGTTTAAGTTGCAATCATAATGCATGATAAGTGCAGTACTAATAATGGTTTTGATAACTGTGAAATCATTTTTTAAATGGGTCATGTTCAGTGCCATGTATATTTTTCCTTTAACATATTACAGACATTTTTACATGCACAGACATTTGGGTTAAAGATGGTTATTCAGTTATTAATATGTAAGCGGCTTTCCTGTCTGGGTAGGACATGAGGTTGTGTTTCTGGGTTTTTGTAATAGTTGCGTCCCTCTGTGTGTTGCCCTACTTGCCTTATTTTCATATGCTTCCCGCCCCCCTTTACATTATAGTGTCGTCACATGATGTGACGCAGCTTTGTAAATCCTGAACGGTGCGTTTCCAAGGGGACAGCCGCCAGCTGCAGCACTGAAAATAAAAGTTCTGGTCCACTGTTCTGTATGGCTTTATTAAAAACACGATGCCAGAGTGACTTAAGGGCTTTTGAGTACGTACTTTGCTCAGCTCTTCTGAACCCAGACGAGCGATAGTCCAAGGGCGTACAAATTTGGAACCTCCGTCAGCGTTTCAGCTGATATGGAGCAGTGCCACAAGGGGGAGACACTGGTCTTTGATGCAAGATTTGCCGTTTCCTCAGCAGGCACCCTTACTAGCTGTGTGATGTACAGAACTGTGCAAAGTCTTAGGCAGCCAAAGAACATGCTGTTTAAATCCTATTATGCCTATCAGAGTGTGTTAGCTTAGCCATTTCAGATCTTCTGCTAAAATCACCCCATTACCTCCAGCAACCATGCAATACACCCATGTATTTTTGACTTGGCCACTAGCACACCTCGTATATCTAGTATCTAGTTACTATCCCATTGATTTAAACTAATTTAATTGAACTGGATATGAAGTGTAACAAACTCATAGAACGGCTGAGGTGCCCCTGAGGAGAGGTTTGGGAACTGAAGCGATGTTCATCTAAACATCCAAAAAGATATCAGTAACTTTTTGCAAAATGGAAGAAATTATTACTAGTTTTTATTGCGTTACTCTTCATTTGCACATGTTATAATGTTAAAATGTGTTTTTTGTTCTGAGCAAAAGTTTACTGTACCCAGATTAATATCTTCAAATATTTCTTTGGACTGCCTAAAGACTTTTGCACAGTACTGTATATATTTTAATCTGGACATTAATATTTCACATCTTTCACACAAATTTATCTGGTCACTTGGACAACTTCCAAAAATCATAAATTACAAAGGAGGAGGCCGTTCGACCCATCAAGCTCACTCGGAGGAGCTAAACTAACCATTTAAATTTGTCAGGATCTTGTCAAGTGCCATGTGACTAGGTTAACGGTTTCTCTCATGTCTTATGTCTTCCATCAGAACACCAGTGCGGTACAGAGCCACAGGTTACAGATCTGGGTGAAGGTGGGCGTGTGTTAAGGACTGACAAGGGCCCAAGGGTCACCTTCATTGACCCTGTACATATGAGTCAAGAGCTGGACCCCATCATATCTGAGGCCCCGGTCAGGATAGCGGCTCATGGGACCTTCACCCCAGTGCCTGGTGAGAGCAGAATTGCATCTATACAGCAGTATGTAGATGCCATTGTTTGAGGATGTTATACCACACTGCATGCCTGAAGTACACAGGAAAGAGCGTGTTGAGGGTTCCTGCTTTTATTGACTGACTTTTGCCGGATCTCCCAGAATGCATATTATGGATTGGTTCATTGTTCGTTTGAAGTCCTTCATGGTACATCTGTCACTGTTTTCATGCAGCAGACCCTCCATCAGCTTCCATTCCCAGTGCCTCCCCAGTAATGAACCGGCCTTCCCGTGTTACCAACCAAGGCGGCTGGCCCTCAGACTGTCCCAGACCCTCTTCAGCTCCAGGAGCAAAGAGCAAAGATCGAGTGAGAGACTTTGAATTCTCATATGGTGCTTTTCCACTAGCATACAGGAACCGAGCCGTACCCAAGTCGTACTGCGAAGAGAGACTAGTTACAGTGCAGTTCCAGCTCGCTTCAGTTTTCCACTGCATAAGGCTCTGCTCGGGTGCCGGGTTTGGAGAGTGACAGTGATGTAAAACCGAAGAGGTGCTTAATTACTGTTCACGCGGTGTACATCCTGATTTACTACAGTATGTGCACATTTTTATTTTTCTTTTGTTTTCTACTCTCTGCTAATTTCTGCTAGCACGTCTGAGTTATGTTAGCCTCAAACCCTAGTGAGATTAGCGTTTGCTTGTGTAAATTTTCATTCTGTCCAGCTGTTCTATAGTACTTTAAGTAGGTGGTTGAAAATTTTCAAGTTCTGAGTTATCAGGAATACATTATTACATTGCATTGTGCAATGCTACTAATAATAATATACAGAATATATGCTTTTTCCTTCAGATATCCATGTGCAGAAAACCAGTATCTCTGTGCATTTCAGTCAATGAGATGCAACCAGCTCAGTTTGGCCTTGCTGGTAAGCCGGGCCTTGTCAATGTGGTTATGGCTCAGGCACAACTTGCATCTTTGTAATGGAAAAGCGCCAGATCGCAGTATGGATTGGGTACGGCTCAGTTCCTGGTGGCAGTGGAAAAGCACCATATCGCAGTATGGATTGGGTACGGCTCGGTTCCTGGTGGCAGTGGAAAAGTGCCAATAAATCACTCCAAATGGTAGAATGTCACGTTTGTTGACGTTTCAGGCTTGGTTCTTGAGTGTTGTTCTGTTCCAAAACAGGAGTCCTTTATCTTTGATAGCAACTATGGAAAACCTTTGGCTTCACTGCTAGCCCTCGTGGATCAGCACTGGAGGGGTGAGACATCTCTCCAGCGCAATCGCACATTCCTGGGTACGTGTATGTGGACACCCTCCCCACAACCTTCCTGCATAGCAGAACCTGCTTAACCACTAATACAACTCTAAAGTAAGGTTAAATCATTCTTCCAAATTGTGTAGTTGAAGCCGTTCGGATCCTTTCGGGAATGGAGCAGGATGCCTCAGGCCCACGGGAGGAAGTTAAATCTCTGAAAGCAAACATTGAGAACCTAAACACCCAACGACAGAGAGAAGCAAAGGAACATCAGTCAGAGGCCCAGCGCCTTACCCGACAGCTGGAACAAGCTCAGAGCTCCATAGTAAGATTGAGACCCTAAACTTAATGTATACTAGGCTAGACTATGGAAGGATGGTCCTAAACATTTACAAATCTATTATTTATAGGACCAATATACTCACTTCATGTTTAGCCTTCTTATCTGTTCTGTGATGCTTTGTTTGTGCTTTGGTCTGGCTTATAGTATTTTATGTTTTCAGGAGGAGTTAAATCAGCAGCTTAAGGACCTTTTGGAGGAGAACCTGTCTTTGCAGCGGCGGCTTATTAAATCAGATCAGAGGCTCTTGGACAGCCGGATGGACAGAGTCCCCGAGGCTGTAGGTGGGTGGAACTATACAGCCGTTGAGGTAGCATGTCTTCTTGCATTAGCATATAGCTGTCCAGCACAACTAGTTAGCTTATATGGAATTATTGGGCCTGTGATTGTGTGCTTTTCTGTCCCTGCCCAGAGGATAGGAGCACAGCTGAAGGTGTGAGGAGGGAGGTGGAGGAGCTGAAGGAGAGGCTCCAGCAGGCAGAGAAGGTGCAGGAGCTGGCTGACATGCTAAAGGAAAGCCACAGGCAGGTCCCAGACAGAGAACAGAATGCTCAATAAATCCCCCCTTTTCTTCAGCCAGACTGTAATCACACATACCAGCTTCTGCTTGACCTACCTCTTCGCATGACACACTTTACCACTGACTCAGTCGATGCCCTTTATCGAAGGCATGACATTAAACTGGATCGTTTGGTGGTCTTCGTCCTGATTTGGTGTTCTGACCTTCCGTTTCAGATCTTTGTTGCGTAATAATAAATGCCTTGTCGTGGAGTTAGAGGAGACCAGAACCCGGCATCGGTCGGCACTGGAGCAGCTGGACCGGAGGTTCTGTGAGCTCAGCAGAACCGTCAGCTTGGTGCCTGAGACATGCAAGAGGAAGACGTAACCTTTCGGGTTCCTTCAGCTTTTTAACACTTTTTGTACAGTTTTCACCCTTTTTAAAATATATTTTCAGTGCACAATGTGTATCCGTGTATGCTAATTAATTCGTAATGCCGTACAGTGAACTAACTGGTAGGAATGGTTGACATAAGGCCTTTGTAGCATAACCTGGGATGTGAGTCATCTTTTCCCCTGTCAGTAGGCCCAGTGTGGTGTTTGGGTAACTTTACTGTCGGTCATTTATAACGGAAGCACTATAGCACTATATCTTGGAATCTGTTATGTATGTTACAGTAAGAAGTGCTTAGGCCCTGTTTACTCAGGCCTCTGCTGTCTCTGCGCTGTTTCACTCCCTCTCGCACACGGGCATGCACACAGGGGGCACGCGTGCCTCTGCTGTCCCTGCGCTGTTTCACTCCCTCTCGCACACGGGCGTGCACACAGGGAGGTGAATATCAGCGGGATATTCCGTCCTCGTCCATCCGGCATGTCTTACAGATTGTCACGAACGCTACACTTTCCCCACAAGTAATTCCTTAAAATGAGGTCAATTTAGCACAGAAGCATTTTCTTCTTTTTTTTTAAATTTCCACTTTATTATTATTTACCATTTGAAACAGGAGCATATGCAGATACTAAAGATTTACCTTTATTGAAAGAAACAATGTTGAAAATCACATTGCATGCACCAGGCCAACACAGATTTCAAATCAACGACATTATTACACTTCCTAAACAAAAGGTGCACAATATTTTGGTATTAAACACACAAAACATAATCTAACACTTTGAAATTAATAGTGGAAATAAGCTAATTAATGACATACAGCAACTGTATGCCAGACGTATCACAGTCCAAATATAGGCGTGAATCGTATATCCTACTGTACTGTATTTCTTGGCAAATAATTGACTTAGGCAGTGCTTAAAAAGTCACATTTACCCTGATGTAATTACAATGGCACTATGATACACAACAGGTTAAAGAAATGCTTATAGCTTGGTGTAATAGCTTAATACGTCAAAGTAGTTCACAGATCATTTCTTTTTATAAGTTTAGAAGGTCAGGTTCTGCAGACATACATCTGGTATGAGTTTGAGGAGCGCTGCATATTCCGCCCAGACCTTCCTTTATTCAAAACGAAGTGGAATGCAGCGGATTTGCCAGTTTGTGTGATTTGATGTCTTTACACCTTTAATTGCTGGTGGAAGGAAGCGATGAGTTTTACTCTAAGTAAAACTGTTCAGAGCGACTGAGGGTGAGACTGGGCCCAGATTAAGCATCACAAAAATATCTATAGGACAATTTACTGCAATGAAATCTAAAATGCACAAACTTTACACTGCTGCTCAGGAATCAAGATGCAATTTCATTGCATTATATATATACACACACATTATGTATGTGTGTGTTTATTTATTATATATATATATATATATATATATATATATATATATATATATATATATATATATATATATATATTTATTTTTAAAAAAAATAAACACACACACACCATGGTGATGACACTGTATCTGCCTGATGTCTTGGTAGGTTTTGGTAGGGACCCATCCCCCCACCGGCCAGCCCATGTTTTTGTTCCCTCCCAGATCCCAGCAGGACCTATATTACGGCACAAAGTCAAGATGTGTATTACCCTGGTACCTATGGGCATGAGTGCAGCCATTATAAGTGAATTCTAACTAGTGGTTATCCTACTGCCCCCCAGTGTCCAAACATTGGTCTTGCTGTATTGGTTTCATGAAACACAAAGACGAGAATTCAACCTACTTAGACAGAGTTAGGGCAGATAAACACCTGAGCCCATACTTGAAGTTTCCACCTGGTCTCTGTGTTATTCCTGCAAGCATCAGGATCTTATTTTTAACTGCAGAACTTTTTCATCCTGAATATACGGTGGCTCCACATGCTATAGCCAAGTGCAAGAGGATGCAACGTAGACACCAAAGCCTTTTAAAACAATGTCAAATAGGAATGGGAATTTAATAGAAATCTACAGCAAAAGCAGGCCTAAACTGGGTAAGCAATGCTACGGCGAACAACAGCACAAATACCACGAATATCTTTCACTCCCAACCACTTACTTGAAAATCAGTTTTGATTAAAACCCAGATAACTACAAGGGTTTGTGGATTAGGGAGCCTTTACAGGAGCTGTGATGACTCGCTCCTGATGAACTGTTTGTGATATTAATTACAAAAATAAAAACTGACATGCACCTCAACAGAAAAAAAAAGATACGGAAGTTAAAATACAGTACTGATAACTTATTATTATAATGGTGAATAGAACAGGATCTGCGATAAAAGGATTTCAGTTTTATATGACTTACAGAAAATACATACAATCTTTCTGCTTAGAGAAAAATATATTTTTTATGAGACGACTGTTGTTATGTTAGTGAATAACCTAAGGAGCTGAATGAAATTGGGTGATAACTGTACCAAAAATGTAACCTTGAATGAAATATCTAAGGAAAAAAATTTATATTTGACATACTACATTAATCTAAAGGCAAACTGTTAAATTTGTTCAAAATATATGTCCACTTAACTAATCAGAAACTTAAATGTTAGGCAAAGGAAAAAAAAATCTGAGAAAGCAGAGAGTGCTGGTTGGCATCATTAAATAAATGAAAGTATTTCAATTTATGCATATCTGCAACACCGTTTTATGAAGGAAGAAATAAATTAAATTTAAAAGTGCAACACTGAAGTAGTTAGTCATCTTTGTGAAGCTTTTTTTGGCTGCCATGTTATTTGCTTCTTTTTATCTGTTTATGAGCCTCGGGTCTCGTTTCTCTCCCCCATCAGTTTGAGATCATGCCGGAAATGTGCCTTTCGAGAGGAATGTAAGCAGTCCATGCTGTCTGTCTCCGTCCCAGCATCTGTAAACTGTATTCCAGTTCTCACACTTCAGAAAAATGAGCTCACTCAGATCTTTCACTGAAAAAAATACATGAGTGAATTCAGTCCTGTCCGGTTTTTGTGCTTTTGTGGAACATTAATACCATGGGCAGGTGCCTGTCGCGGTCTGGTCGCTCGCTGCTTTGTCACATTTGCTTGGGGCCGGGCTTGACCTTCTTCTCGTACGAGCCGGCGTGCTTATACCCTGAGACGTATCCGGATGTGTCCACCATATCCACACGGCCCGCCTTGCCCTTGCCCCGCCCCGTCTGGTCGAAGCGCTCCTTGTGCGAACCCGTGAACTTGGTGGTGTCAGTGAGCCGGGACACGGTCGGGGAGGCCACAGCTCTCTGGTGGAGTGTGATTAGGGGGGAGAGTAGGGGTGGGGGCAGGACAGGAGCATTTTTTTAGCAGTCAAAAAAAAGGGAAAAAAAATGTAAAAGGAACTGAGAAGAAACAGTGTAACATTTCTGGAGTTTCTGAATCCCTATATCTCTAATTTTCTAATATACACTGATACTATTTAACTACTGAAATGTTCCAGAACTCTTTTGGGTACCTTCTAAATTTAATTAAGTATCAATGCAAAGATGAGCGTGGTGTCTGAAACCCATTTATCCATGATTACTTGATACGTGCAGCTGTACAACAGAACTGAATTCTGTAATAATATTTGAAACTACATAATTAGCAACACATTATTTTGCATGACTTTGACTGATTCAGCATGCTCGGGGGTGCCCTGAGTTCATCGTGAGGAACAATGCTGAGTTGCATTAACTGCACTTGCATGTTTAGCTGCATGGCAGGCATCCTCAGCAGTGCACTCTCCCACAGAGACCACCTGCAGGACCGTGGAGGCCGCGTGACTTACCGTCACCCCCAATATGACCGGCGACTTTCCTTCTATCATCTTGAAGATCTCCTCCGCAGCATCCTCAGCTGACTTCTCCTTGAAGCGTTTCATGGCCAGCTCCATCAGCGCCTCCTTAAACTGGTCAAACGTGATGGTGCGACAGGACTTCTTCCTGATATGACAATGAGTGTTTCAGTGGGTTAATATATTTCAAGACATTTTGTGCCCAATGTGATCCCCCTAGTTTAATGCATGGAGCAAAACATGCACTGCACCGTTATACAGAGAACAATAGGCAATCTTTTTGGGGAAAAAAGAACACAGTTTGTACCAACTCAATGACTTTTCAACAGACTTCTTCAAGCTGAAAGAAATTAGGCAGGTCAACCCTAACAGCTTAACCCTAACAAACTAAAGTCCAGGAACAAAACCAAATAAGCACTTTCCCTACTGTGAGACATACCCACTTAAAATTCTTAATCGACTGGAATGTTCTCTATGGTTATTATGATATATGTTAGGGTGGTAGAGTTGCACTCCTCCGTGACTGATGGTAATCTATTCTGCAGTGCTAAATTTCTATAAATAACCCTTTCTCATTTAGAAATTCAAGCTGTTTTATTTAAAACTTTTTTTAATATTGGGGACAAAATGTAACAAACTGCACAACACTCATGTCCATATGACACTAAAAAGAACATAGTAACACAAACACAAACACCCATTGCCATGGAGATAAATTGTGTAAACAAAGCCAATAAAGGCCACTGTTTCCCTGGGTTACCTGCTGTCATAGTAACAGGCCACAGTAAACACTGCTGTTTGGGCTTATTATTAATTTGACTTCTCTGATGACCGGTTTGTTTGGGCAATCCTTTACAGTCGAGCTCCCCAGAGTTTCAGGCCTCCTGGCCCATTCTGTGCTGCACAGTGTCAGACACAGAATTCTACTAAGTGCAGCTGGTGTCTTAAACCCCGGAATGGTGTACATAGATCTTATAAATCGTCCCCCTGTATTATGGTTTATTTAGATTTTTAACTCAATGTTTTAACACATAATTACACAAATAGTGACATTTGTTCTTGAACCGATCTGATAAAAATATATGTATATATATATATATATATATATATATATATATATATATATATATATATATATATATATATATATATATAACTCTCTGTTACTGACTGGAAGGGATATCACTGCTAACCTTGTCTGCGATCCGTTGATCTGGATCCAATCATTAAGAAAATTAAATGCACATTATTAAAAGCACTGTCACAATGCATCCCAGTGGGGATTTAAAGACGTGCAGTGTAGACTGAGTGCCAAGGCATCTCCAGCAGAACCTGAGTGATGTGGATACGTGAGTGATGTGGATACGTGAGTGATGTGGATGTGCAGCAGCAGCTGCCGTCGGCTCCGTGCAGGAAGCTCAGATCTGTCACCAGGCCTCATGAAAAGCTGCTCTACCTTCTGGCTGAAGCCACCCTCACGCTGCTCTCTTAAGCAAAGGGGGTCTGAGCCACATGGAGAGCTTGCGCTCTGTTCAGTACATTAAGCATTTCTGCTTTCATAGAAGGCTTTGCTTTATGAGAAATTCCACAGCCTCATGGAACTGCGTGACCTGGCTTCACTGACTGGCTCAACAGATTCACTTTCCTGATGAAAGCAACTATGCAACTTCACCACCTTCCTATCCTATCGTCGACACACATGCAAGTCTGAGCGAAGTGCTTGTGGTACCTGAAGGACAGTAACATGGAGGCCCAGTGCGACTATGAAGAATTTTCTGCTGGAAACCAAGGGATTTAAACCTGATGCTTCTCTAGCCTGAAGAACCCAACATGTCAGCCGACCTTGCAGAACTCACACCAAACAGTGGGCAAAGGGTAACACCCAGTGTCTGTGGTGAACACCAGCTCCCCCAGAGTGATGTGGTTTCCTCACTGCTGCTCGCACCCCCTTCTTGCCCCGGGGCCCTTTACAAACACGCCTGGGGGGTTAGCTGCTCTTACGGAGACCATCACAGTGGGGAAGGAACTGGCCCCCAGCACTGCACTGAATAAATATCAATTAATTCTGCCCTAGTAGCTCCTAATCTTCCTTAATACCCCCCACCGACAGCATGTCTGAAGGGACTTCAAACTCACATCTAATTTGTGTATTAAAGTTACCACATACTCTGTTTAATTCTGTATCGTACCCAAAAATAGTCTTTTTAGAAATTAAGTGAGGTTTACCTATTGCCTATGAAGCCGATTAAACACAAACATGGCTAGTTTAAAAGACCCTGGGCAGCGTGTGGCTCAGTGGGCTAAGCCTCTCTGCCTGTGATCAGGAAGTCGCCGGTTCGAGCCCGGCCTCACCATGTCTGTGGGTCCTTGAGCAAGGCCCTTAACCCCCAGCTCCCTGGGTGCTGCGATGGGTGGCTGCCCTTCGCCGCCAGGGTGCTCTCACCTACAGAGAGCAAGTTGGGGGGGGCACAAAGAGAATTCCCCCACAGGGATCAATTATTATACCTTTGGTGCATTTCTCTTAACGTACAGTGCAATTTTAGCAGACTCTGAGCAAGTTCTGCATTGTGCCAAACAAGTCCGGCAACCAGTCCTGCTTACGGCTCCAATTTCTTACCTCACTGTCACCCATCAGAAGCAGCAAAATTAGAAATTCTCTAATAAATCTCTATGATTTTGAGCCTCTGCTCTCTATCCCTTTCTTTAAAAAATCCAGTTATATTTTTGCAGGAACTTATACCAAGAGCGGCAAATTGCAAACACTTCCAGCTTCTGCTCGGTGCTTCAAACCCAAAACACGACCCCACGAGAGCGTCCTTCTGCTCCCTCTTTGACTCCTTTTCCACAGGAGGCCACATGCTCCATTTTAACCAATGGGGGAAAGACGCCAGCATACTTGACTTTGGAGAAGACGATGTCGACGTCGGTGAGCGTGATGCTCTTGCCGTCGATGACGCCGCAGTCCTTGCACAGCTTGGACCAGTTTTTCCCGTGCATCTCCTTGCCGGTAGCGCGCGTGTCCCCTTGGATGGCGAAGCGACGGAAGGACTCCTCCAGCGCAGTCAGCTCCACGGGGGTGGAGGAGCCCGCCCCGCCCTCGCTGGTCCCGTTGGACTCGGAGGACAGCCGTTTCAGAGCCCGGTCCTTGGAGTGCTCGCTTGGCGGGCGCAGAGGAGACTGGTGGGGGTGCTTCGCCATCTGGACCTTAAACTCTGCCATATCCCTGGGGGAGAATAACAATAACAGTGAAATTAAGTCATTTTCTGTTTTGCTAATACTAAACAGTGTTTCAGAAGATACAAAATTAAATAGTACATACAGTGGAACCTCGGTTCTCAAACTTAATCTGTTCCAGAAGGCTGTTTGAGAACTGATTTGATCGAAAACCGAATCAGTTTTCCCATTAAGAAATAATGTAAATTCGATTAATCTGCCTCAGATCCCCAAATGATTGCATATTTAAACTTGTATGCATACCTAATGCTAAAACCATAATAAAAACTTCAAAACACATAAATACATGAAATAATTGAAAATTTAACTGCACTTTACCTGTACTGTGGAGAGCTGGCATACAATTATTTCCTTTGTAAGCTCTATCGTGCTTCACACAACGTACCTTTGGTTTGCTGCTACCAATAACCTTAGGACCCATAGTGGCTTATTTAAAAATAAAATAGGAGCAACAAAAGCAAACAAAAAAAAAAAACCACAAGAATATTCAGTGCACAGTGTGGTGGATATGTTCACTGCGCGACCGTTCACTGCACAGTTTGGTAGAGACGTTCACTACGCGGCTGTTGGTGGCAGACTGACTCACACACACGCATCATCGCCGGCGTTACGCGTTAAAAGGTACCTGCTCTGTCAGGTGGGCTTTAGCGCAAAAGGGTTTTTTGGTGAAGAACCATCAATACATTCGGCAGCCAAGACATTTATTACCGAAGAACACGGACGAGAATCGAATTGTACGAGAAGTGCGATGTTCGGGAACTGAGGTTCCGCCGTATAAAATAGTACAGTGGACTATAGCTTCACATCCCCAGGGCTGGGGGTTCGGTTCCCATTCCCAGCTCTGTGCATGTGGCATTTTCTCCCTTTGTTGGCGCGAGTTTACAGTTGTAAGTTTGCACCCTGTGGGGGTCTGGCATCCCGGCCAGGGACCCCCCCCCCCCCCGTGTCCCCTGGCTCATCACAGCCTGTATTGGATAAGCAGTTACTGAAGATGAATAGACAGATAGAGAACAACAGCAAAACAAGACAAGGGAGGTAATGAGAATGACACATAATATGAGGAAAAAAGACTCATTCCTGAGAAACAACATGAGCTGTTGCTAGTCATAAGTGGAACAAACCTGGTCCAGCTCAAATGCAGCCTCTCCTAATAGCAGGTAACCCAGGGCCCTTATAAGATCCATGGCCTGCAGAATAAGCCACTGCAAGCCTGGGCTGTAGGACAGCTGTGAACGGACCCTGTGTGGTAAAGCATTCTGGCACAGAGATGACGGCTAAAAAAAGGCTCCATCCAGGACCCACAGTGCTGGTGGGGAGGGACAGGACCCACAGTGCTGGTGGGGAGGGACAGGACCCACAGTGGTGTTTCTTAGGTAAACACGCTAAATTAAAGACTTGGACTTTCATCAATGGGACAAATCAGGCGGGTCCCCTATAAACCACTCAGGCCGTGTTGCTTTTACGGCTCCGAATTGTTTTGCAGCATGTTAATGTAACTTGAGTAGCTGGTCGACATCTTTATTACCCGGTCAGTCATTAATCTAATATTATAGTGGGGCGACTGGTGTACTTTTGCTTTGTCTCGCAAGGTTCAAGGAACCTTCAGGAGCCGGTGGGGGGGCCTCTAGAAATTTGGAGGGTGTTATAACACGGGCCCTGAACCCAGACCAATCCAATTATGTTCCAAATATCATAGGATCGCTCTCACTCAGGGACCAATGGTATTACCCTAACCCCCCCCCCATTTATAGGTTTCATTAAATGCATCATAATTGCACGTTCAATTGCAGACGTTTCCCTTGAGAACTGAGGGAACCAGAGTACCTTTGTAAATACCTCACAATTTAAATGAAATGGTAAAATCAATGATGACATAACGACTAGCCACATCCAGGGACAACGCTGCATACTCACTCAGAGTCCGCCGTGTCCGGACAGCCGAATGCTTGCTCGTTCGAGCTGCTGGAGGAGGAGGAGTGACACGATTTCTTCACGCTGCAGAGACACCAGAAACAGTGCGTGGCTGGATGCGTGCGATTGCATTACCGCCTGTGCTTCAGCACGAGTGTCGGCTTCTTAAAGGGCAGGGAATCGTGCTCTGAAACTGTAAAGGTAGCAAGCAGCAAAATCGAGCTACAGGAACAAGCAAAACGCCTCCTGGACCACAACATGGGCAGCTTGTCCCGAAAGGCAGCGAGAATCTCAGGGACAAGACACACTGTTTAAACAAGCAAATATTAGCGATTGTGTGCATTACTCAAGCATATGCAAGGTGTTACGCAGGAAGCCATAAAATAATATTTGTGATATAACTATATGTCACAACTACATATGTCCCAAGGCAGTATATCCATCCATCCAATGATTCACCTTCTAACCACTTGGTCTGCTCAGGGTTGAGGGGACAAAGTTGATTTAGATCCCTGAAATATCTCTAATAATGCATTATTGGGGATTTATAATTTTACCAATAACATACTAGCTTTCAGCCTTCTGGCAGAATCAGATATTTCTTTTTATGTAGAACAGCTGTAAACATCTGCATGACACAAAAATGCAAACAGCTCACATGAACCTCCCTAATACTGCCCACTAGTCCTCTACACTGAGCCAGCTTTCAACCACTCAAATTCAACTCACATACACACACACACACACACACACACACACACACACACACACAGTTCACCAATGTCAGCCTGATCACAAATATCTGAGCATCACCTCCTGCTATTTCCAGACCACTTTCCATAGTGCATCAATAAGTGGTGTTTCTAAGAGTTCACAAGATTCGAAGCCTCTACTGCCTGCTTCGAGTCGCTGGGCTTTACTTTGATGAGAAAAGTTCCAGAACCTCGGTATTTTCTGTCCCATTACTACCTTTCCGTCGTCATCTGATTAGAAAAACAGCAACGTGACTGTAAAATGTAACGTAACGCTCAGCAGAAATGTAGTAGAGTACAAAGTATAAACATTTGCTGTAGTAGAGTAAAAGTCTAGTGTCCACAGCTAATTCTACTTAAGTACAGATATGTGAAAAATTTACTTATATACAGTAATGAAGTAATTGCACTTTGTTACTTTCCACCTTTGGACATTTTATGCCAATTTGGATGGACGGACATGAAAACCCTGCAATACACAAGTCATAATAAGGGTTCATTTCCAAAATTCTCCCGAGCAGAACAGGACGGGTCCTGATGCACACATCTGCCCACCTCGCAGTTACCAAAGCTGAGGCAGACTCACCTGGCAGTCGCTCCCATCGCATGCAGGCTGCGCCAGAGAGAGAGCCTCAAACGGCCCAAGCTGGCATGGTTAATGGGCACCCAGCCGAAGTGCCAGACAGCTGCTTCACCAGCGGCTGCCCGTCAAGGTTCACAAGCCAGAGTCTCACTGAAGTCTGGAGTTACAGGCCAAGCTTAGCTCATGCCTACAGCTAATACAGCGGGACAGCCCCGCCACCCCCGGTTTTCATTCGACAGACTCCCACCCTTTTTCTCCCCTAAATGGGTGGAACCAGCTACAGTCATGTAGGGTTTATGCAATGTTTGGATGACATCCAGAGGGCAGCAATTATTAAGCGAAAAAGCAGCACTGAATCTATTCTTATTTCACTGAGTCTGCCTGCTTCGGCCTGTAATAAAACACATTATATTTGAGTTTTTTTATTTAAAAGTAAACAAAGCATAATTAATCACAATCAATACTGCCATTCATCACTCGGACACTGGGTCACCATTGTGTTGTCAAGCGTCATCTCTGTCTGCTGTCCCATCCCCCGCCCCACACAAACACAGTGACATCATCCGGCATCACCGGTGGTGGGATAATCCCCCAGACACAACAGGTGCTGATGGGTGCGTTCGCGTGCGTATGCGTGTTTAGCTCTGCATCACTGGGGGTCCCCTGGGTGACATTCAAAAGCCAAGAGCAGCCGGAATATCTCGAGACTCTTATTTGTACTGAAATGTGTGCACGAAAATGCACAGATGCTAAAAATCGTAATAATATGTTGCTCTCAAAAAAAGAGGCACAGAATTCTTTTTTTTTTAAAGAAATGCACCTTAAATGTCCATCATTAAAAACTGAATAAATTGAAGCAACAGTTAATGAATGGGTGTCCTGGGATGTTGCATCCACTAATCCACTGAAAAGGACAGGAGGTTAGGGTTAGGGTTAGGGAAGAGGAGTTAGGGTTAGGGTTAGGATTAGGGTTAGGGAAGAGGACTTGGGGTTAGGGTTAGGATTAGGGTTAGGGAAGAGGACTTAGGGTTAGGGTTAGGGTTAGGGAAGAGGACTTAGGGTTAGGGTTAGGGTTACGGAAGAGGACTTAGGGTTAGGGTTAGGGAAGAGGACTTAGGGTTAGGGTTAGGGAAGAGGACTTAGGGAATCTACGATTAATCAGACTGCATTTGATGGACACATGGTGAGTTACATTCAAAGCACAGAACAAGTACAATACAGACAGACAGACAGATATCTATCTATCTATCTATCCATCCATCCATCCTAGTGGGAAATTCCTTAATGTTGCATTGTTGTGGCGTCAATCAGCCCATGACCTGGAACGCTCTCCATGACACTATCCTCTGTATGTACTGATTAACTTGAGGCCCCTATATGCAAAGCAGATCTTGTAAAATGTCCTATTTATTTACTGTGACGCCCTGACACTTTCCGAAAGTGAACTGTGGTCTCCTTTGTCTTCCGTAAAGAAGAGCGGGGGGACAAAGGCACCTTTCAGGCCCTTCAATGGGGGCTGTAGCATCTCGAGTGCTGGACCCAGCACAGCACTACACTCCCCTCCTCCCCCGCCGTGCATTATACTGTTCGTTTTCTTTATAACTGTGTAGGTGCACATTGTACACAATGATTATAGTATACCAAAAATAATAGGAATATATTCAAAATCCAGATTAAATCAAAAATCAGTTTTAAGGTTGATGTCAGCAGCCTGTTATCTTCTGTACATTTTGTGCTCCCTAAACTATCATGTAGCTAACACCGCGATCCAATTCATCGCTGAGATTACAAATGAATTACATTTTTTTTAACTTTAAAAACCTGCATTTCAATATCAGAAGCTTGAGACGCAAAAAACATATACGGACAGACAAAATGACTAACTAGCAAGCTGACTGTGCCAAAGCAAAAACATAATTCTCTGAATGCAATCTATTGGTAATTAGCTAATTATCCAAAATGCTAACTGCCGTTTAGCTCATATAAATGAATTGCATTCTCATAGCCTGTTTTATTAATCACGCTAAAAAAAAATTTCAACAGAGTGACTGTCAAATGAATCTCATGTTATAAGGAGCTGTCTGGAACATATGGACAATATTAGTGGGAATGCGATGCTAGCGGCTGATGAGTGAATCTACGTAACAATTCATGATGAATGATAGTTATAGATGCGGGTCAAGGTTGTGCTTGTTTTTCCAAGTATCAAAAGGTTCTTTTTGATAAAACTTTGTGGGACCAGGTATAAAAACCCTATAAGTAAATCAAACTTCAAATAAACTCGATAAGACAAAAATCCAACCATGCACTTAAGCAGTGTCTCCAGTAATTTGAAGAAACCGCTTTATAAACAATGAGATTACGCTGAAGGAAGCCAGATGCGAACCTGCATTTCAGTACTGTATTTACATTTAAACAAAGAGTTTTCTGGTTGCAGTGGATAAGGCAGGGCTTTAAGTTCATAGATCTTGTCTCTTCTAAGACTAAAATATCTGAGTAATGATAGAGAGGATTAATTTCCCGTATTTCCCGAGGTTATTACAGATGGGTGAATTAAGGGACCCTGTCGGATGTGTTAGCTGTCTGAGTCATTACTGCATGCCATTCCTTCCAAATTCCTGCAGCATGCTCACGCTGATGTTGTAAGGTGGGTGTGGCTTCCAGGGCAGGGTGGAGCCAGGTTACATTCTTTTGCTTCACCTGTTTCCTAGTTCCAGGCATTTAAGACTGAGCTCTGGAATCAAGATGCAGAGTTGAATAGCCCTGCTCTAATCAAAGAACTGAAGGTTGCCAGATCATGATTTAGCACTTGTGCACTTGAGGCAAGTACCTGAACCTCTCCTGCAAGCGGAATCGTACGTAACAGCTGGACCAGTACGCAGTGGGCTACAGCAGCCTGGCTGGTGTTTAAACCCATCACCACCTGTGCATGGGGAGCATCCATCTGTCCCCCTGCTCCCCTGCCCCAGCAGTCCGACGGCTCGGCCTGGCACCTGCGCTGGAACGTGTCTGTGCCAACCGGCCGCAACACCCGGGTCTTTCAGTGGCAGTCCCTGTCCCCGCTCAGTGCTGATGACATCACCGCTCCCTCCGCCAGACGGCCCCTCGTGCACGCCTGTCCCACTCTCCGCCTGCACCTCCTCATGACGCCTAAAATAATCGTGCTCTTCTTACACTCCTGAATGTCTTGCCTATGTCTCGTCTCACACAACTTTCAAATAATCCAACCAGAAATTATTGGCAGAATCACCACCATCGTGAAAACAAAGAAAATCTTTACGAAAGTACAGTAACTTCCACAGCGATTTGTTACTTTTGTCATACTTATGACAGCGGAATGAATAGCCCCCTCCAACAAGCCTATGACACCCCCGCCTGCGATCTGTTCCCGCGCACGGCCAACGAGCGCCTGTGATGGAAACGGCTTCCCAAGTCCGAGAATCCCTGCACCGTGTCACCAGCGGCGAAGGTGTGAACGGCTTCGTGTCAGTTCATAAAAGGGAAACATATTCTTTCTGTAAACAAAGCACTCTCATTCCAGTGGCACTAGATTAAATACCGGAGCGGAGGGGGGTGGGGGGTGGGGGGGGAATGCACTGCTTTACTTTCCCAGATCACCTTTGCAAAAGCTTTTTAGGGATGACGGAATGTGACACACACTTCACACAAGCATAGATGGCAATCAGATAACCCTATAGATGATCTGTCTATACCTGCATATCTGAGAAGATTATTTAAGAAATAATCCAATCACAGACCTACATCCCACACCAGCGGTGAATCATTTTTTTTCCAAACTCACTGATTACATGTATCTAATTTTTGACACATGGATGTTAAGTTTGAAAGTCAATACTGTATTGAATATTTTCCTGCATATATGTAAAAATGTGCTTGTGCAAATTAATCAGGTTGTGGTTGATATTGCACACTAAACAGTTTATTATAAGGAGTCTCTTCACAACACACAGATGCCCTACAGGCCAGCTGCCAAAATTCTTCACACTGGGATCAAACACTGCGCTTCATTATACCTGGTTTATTTAATCATATTTGACCACTGCAGTGGCAAACCCAGTGTCTAAGTCAAAAGCTATTTTTATCCATGAGCATAAACCAAAAGAGGGAAGGAGATCGAGGTTAAAGCAGGACGGAATATTTTAAAAGTAGACCAGTTAACTCAGCTTGTTACCTTAACATATAAGTATTTAAAAATGAAACACTACATTATAAAACATTATGATTTATGACAGAAATCAGTGGCTAACATGTGATCCAATGACACCCATGTGAAACCAGAATAAGCTCCTAAAATGCCTGTATTTCCTCTTCATAAGCTCCTAATTCATAACCACATGGAACAAATATTCATTAGAAATGTTTACCAAAGCTTAGTCATCATTCCGTTTTTTTATTCACTTTGACAAGTGAGTTGAAGTTATTTCACTAATTTCTCTCTGGTCATTTTGTTTTACTCGGCCTTAATGTCATACACAGCAGATGAGAAATAAGGAGATACATATACTTTGAAAGTTGGGACATGAGTCTTAGACTTCGTTAGGTCTTTTCATGCAGTCGGGCTTGCTCATAATGTTTGACTACATGTAATCCAGGCAATGGGATTAACCATGTTGAACATCTTTAATGTATGTTAGGACATACACTTGGTGGTGTCTACCTGGCCGGTAATGTTCGCTGGCACGAATTATCGCAGCACTGTTTAGAGAGCAGCCTAAAATAAAGACGCACTTTTGCGAGATGCTTAAAGACGCCCTGGGACACCGAGGCTCGATCAAGGACAACATTTTGACGCCAATAATGGGAATACGAAGGTTCTTTGCTGAATGACGTCGCCAGGAAAGAATGTGGCATTGCGTTCATGAGTTGGGGTCAGAGTCTCCTGCGATGCATAGTCACAAAGTTAATTATTAATTATTAACAATTAATAATTACTACCACCGCACTGCAACATATTTTCTGATTAGGCCACTTGAAATTAATAAATTGTTTTACATGACTCAAACTTCTAAAATATTGGTGAGTAGGGGATTTTATATTTTATATTTTGGCGAAAAGACGAACGGCAACAGAGATATACTAAAACTAGAAAAGTTCTCAAACAGCTCGCGAAGGGTAATATTACTCGGTATATTGATGCCCTGCCAAGATTTTAATACCGTGGGCCCACACACAATCTGACAAACGATAAAAACCATTGTCCGAGAAGCGTCAAATTGAAAAATCCGAGGCTGACATTCAAGATTTTTCACCCACAGTTTTTGAGGTGAAAAAAAACGATTTTTTGAAAAATATAAAATATAAAAAAAATCGAGGCGGCACCAAAAAATTGAGGCGGGCGGCCATGTAAAACAATGTATTAATTTTAAGTGGCCTTATGGACAATACAGAATCCTAGCCTAAGAACTTAATTCTTCTTCCATGATTTGCCTTACTTTACAGCTCATTGGGAATACCCCCCCCCCCTTCATCATGCATGGACAGCAGGTGGACAAACACTTAGGAAACACCATCAGTCATATTACCCTGATTGACAGCTAGCAATATGTTTCAGGTGCAAGATGTCTGACAGATTCATACATTAGTTTTCAATCCAATATGTAGAGCAGTACCTAAACTGCAATACTGCAGAACAGTATATACCTGAACCTCATAAAACCTGCAAAATCATTCGATGTGCCAAGGGACATGGTCCCAAAGACATGACAGCATACGACAAACATGTACAGACTGCATCGGTCAAGAGGAAGTATGACCAAACTCCCCCAAATTAATCTCCCTCCCTTTTTCCCCACATCCGCACAGGTTTATGTTTGGAGAACATTCAACCTTTCAACCTCATGATGTCGTGCAGCTAATTATGGACATTAAACTCAATGCTACCCCAAACTTCTAAATATGCACTAAGTACTGCTGTGGCTGACTTTCACAGACTGCGTGTTCATTTCTCTTGATTAACACACACATACACTGTATACAGTATGTTGAATATCCCAAACAGGGGGTTTACCAGCCTTGTGCCCGGTGCAGCCTGGCATGGGGTCCAGGCAGCACCCTCACCCTGACCAGGACAGCTTAATTAGAAGGTGAACAGCTGGATAAATGCTGAACATACAAAGGAAACGGTTTGGAATCACCAGCAGTGAAACTCTGTAATGTATAGCTTACAAACATTATGCAAAAAAAAAAAGTCAATAAAAAAAAAACATCCTCATTCAGACTCCCATCCACCTCTGACCTGCACCCATCCCTGCCAAACATCCCAAGGCACTTACTGTCTCTGCAACAATTCCCACTGCAAACCATGTGGCAGCTCGGGCAAGTGAAACAGAAAGAAGAAAGTAAACCAGCCAAAAACGACAGCACTGCATTTTCACCCTAGATAAGAAAGGCTGATATAACTCATGAACTGACCAATCACTGCCAAGCCATTCCACATTCCACATTTCCAGTACAGATACTTAGCAACTACAGTGAGTGCGCCACGTTTCAAATAATTATACGCCCAGTTGGAAAGCATTTTACATAAATAAGTGTGGAATTCTGCTAATCAGCTATTGTGTATACAATAAGTCACAATTTATGGGTTATAACATCCAGACTGCCATTACGTAAACATATAGAAGAGTAACAGGAATTAAGAAAATAGCTGTTGTTAAGTGCACAGTGTGGGTGGGTGTGTTTAGCTGACGGCCAGCATGCTGTGTAGTTAACATTGTTAAATGTTTGCTAATTATTTAATAGCCATAATCTGAATGCATTGGCATTACGTGAGCGTGTTTTCACGTGCGCCCTGATAATCTGTAGTGGCAATATCGCAAGTTACTTTAAAAGCATGCCAACAATGCAGAGCTAAAAACACAACCAGAGAGACTCCACAAAAAAATGAAGTGTTTCACAAATCAAGTCAAGAAGACTAATTAAAATAAAAACGAAAGAAAAGCCTCCATGAAAATATCCTGCAGCTTTTATTTGGTAAAAACCCATAGTAAATGATGATCTCAGCGAGCCTGAGCTGGAAATACTGGATGAAGATATTAATTCAGGATGTAACCTATATGCACCAGGATATCAATCTAAAATACAAATTTCCGAGACTTATTTCGAAATCGCTTCTCCCGATTTACAGTCGGTTGTAAGAAATAACGCAGAAGAGCTCCGAATATATTACTGAGAAGTATATTTGTAGACTGCGTACGTAGTATGTTTTTTTTCTGCACTCCTGATCCATGTAATATACATTACCTAACAATAAAAACAAACGCAAAACAATTTGAAATGTTGATACATGCTACATCCTAATAAATGTTCGCTAGACAGCACCGATATAGAAGAAACGGGACTTACGTAAATGTATGATAAACAACGTGGGCGGGGAGGATTCACGTGATTTTTGTTATTGTCAAACCTACACTGAAATCTGCTCCTGTGATGCGCCATGAGATCACATCATCCGATGTTTTCATATCAACAAGGATCTAAAACAATTTGAATTACGTTTCACTTAATAAAACAATGACAGCGTAAAATAATTTATTGCTGTAAACAAAACCCGGTGATCCGATTATTCTGCGCGGTAAAACGAAAGGGAAACAGAAACCGAGCTTATGTCAAACGTTAGAGGACAAAAAATGAAATGTACTTCCTGATAATCTCCGCGTAAAACATTGTATAACGGCAGATGCACGGTTGAACACCCGCAGAAACACAACTGTGCTTTTAAAGGCTTGAATGGATCTGACAAACGGGCAAATAAAACCGACGCAACGACAGAAATAAGTACAATACAAAGACGTATTAATCACCTGGTTGTTGCTGGTCACCGCTTTGCAGTTCTGGATCTTCCGCCAAAGCAATTCCACAATATGAGTGATATAGAGTGACAGGCGATCAGCTGGAGCTGAACCTGCGCGTCCCCCGCTCGCTCCCCGCGCCTTCGCCCGCCTGAGACCCGCTGCCAGCTTGCCGCAGACGGCCAGCGCGCTGATTGGCTGCGCTGCGTTCCGCTCACTTGTTCGAGTCGCGTCTCCTTCTCCTTTTTTTCCTCCCCTTCTTCTCGGTGATGTAACGTGAAACGATGTCTGGCTTACATGAAGTATTTTCTTTTTTACCCTTAAAAGGATTGCGGGACCCGTTGTGGCGTCTTTGAGCCGAAGATGTCCCTTTTAACGGGGTTTTTAAATGCTTCGTAAAAGTCTTGGAGTCAGGGTCACGGTTTATTTGTATTGGTATTTTTACCGACGTTTGTTCAAAATAGTCGTGTAAACCATGTACTGAAAACTCGTATTGGAAAATATTGGCCCTTCATTAATTTTAACAGAGTGGCACATCGATTAGTGCTGCTGTTTAATACTTCTAGAGTTGGTGGTTTGAATCATACCCCTCAGTTTCTGTTCAATTTTCCTGTTCTCTCCATGGTGCCCAGATCTCGCCCAGGACATCTGGTTCAGCTCCAAAGTTCCATGCTGGTTTCTGTATCTCTGAGGGAGCCACTCCTCACCACCACAGCCCAGGGCTCTCTAATGTACTTTATCACATTGTCCCAACCTTGTGCCCTATACTGCCTCAGGCTAGAAGATAGATTCAATTAAACTGAATCTAAATAGCCTCTAATGTGTGTGTGGCCTGGAATGGACTGGCAGCCTATCTCGAGCCCCCGGATAGACCCCCATGCCTCCCTCTGGCCCTGTATTGTATAGGCAGTATAGCACCATTAGGCTTTATAATTGAAGCACTGGGATGTTACCAATGGAGCTGGGAGCTACAAGTGTCTGTGAACGGAGTGGGTTTCCAAAGTAGTTTCAGAAAAATTAGTCCAGATTTTTCCAGGAAATGCACCCTGGTTTCAGGCCAAGTTCAACTGGTATTTTGGGACTTTCTACAGAGGACAGTCGTGTGGGGGGCTCTGATGATAGGGGAATCAAATCACCCCCCCCCCCCCAAATGAAAATGATTCAGGGTCCGTATTGTGGGGCACACATACGTCATGGATTCAAAACTGCTTAAGTAAAAAGGAGGTTAAACTGTCCTTCTGTTTAAGCTCCTCATTTGCGGGTCAGAAAATTGAAATAATGTGTTATATAAACCACTTTCTGTGATGTATTTTACAGATTACATCATTTCAGAAGAGTCTCATTGTGCAATATGGAGCTTACAATAAGGGGCAGGCACGTATGGCAGGGGGGGGGGGGGGGGGGCGAGGGTGCTGGAGCATCTGACCTTTTTTCTTGAAAAATTGAAACTTGCCCTCCTTTTGAGGTTCTAAGTGCATTTTTTCAATCACTGAAGATCACGCAAAGTTTACCCAAGTGATGCTCCTCCTGATCGAGCCAGGCCTTCACGCCTAACAAATGCTCTTCTGGATGAATGTGCAAACATTCCCACTCCAAAAATCTTGAGGAAAGCCTTCCCAGAAGAGTGGCAGCTGTTATAGCTGCAAAGGGGGGGGGGGGGGGGGGGGGGGCATATTGGTGCCTATGGATTTCGTGCCATGTAGGTGTAAGGGCCAAGAGACCCAATACTTTTTCCATACAGTATATTTAAGGTTACCTCAAAGGTAAGTCTGATGGAACGTATGTTGTGAATTTCTGACAGGACCAGCATATAAAATTATGTAATAGTGTTTATTACAAAACGTTGATTTCAATCGCGCAGTAAGTTTTTTCTAATAAAAAGTGTGAGAAGCAGCTTTTAACAAACCCCAACAGCCCCACCTAGTGACGATAGGGTTTATTGCAGCGGCTACATTCGAAAGCGCCTTAATTCCACAGCCTTCTTCCGATCCATAATGCAAACACAGCAGCAGCAACAAACTGCCCAAGATGGTGGCTCCCAAAATTCACCTTGCCTCTGTCCCCCGCTGTTGCTTTTCTATTCAGACGATCAGTTTCCAGATCAGCTGGAAAAAAAAAGCTTCTGCTTTTTAAAGCCATACTGTTGAACAGCTGAATAGCTATGATACGCAAGAGATCTTGACTTCGACATATATTAAATAAAATTTTATTCAAGACAAGAAAAAGAGGAAAAATAGCCTACTAGTCTCCTAACAAACAGGGAATAACAAACTGACAAAATTGTCACTTATTAACAATAAAATGAGTAAAATGCAGCAATAAAAAAAGCAACATTTGTTCTCAAAATATTCATTTGTTTTTGCAACATACAATATCCCCTCCATATCTACATTCAACGCAGAACAGAGAACACTAAATCTATCAGTCCCATTGCCGACGGAGCCTGACTCCAGGATCGCTCAGCGAGTTGCGTTCCAGGCCGTGGCTGCGCAGTCGTTTAATATCGCGTACACAACGGGCAGCTGTGGCTGCGCAGTCGCTTGATATAGCGTAAATAACGGGCATCTGTGGCTGCGCAGTCATTTGATATAGCGTAAATAACGGGCATCTGTGGCTGCGCAGTCGTTTGATATGGCGTACATAACGGGCAGCCCTTATGGGACGACGAGCACAGCGGCAACGCTAGGGCAGTTCCTGTGGGGGTAAAGTCATTTGCTGCTGCTGGTGATCCACCATGGGCTTCATAACGGAGCTTCCCAAAGGGTTCTGGGCAACAGGTGCCCCCTCCCCCGACACCCTTCTGGGGAAACCTTGGGCTGCCATCCACTCGTCTTTGCCTTGCCTCCAAAAAACAGCGTCGTCCGCGTTAACTCCTCCTTTCGTCAGAGAATTAGCATTAGCACAACATTCGAAAAGCAATAAAAACAAATAACCTGATAGGTAAAAGTACAAGCTTACCTGGTAACCTCTGCGAGTGTGATTTGGGCAAATGAGGAAAAGACGTCACTGCATTGCCAGGATTTTGTCGAAGACCATCCATCTAAAACACATTGTCATGAATACGATTAATCTATATAGCAGATGCTTTTACCTAAAGTGACATACGACTGAACGCAGGGTTAGAAAATCCCTGGAGCAACTGGGGGTGAAGGGTCTTGCTCAGGTACCCAATGGGGAAGTGACTTTGCCGTCTCTGGGATTTGAACCCTTGCACAGGCGCAGAATTCTAACACACTAAGTTCCAGTTAAACGCCTTGATGTTTAATAGGGAAAAAAAGCCAAGATGCCGAACTAACCTCTCAACCTATCGCAGCCAATCAGGATCAGAGTAAAACGGTAAGCCTGAACAGGTAGTTTACCTCCGTACAGAACGCTGCAGAGAGTGGACCGGCAATCTGCCCTTTATCTTGATACCTTAAGGCACTGTGGGACGACAGAACATGAAACCAGATCACCGAGATCCACAAAAAGAGAACAACAATCAGCTATGGGGGTTTGTGGCTAGAATTTTCTAACCTCTACAATTATTCTCTAGATCAAGTTACTCAGGATGCATAGAGAGAGACGTGACTGACACACTAATTCTACACTTATTCTCATAAGAGGCTGCAAACACTGAACACACTGAATCACTATGATGTTAACAAGACCATGCCAAGTCATCTACTAATATCGAGTGCGGATTCAGAAGCAGGGGAGATCTTTGGTGTGTCTAGTCAATTTCTTGAGGAAAGTTGTAAAAGGACAAAAACAAATACAAGCTACTAGCAGAAGCCATAGCCTTAATAAAGCCTGATGCACAATGTGTGCAACTATTAAAGTCCAGCAGAACTGAATCCTACCTGGTCTTGCCAGGCAAAGGTGCATCACAGTCAATGGTTGTTTCCACATGGGGCAAATGCTACAAAATATATATATATATATATATATATATATATATATATATATAATAAGCAACAATTTAAAAAGCACAAGATATCCAACCATTTCCTGTAACCGCTTGTCCTGTTCAGGGTCATGGGGTGTCCGGACCCTATCCCGCAAGCTATGGACGCAGGCAAAGGAAAAACCCATGATGGGGAACCAACCCATTGCAGGGCACACTCACACGCCATTCACTCACACGGAGAATCTGCTAACTCCGATTAACCTGAGCATGTTTTTGGACAATGGAGGAAACCGGAGTAGCCAGAGGAAACTCCATGACGACATGAGGAGAACATGTAAAATCCACACGGAGCCATGGGTGAAAGACTCAAAGCAGGGCCACAGCGGTGAGGCAACAGTACTACCCACTGCGTCACCGTGCTACCCACTGCGTCACCGTGCTACCCACTGCGTCACCGTGCTACCCACTGCGTCACCGTGCTACCCACTGCGTCACCGTGCTACCCACTGCGTCACCGTGTTCCCCCTTACAAGATGTCCTCACATACCAAACTAACCAGTGACTGAACAATTATGGCTGAACAACATGCAAGACGGACTTGCCATGCTTGCATTAGTGCTTTTTAAATCCTTTGCTCAAATTTCAGGCTCAGATTACACATGCATTCAATGTCAAACGCGGTGGCTTTAAGGGAGTAAACTGATCAGTCACGGGTTTGTTTTGTATAGGTTCCATCTGGCTCAGAGCTTTTACCTGTACAGAGACCGACTTGGAGGATGCGGACTGAGCAGCTGTTTCCAACTTCTCCCGGGGAGCGTTAGTGTGACGTTGCTTCACGACGTAGTCATAGGTGCTCATGTTCCTAGTCACTGCATACGGAGAAAGGGAAATGCTATCCACTTCCCCGAACTTAACTCAAGAGCCATGATAATTAAGCATGCGACTGTTTTGTGAGACAAAACCAGGATTTCAAGCAGGTGTGGTTAAATGGAAAGACATACGCAGGTAGATGTGGAAGCCAAGAAGGTGACCCAGGAGCAGGAAGGAGACCAAAGCCAGCAAAAACGTGGCAAACGCCAGGACCAAGAGCCCTGCTTGGCTCGTCTCCAGGGGCACCAGCGGCAGGAAGACCAACCACGTTCCGTTCTCACGGATGCCTACAAAAAAAGACAAGTGTCCTTTCAACTCACAGGCCTGCCAAGTCTTTATATAGTTACAAGTAAACTAATGACTGCCATCAGCCATGTTAAACGGAAAAAGCAAACACCTGGCAAGGACCATACGTCCAACCTCAGATTAAAGATGCAGACATTCAGTCCTCGGGGCTCAAACTAAACTCTAACAGTGACTGGCTCTTACTGTCAAAGTGGGGAGACGTGCGAAGGAGTGCAGGGTTAGCCATGGCCTCGATGAAGATGAAGAGGACGAGCAGAAGAAGCACCAGGAGCCCCAGAGCCGCCGAAGCCACAGTCACGAAGAAACACCTGATAAATATTCCCAGTACATCCATCAGTCCTACTGGGAGACCTGCCAAACACTTCCCACTCAGACTATGAAAAAACCAGACAGCCAAAGTCATCTCTGCAGGGAAGGCCTGGCCTTCACTCGCCCTCACCAGTAATTCTTCCCACCCACGCAGTTGTTCAGCCACTTGCAATGGTGGTCAAAATCCGCTATGCACTTGTTGCAGTTACTGCAGTGTTTGACTCGAGAGCCTCTGAAAATAAAGAAAAGATCCCCCCCCACCCCCAGTTACCATTCAATAGGGATGATGATGGAAATGTGTATTGTGGGAAACCAAAAAGAAAAACTAGAAGCTACTGTGCCCAAAAATTCCCAAAAATGTTTTGTTTTTTTTTTTTGGTGAAACACATACACGTCGACCTCACACAGGTGACAGTGCAGGTTCTGGATGACGTGAGGGTGCTTCTTCCGGTCCAGCACAGGCATGGGCAGGGAGTAGTTCTTCCTGGCGCGGACGCTGGGGTCAGCCGGGTCGATGGACACCGCCAGCAGATGTGCCACAAGGTGAAAAAGAAAGGTGATGCCGACCACCTGTGCGGTTTCAAATGTTAAGGAGCAGAAGGGTGAAGGCAGCCAGACAGGGAATTATGTCCAGTGAAGAGCGCCGACACCCATTAACACAGAGGCAACTGTATTTCTAAGGGTCAGATCCTACAATATACCACCCCCTCATTCCCCATGTTAAAATTTGTCGATGCAAAACATATATACAAATACAAGACCAATTACCGAATGGCTTTAAAATAATTATTTTTCCGGGGGGCTGAGACGACAAAACAGGGTCCAGAAATAGGGTCCGCTATTAAATGTTACATTTAGAAAAACAGCAGAGGGTGGGACACAAGCGAACACTGATGCAAGATACTTACACACAATAGACAAAAAGACAGCAAAATGGTTTTGCCAAATGACTGAAGCAACTGGAAAGCCCAATTGTGACACGATTTATACCAAATAACATAACTTATCTATAAAAGAATGCAGTATTCTCCTCCAACTAAGCATAATGAAAATGAAACAACATTTTCCCTGCTCTGAAGAATCATCACAAAGAGGCACTTTGGCTCCGTGTAAGATGGGGCGATTTGTACTATGAGAGCATCGGGTTTTTTATAATAAACCCCTTTATTGTAGGTATTACCAAGTGAATGACAAACATGGTAATGAGGTGAGGATCGATGTCACAGATTAAGGGACAGGGTGGCGATGACACTGGAAGCCCGTGAGAAAGTCCTCATCTGGGCCTGAGATACCAGCAGCTCCAGGATCCATAACACGCTTTTCCATTACACCATCACACTCCTCAGTCTTAGTGCAATCTTTTAGTAACAGTGAGATAAGCCAGACAAGAACTGTAGTTAATAATCTAATAGAAACAAAATTGAGAGTTAATTAATGGAGAAAAAAAACAATACACATCCGCTATCCATTTCACAGAAATAATTTAGCAGTTTTTACAAAGCTTTTCATGGAAGGATGCATGTAAAAATTACTCAGCACTAACAAACTGTTGTGAGGCTTGACAGGAACCGTAACCTCAATTTAAAAAGATTAAAAGCACAAACAATTAATCACAGACATACATTTTACACGCAGGGCAAGGATACAGCGTAAACAGCGGACGCCCATGGTGGAGGCAAGAGGGGGATATAGATCCCGAATGCAACCACAGCCATGTAGCTGTAGACCAGCCATCCAATGAGCTGGAAGCTGTGGAGCGGCAGGGACCACCCGTTAACGCGGGAGTGTGCCGGTGGCGTCACCAGCTCGTTATGGCAGTCTCCACTAGAGGGAGCTGTGCGCCGCAGCCTCCGTGCAAAGGCGTTCATCTGGAAAGGCAGGAAGAAGGTCAGCATGGCGGCTAGCGCACCTTGTCCTTCCGGTCTAGAATGTTAACACGCAACAGAAACACAAGTCTCATGCTGCTAATGCCACATTTGCCAGGGAAATGAGGTGGTTTACAGGCACGGAGCTGTATTTATGATTAAAATGTACAACCTACATGCATATCATTCACTCATCAGAGAAAAAAGGCAGATGGGTTGATGCTTTTTGCAAATGCAAGAAGAAACACAACACTGCGTTCAATTCTACCTGCTGATCCATTCCACTGTAACAAGGCCCAAACCCATTCCCTACTCCCTACTGGTCTTGAAAATGGAACTCCAGAGCCATCCGTCTACGGTGGTTATCCAGTTACTGTTTTATTCAGATGGCCAAGGAAAAAGCCAAGATTGTAGCAGCGAACACTTTGTGAGACCCATTTGGTTGCCTGTCTGAAGCCCCCTGAGTACTGGTTGGCTTGTGGTCTGCTTTTGGTGCCATTACAGGGGTACTTCCAGTACAGTGCGTGCAGGTTACCATGCGGTGCCGCAAATAAGCAGACCGTACTCTTATTTAAGAAAGTTATCAACTGAAAAACAAAGCAGATACTTCCTGTAAAACCAAACACATATGGCCAGTTTCCCAGTCAAGGATTAAGCCTAAGCCTAGACTAGCTTTGAGTTACAATGGTGAATCTCCATTGAAACGGCAATTTAGTCCAAGACTAGTCTTAATCCTAGTTCGGGAAACCGACCCATAGTGTTTTCAGATAAACCACATATATTTATTTCCAGCTCCTTTAATATCTAAATTCAACAAGGCAAATATTTAAAAGAAAATAAAGTGACAGTTACCTTAATCTTCCCCAACATTGGCCGATACCACAACTAAATTATTAAAATCAGGTCTACATATTTCTCTTCACCATATCCAGTTTAATAGCGACCATACAGCAGTTATGGGAGACTTATTAACAGGAGATGACAGGAAAGCTAAACAAGGCTGTTTAATGACCACATCCCTGAAACAGAGGCATCTCATTTGCATAGAATATTTTCATCTATCTATTCTGAGAAGGTGATCCTGGAGCCCACCCAAAAATAGCACACATCTGATGTAATGATCTGGGAGATCTTTTGGGTTTTATTAAAGGAGACGGCTCTGCTGCTGACACAGCTGGTAGGACCTCTGTCTCCAGAGAGAGAAAGAGAGAGGAGAGAGTAAGAGAGAGAGCCCGACTTATCACAACGCGCATTTAACACAGGGATCCTAGACCACAAATCCTGTCACTGTTGGTTTCTGCTCAGTAGTTCCTCCTTTCTGAATCACAATACATCGATCAGTCCTCTATTTCAGCATTGTCATTAGAGGTTTTCCACCTTGTACCTTTGTCCAAGCATATAATGTTTCGTTCATAGTAGGCAAGTCCTGTTACGCTGTACCATGTTCCCGTCCCATGTAACTGAATAAATGCAAGATTGCTTTAATGGAGATTCTTCTCGGTCACACATAAGCCATGAGAGTGGGTCATTCTACACCATGTTTTTAAAGTTAACTCCCATCATTCCTCGCCCTGAGAACAACTTGAGAATGAAAAAGCACCCGGTAAGTTCCTTTTTTAAATCATTCACAGTTTCTGTTTAAGATTAATTGAGGTTTAACATCCCTCTCCAGCGCGTTAGTCCCTGTGGAACAAACAAGAACTTCCTGCGCTAAATGCCAGTGAGTGAGACTCAGTTGCCTAGCGAAAGGTCTCCCTGTTTGCGCTCCTGTCCGGCAGATTAGTTCGCTACGGGTTGTTTTGTTTAACAAATAACACAAAATCCCGTTTCCACAACCGGGAAAACGGAAAATAAAGTACACATATGCTCACCACGGCCTCACATGCGGGGATCATCCCAAGGATATAGTTACCAAATGTTGCATGCTTGGAAAAACAGCAAACAAAACATGTCAACAAAAATCCAAGCGCGGCCAGACGACTAATTTGAAAAAAGAAAAACTTCAACGTAAAAAAAAAAATAACATTTGGCCACTGTGTTATGTAGACATTTTCTACATGACATTTCAAGGCTTTCTAACAGTTTAACCCAATATATAATCACGATATTTGAATGCATATATACAGCTGACAATGATAAGTAGCCGTATACTTACATTCAGGCGAATAAGCGACGGATGCAGAATATTGAGTGATGATTTTTACGGGACCGTCGGTATAACAGAGCCCCGTCCAAACCCCCCAGCCGCGCTACCCGTCTTGATCCCCATCGTCTCACTAATAACTAATCAGTGCGCAGGTGACTCTCCAGCAAAGGCGCGTAAGGGACGGGCGGCCAGAACTAGCGCAAAATGCTGCTTTGCTGTCGGACAAAAGCAAGGAAAAAGCAAAAGCACTCCCTACTAAAATACGCGCAGATCCACTCGACACGATAATTGAAAGCTGTAGTTGAACTCAAGCGGAACTGCTATGGAGACTATCTGCCGCGGCTCGCCTTCCCTCTCCGTGGTCTTAAAGTGACCCCCGGCTGGCCGAGCGCACCAGAGCCAGTCCTACCGTAGGCGGCCTGCCGGCTTCGGGTTCACGTCGCAGGGCAAAAGTTAGAGAATAAGGTGCTAGCTTCTGCAGCACATATAAGTTAGAAAATAAGATGTAGTGCAAACAGCATGGTATTGTGTATTATGGACGTAAAGGATAGTGCGGGCAAGACATCAACACAGCCTGGCAAAGTCAATACTACAAGGAAGCTGTTGGACTGGTTTTGTTTTGTTTCACATAGTGGGAGTGCAATTGTAGATTATAATGTAAAGAAATTCTAAGATGACGGTTTGCGGTGTCTGTATTTACCAAGAACACATGAAAAACCAGATATCCACGTAAATATCTCTGTCAGTAAAGCAACTGAGATTTTGTGTACTATGCAAGTTAAAGTGTAGGCTTTGTACCGCACACCTTGTACAGTAACTACTGACTGGATACGTACCCAGTTTAAACCCAGCAATAGCACTCCTGCGTTAAACACAATGGTCCCTGATAAGGCTGATAGCATTTAGTTTGGATTTCTTATTCCAAAGCTTTCTCCATAGCTAAATGGGTCGTTGCCAGTACAGTGGAATCCGCTTATACCGATCATGTTTGTCTGGGAGAAATAGATCATTATAACAGATTCCCCCCCCCTTTTTAGGGGGGAATCAGGCAGATTTCCATCTGATATTTGTATATTTATTACATGAATATAAGGTAATAGAAAGCACAGCATATTTGTATAGGAATGATTCTGTCTCAAGCTTATTGATCCATATAAGCGGTCAATCACTATAACCACGATCACTATATGCAGGTTTCACTGTCCTTGATGCTGAGGAACTGGCATTCCCGTTTTCTATTTTTAGAGGTGTGGATGAATGTTTTTAGTGATAATTTACTGTGCCATTATTAATTACTGCTTTGGACAAATATATAAGCGTCAAGCCATATCTTTTCTCCTTTACAACAGGTACCTCAATGGAATGCTGCAGGATTAATAAAACAGATGGTCCATATATTGTAATGGGAGGTGGGTAGATGCAGGCTAATGAATAGCTAATAGCTAATGCAGGCTTATGAGCTAATGAATAGCTCATAAACTATTGGTGGTGGCTTGATGGTTAAGGAAGCGCACTTGTAATTGAAAGGTTGCAGGTTCGAATCCCCGACCAGCAAAGGCACCACTGAGGTACCCTGAGCAAGGTACCGCCCCCAAGCACTGCTCCCCAGGTGCTGAATTAGCTGCCCCCTGCTATGTCACATATGGGTTAAATGCAGAGGACACATTTCGTTGTTGCACGCTGTGGTGTGTTGACAACGACCACTGATCACTTAATTCTAATAAACAATTAAAATCAGTATAAGAGGTGTGTAAGGACCAGGGCTGGAAAAAACATGACACATATCATTGTCTCACCTTATTAATCAATAGCTAAAGGCACTAATCTAGGCAGTCATCCTATCTAAATAGGGGCTGTAATTCTGTATGCTTGTCACAACTGAGATCAGCTACACAACTGCCCAACAATGATGTGCTGTCTCAATTCAATTAATAACCTTGCTGTTTTGTGGGAAAATCTGTAACTTTATGTAATTAACCAAATGAATAATTCAACAGGTGACGTAAGGTCATTGCTAACTTGGTAGCTTTTAGTTCTGCTAGTGACTCTGGTGCACAGGTTACAAGGGTGGCCTCGCAGCACTACTGCTGTAGCTTTGAATCCCACCCCAGGGTAAGTATAGGCTTCCTCCTAGTCCAAAAATACGCCCTTAGGCAAACTGGCGTCTCTACGTTTCCTGCCCCATGGCTCCAGTAGGCTCCAGGCTTGTAGTGTTTCCCAGTCTGGTCCTTGGGGGCCCACAGACCGACCATGTTTTCACCGGGAGTTGGGAGGGAGCAAAAATGTACACTGTCTGACAGGGAGCTTGGAGGGAAGAAAAACATGGGCTGGCTGTGGGCCCCCGAGGACCGGATTGGGAAACACTGTAGTACAGAATAAGCAGTAATGAAAGTTATGAGAGACAGGGGAAATAAACATTAAAAAAAAAAAAAAAAAAACGCTGAAAGCACATTCAGGGTGGGAATATTTAAGGAGTTTCTATCAATGATTTCAATCAAAGTAGGACACAGTGAAGAGACTGGCTGCTAGTGCGGCATAAAACACTTATGTGAAGTAATGTTCTGGGGGCATTCTTGAGTGACCTTAAGCAGTAGGCCAAGCCCATTTTTGAGAAGACCCCCTGAGTACATGCAGGCTGCATATAGCCCAATGGCCGCCAACTGGTTGATTGCAATCGATAGATCAATCTTCAAGACATTAGTAGTCCATTACAATAGCCTCATTCTCCGATCGGTGAAACAGTGAACTGACCTCCACCACAGTTACAACTGTAGATTTTGCCAATCAGTTGGAGATCACTGCTCTAGCCTATTAGACCACCTTAGAGGAACATGGCCAGGTACGATGAAGCAGTACCAAAGAAAGCCCATCTCCTGCACCTTCTTCCCCGTCTGACCCATCGCGGTCACCACAGGTCACTCTGACAAACGGGAATCCTGGATCTTGGGGGCACATGGCCAGGGGCACATGGCCAAGTACACAAACAAAATAAACACAAACACTTTGATAACATATAAAAAGATAAAAAGAAAACCCTCAAAGAGAATTTATTCTCAAAACTGACCAGCACATACAAATGTTCATTCTGTACAATCATGACTAAAGACTTAATTCACAACATGACCATGTTCCTGTATTCCCTACATTAAAAAAAACAAACAAACAAAAAAAATGTATGCTACAAATCTGTGGAAAGGAGCCAGGATGCCATATTGCACTGTGTGTCAGTCAGCTGTTGGCAGTCGAGCCCGGTTCTGGAGACTGGAGGAACTCATATGGATCATGAACCATCTCAGGCTGATCTCCAACACCCAGGTGTGACGGACTTCCTGAGAAAGGGCGAAACGGGGAAGGCGGCACTGAACTGACAGCTTGCTACAAGGACGATTCCCAGAGGCTGCATGTTCCTTTGAGGTCTTCATGGAATCAGTGCAAGAGAGACCTTCCTGAACAGTAACGCCAGGATGGTTCACATCAAGCCCGACTTGGTGCTTGATAGGAATTAAAGTAGCAGAAGATGGCATACAACCAACATTTTTGAAAGTAAGACTATTGAAACATAATTCGCAAACTAATATATGGTACTGTGAAACCAAAGATCTGTAAAGCTTCACTAACAGGACAATCAATACGTAAAGGATTGGGGGTGGGGGTGGGGGGGGTGCCATTTTACAACACGAGCTGTGTATCTATCTATCTGCAATAATGTTTTGTTGCGGTCAGCTTTAACAACATCAACACAAGACGTGAGATGTTGAGCATCTAATAGGGGAAACATTACCGGGATGCTCTAATGAAAAATATATATCCGTGACAAGGTTAAAGGAAATCTAAAAATAAAGCTTTAAAATCACGTGAGGACCATCTTCAGACTCTAGGGGAGGAGGCGCTCACCGAGATGGTGCTGGTCCCTCTCCGAGGCGTTGGAGAGCGAGGAGACGTTGGAGGACGGCCGCGAGCCCACGCGGTCCAGCTGCGCCTCCTGCAGATCCTGCAGCAGCTTGGCCGTCTCGAAGTGCAGGTGGGCGTCCTCGTGTTCTGGCTCCTTTTTCACTGCCTTCCCTGCAGACGGAAGAGAGATCGAGATGGGAGTGACCCGGCTGTGGGGGAAGGAAAATAAATATGCAAACGGAAAAGAAACAGCTTCAATGAGAATGTACGCAGAAGGAAGCCTCACCCAGATTGTTCAGCACAGACATATCTAAAGACATTGAGTACGGCTTCATGGACATGAAATCCAGCACAGAGTTATTCTCTCCCGATATCCCCGTCCCGTCACCAACCTAGGGCAAACAAACACCAAGGTTATGGGGTATCTCCCCTGAAATGCCACATCGCTTAAATACACCACCCTTATCTCAGGAACGCCGGATCTGGCAAGACAAACAGTTACCTGCATTTCACACAGGCTGGACCTCATCTCATCAGGGGACTTCACTGAAATGTTTCTTTTCTTCAGCAGGAAAATATATTACAATAGCTTTTTAGCTGGCATACTGAAATACATTCTTACAAAATGAAAAACCAATAAAAACTATATAAATAATAAACATTGAGTAAAACTGTTATACTAGTGAGATACAAAGGGATGGTAATATTTAAGGATGAACAAACTTTAGTTACAGTTTTGTTTAGTTCAAGTTAAGCAATGAATCCAATCAAAAGCATTTCACATCGATATCATTTTCAGACCGAGTCCCTGACTGACGCCAGCACAGATCGCCACCCCCCACGCGGATGGGTACCTGTCGGATCTGAAAGACCGCTTTAGAATGGTCGTTCCCCGTCATCTTGTCCAGCAGCTCGTCCACCAGCTTCTTGGTGACACCCCCACAGCCCTTCACGAACTCCTGCAGGCTGAAGGTCAAAACAGTCCGTGGCTGTGAGTTACCCGCCGGCACCCCCCAGGGGACGCTTTCCGCGGCGGGGGGCAAAGCCGGCGTTTACCTCAGAGCGCACTGCACTCCCGTGTCGTCGCCATAGGCCGAGTAGAGCAGGTCCATCTCCTCGGGGAGCAGGTCTGGGTACACCGTGTTGTTCTGCAGGGACTGGGTGTTGTAGGCACTGTTCAGGAATGTCACTGCAGAAAAAACACTGGACAATGGAAACTGTGTTCCGTGCACACACACAAAAAGAAGCGCTCACTGACGTTTCCATGCGGTCACAGTTTTTTAGCACAGCTCCTTATTTATTCATCGTTTCTGACTTCCAGTACACTGCGGCCACAGTTCAGCTGGCCTTGTCACATAGGATTCTTATTACATGAATACACAAAGGTCATATTTTTACATGTCGGTCTGTTTTGAGGCACTCCAAACACGGAACAGCAAGGGAACACAAAAATGCGGCTTGTGTGTGCACCTGACACAAACCTTTGTGTCGTCTGTCATCTTTGAAGCCAAGGGTGGTCAGGCCAGGCAAAAGTTTGTTCGACAGGGAGCTCAGATCCACTGGGTGAGTCTCCTCATCTGCAGAACCATATGGGGGAAAAAATAAGACATTAAAATCAAATGGTAGCCCATTTTTCAATAAAGCTTAAGGCTTTGAGCTGGCAGGGGATAAAACGTGAACGGAAAGCAGCATAGCTCGAAGCGAGGCCGCTTAATAGTGGAACGGGCCCTCGGGAAGACTGGCGCCAGTGTTCGCATTTAGGTGAAGTGGAAAATGTGACCCAACAATGGTAGGAAAAAGAATGGGGTTTGTTTTTCTCCTTCCCCCAGGGGCCATGTTTCTCGGCTCAGCATGTGAGGAAAAAAAAAAGAATGAATGAATCACAGAGATGTGGGAGTGATTGGGGAAATGGTGCGAGCCTCGCCTTCTGCCTGCGGGTCTGCCTGGTTCACCACCGTGTACAGCAGCGCTCCCTCCGCTTCCTTCCTCAGGTACCCGATCTAATGGGAAAAGACAGAAGCCACGTGACCAGGCAGCCTACTGTCACCCCGGTGTGCAGATCGCGGCCACAGACGTGGGATGCCCCTGTTCACTTATGACTGCCTCTGACTGCTGATGTTTCAGCTGACCTGTAACATCCACACTTTCTTCTTGGCCCTAGATATCCCAACTACATCACATGACGTTAAAGGCAGATGTCAATGGCAAAGACGGAATACTGCTCACTATACGTTTGCCATCCAGATATAACAATGGTTATTAGAATATAGCCAATTTGTTCAGCGTTAGCCATCATACAATGCTAAGCACCATATTAACATTTAGTGCCTTGTTTAGATACAAATATTTTTTGCGCCTTATAAATGGTATTTGCCACTGTACTGATTTCGCATTATGTCAGGCTCTAGAAAATATAGATTTAAATGAGCATTATAAGGTAAGTTGAGTTCACTTATGGTTTGCTAGGACGTGTACGGAACTCCTGATCACGGATTGTGGAAAACTGGAAACGAACAATAAAAGCATGTGCATGCATGCATGCATACACAGACACAGACACACACACAGTACCTTGGAGTCTGGCATGAATCGGTTGAGCCGGTCCCGTGCCTCATCAGCCGCATGCTCTACCAGAGCCAGGACGTGTTCCTCGGCTGTGCTGTCGGTCAGGCTGCACGCGTTTCCCTCAGGCTCAAACAGGTAACTGTGTGTGCGAACAGGCAGGTTAAGGAGGGCATCGGTTACAATGGTGGCCGAAATCGTCAAATGTGCTTGATGATTAAAGGAAGAGAACCGATTAATGGTCGAAGCCCCTCACAGCTCAAGTCCTTTTCAACACTCAAAAAATAAATAAATCAAAACACAGTTGGGAAGGAGGTCCTCAGAACACCAGGAAGATGGTTTGCTGACACGCTAGCAGACACCCTCTCCTATGTTATTTTACCTGATGACCTCTTTCATGTCTTTGACTGGCTGTTTTTTGGATTTCTTGGTCGACTCGACCGGGGCGGGGGCCACCTCAGGAGGGGGCTCCTCGGGGGCGATGTCCTCGTCCCCCAGGATGGCCGCCTGCTGAGAGAAATCCATGTCCTGCATGAACGACACGCTGCGCTTCAGAGCTAAGAGACGCTCCTGTAAACAGATCAGAGATAACAGCCCCACGGGGGGGGGCGCTTTACTTGCGCTGCAGACAGGCCGGAGCGCGCCATCACGACCAGCGGGGGGTTGGGGGGCCTTATGGGGACGTGCCGGATGACGCGCCCCCCTTGAGAAACAGAGCAGAGATGGACTAACATCTAATCTAAGCCATATGACAGCTAGAAAACTACAAGCAAACACCGCAAATTACTCCTCAACATTTATAAATGTCAGATTTTAACTACGAAAGTGGTGAAAACCCTGTCTACATGCCTCTTTTGACACATTTTAGGTGGTAAACTAACACAAACCTAGAAAATCACTTTATGCCATGCTGTATAAAATTTCACTAGTGAACAATTCTGGGAATGCAAAAATTAGCACTGTGATGAAGCGTGACCATATATGGGAGATTCCTTACCTTGCTCATCATCTTGAAGCCTGTGTGCAGCAGCTTCTTGGCTGCCTTGTAGTACACGGTCTCTGGCCGGTTGTACACCATCGCGTTCTCGCACATCAGTTTGAAGTCTGCCTGCGGCCGGCGGAGGAGAGGAACGGGCCTTTGAATGTACGGCTCCAAAGCCGAAACGAGCGTTCTCACATGGGGTCTGGCTGATGGATCTTATCAAGCGCTACACGTTTTCCCAGACTAATGCAGCCCCCAGTGAGACGGCTCAGGTGCTTACCACACTGGCAGTGTAAATTGAAATTGCTCCCTGCAAAAGGGAGCCCCCCGCTGGTGGCTGAACTCATGACACCTCAATCACATGGGTAACCATTCACACCTCACTTGCCTGCACAGCCGAGATGGCCTTACCTTGAACTCAGTGACGGTTTTATACTCGTTGGTGGCGATCTTGTCCTTCATCGTGCTGAAGTCCATCGGATGCTTGATGATCATAGAGTAGCCGGGTGCGATGGCGTCCGTCACAGGGAAAGCGAAGAACCCATGAGGGTCCTTTCTATAATGACAAAGAGAAGCCATCACTGGAAGGCGGGTATCACGAGGGAATACAGATCGGAATCTTAAAGGACACAATCCAACTCTAACAGACAGGGGGACGGACAGAATGACAGACGGATAAACTTTATTACCCTCCCAGTGTCATTTCCAATTTACTAGCAGACATGTTCACAGAACAGCTGAAAATCAACTTTTTCTGCCCAGTGATTCAGAACTTTACAGCTTTAACACCTGTCACTCTACTAAGAAGGAGATGCAGGTGCTCCTCGACTTATGATGAGGTGATGTTCCAATGTACCACATCCACTGAAAGTGGAAAATATCACGTTGAATATGAATATATAAGCAAATACTGTCATTAAGTAAATTATTTATTACTGTAACTACTTAAATACCAGCAGTTGAAAATGAATCAATAAGTTTATTTGGTTAAACACTGAAAACACACACCATGCTATGCATTGTTAAACACTGTAGGACAGGGGTCTCAAACTCCAGCCCTGGGGGGCCGTAGCCCTACACAGTTTTTGGTTCACCCTCATTTAACACACCTGATTCAACTCTTTGTGCTAATTACCACACAGCTCTTGAGCTGAATCATTTGTGGTGGAAGGGGGAAAGAACTAAGCTACACAGGGCCCCGGCCCTCCAGGACCGGAGTTTGAGACCCCTGCTGTAGGAGATGTTTACGCTCGTGATCGCTACAAAGACTGGAAGTGTGGCTGCGTGGGGGCTTCCATGGCCTGGCACCAGTATAAAGTATCACATGGCTCATCACTAGCCTGGGAACAGTTCAGAATTCAGTGTTGACTATTGAATGTGCATCTCTACTGCACCATCATAAAACCAAAATACAGCAACTTGAACCATCATAGTGAAGAGCTTCTTTATTGGCGTTAAGGACACGTTCATCAGCTGCAAAGTACAGTGTCTTGAATCTTGCACTTCTAACTTTTTAATCAGTGCCGAACCAGAGCAGCAAGATCTTATGCATGACTCAAACCGAACATTCCGCAATAAAAGCATTACACACAGGCAGTCGCCACGGCAACACCTCACCTCTGCAGCTGGCGCAGGAAGTGTTCCAGGAGCTGCTGCCGTGGGGTGCACTCGTTCTCTGCAAGGTGCAGCACACACACAGAATGTGACACTGAAATCACACACAGCTAATGGTGTACAAGTGCAGGGCTCCAGGGCTCCAGGGCCCAGGCCTCTCACCTTGCTGGGTCCGGCAGGCTCTGACGGGCCGGTCCGTGTGCTGCTCCACCTCCACCTTCAGCCCGGGCTGGAACTCATCCACCTCCGCGTCAACGTCGCTCACCCTTTCCCTCTTCCGCTTCTTCTCTTCCAGCTGTTGACACAAATCCATGCACAATGGTGAAAACACGCCCCCCCCCCCGAAGCACGGGGCTTTTTGTTATCATCAAAAACACATTTCCCAAGATGCTTAGGGTCGGCTAACCTCTACTGGTTTAGGCAACGTGAAGGGATCTATTGCCACACTGGCTTCAGTTTCACACTGCTCCCTCTCTCGTTTCTTCTTCTTCTCCTCCTGAAAAACATAAACAGAACAGAAATAAATGACATTAATAATTAATAAAGGAATAACAGATCCTTTTGGAAGTAAGCAGTGTCTCCATTCACTAACCTTCCGTCTCCTCCGCTCCTCGTCGTCGACATGCTTGTCCTTCTCCCGGTCAGACTTCTTCTTCTTTTTCTTCTTCTTCTCCTTGTGACGTTCTCGCTCGTGATCTGACCGGTCATCGTAGTAGCTGGAGTCGTGTCCTGAGCCGGAGAGCTCAGTCACCTCGCTGCCTCCCACTTTAAGCACCAACTTCAGCGGCTCCAAAGGCTTGTCCTCATAGTCTGCAAAAGACAAGTCAGGCACAAAATCATTCTCAATTCAGCATTCATAAATGCATGATTTATAACACATAATTTCAAAATAAATTACAGATAATAATGGCAACATAGACGTTTCAGGCTTGTCGAGAATTAAATGACAAAAATCTTGTTTGACAGGTGCACGAATGTCAAACTCTACTCCCAGTTGCTCGCATGCACATAATGATCGCTTCATTTAAATTTATTAGCACAGAAATATCTACAAGTTACATTTTGCAATTAATTTAAAATCGTAAATCTGCTGTAATCAAAATATTATATTTTGGCGCCTGCAATCGATGATGCATTCAGTTTGAAATCTTGCAGTCAAGTTACATATGAGTTAGGCAAATTTAGCCAGTGCACGAATAAAAAATGAACTGCAGTTCCGATTAAGCAAGGGCCTCTAGGAAGTGAGTTTGACGCCCCCATTCCATTAAATGGTTAGTTAGCTATTGTAAGACTAAACCGAGTCTCCAATTACATAGTTACGTAGGTCGCAAACTAGAAAATCGATACGGCGGATAGAAAGATTTCAATATACGGGAGAGTAGCAAACGGCGTATTTAGCAGCGATTTAGGCGCAAGGCAACTACATACATACACTAATAACTACAACCACATATTGGCTACGCAGCCAGCTGATGAACCGCAACGCAGCAAAGGGCAAAATCAAAACAGACGTTAGCCAGCTTGCTAGCCACCGAGGCTAACCACCCGCTGCGGCCTACGGCAGCTTGCCGTGCAACTCACCTTCCACTGTTCTCCATTCCGACTTGTGTTTTTTGTGTTTCTTGCCCATTTCGCCGAAACTCCTTCTTGTGCAGTGACAGTACCTACTCCATTGTCAAGCCCCCCCCGCTCCGATCGCTCTGCCCCTCCGCTCCGCGTAGTCGTGAGCTAACAGGCCGTTTCCACCTCCTTCCGCCACAGTCTGTTTACTTCCGGGTCACAGGCAGCCGCGCGCCGACGTTTAAATTTTCGGACTTTCGTGTAGGTTTCTACCTGTATGGCCATTCGGTTACTTATTTTACTCAAGTTGTATGTGTAGTTAGCTAAATTCTTGTTATATGACAACCTAACATTATTTTCTAGCGATGAGACTCTGCAGCCCCCAAATAACTAGATAGTGTGTTCGACTAATTTGCTAGTTGTTAAATTGATTCTTTCAGACCTAGAGCTGTGCCAGTACGAAATGTCAAAATATTCAGAAAGAAATTTAGTTCATATTCGCCTTATCCAGATATACTGAATTTGGATAAACACCACTGGGGCTTCCGAAAAAAACTAACTTTCGAAGTTTGTTTTATGACAGGTATTGTTGAAGGCGACAGCATGGAGGTGATTGAAGATGTAAAACAAGGTCAAAATAATTGCATCGATGCGGTCAATATACACGTAGAGGTTCATGTGAAGTCTCACAGGTAATTTCTTTTATCTATAAAGCTCTGAATGTTTCTCAAATAACCGTCGACAGCTAAGGATTACGGCAGGATCTGAAAGATCATTTCCAAACACTTTTAAAGTTATAGTGGAGACAGGATGACCGGAAAATTCATGTCAGGGGGAAAACTAAGCTACTTCAGGTTTTACAAACTACTTTAAAAATGAAAGTCTCCTGTGCTTGGCTAAATAGTTAAATTCTTCTTGTGCTGTGATTGATCTGTTTCCTTGATTTACATTAACATTAGTGGCACATGCATGATTAAAGGAGACTGACCAGTCCACAGCATGAACTCGGTGCTAAAGTGAAATCTAGGTCGTTTTAATTGAAATGTAGAAATCCTGTCCTAGGTCAAAGTGTCTTTGCTGACATGGATTATCTGATCAGACTAAGCGCAGGACTCCTTTAATGTTCAACATTTAAACAGATTCATTTCTCACATGTTGAGCTGAGTATAAAAGATTTTGTCCATTTATGTATATTTGACTTATGTAATTCATTGTGGTAAATGTATGGTTATTTTTATGAAAAGGTAAATCCTCTGAGAACTACTTGCCTAAGTGGAATACTAGTGTCATGATTGTAGATAGAAATAATTACAGAAAATAAAAAGGAAAAGGGTGGGGAGAAAAACGCAAAAAGTAAGATATTTATTTAGTAGCTGGTTTGCCACTACAGTCCAGCGCTATCACAGGCAAACGAAATTATTAAAAATCAATCCCATGCTTCATCCACCCCTGAGCTCTAAAACTCTGTGCAATCTTGAAATGGGCAGCGTGTTACTTAACTAATCCAAATATGTGACATACCTTGATCCGCCACTGGTGCATGGCTGATATAAATGCACTTCCATTTGCAGCACTGCTAAAAGAGAGGACGTGAAGCTGCATGTGTTGGCTTTACTTAACCGACACCGGATAGTGTTCGGGAACTACAGCTGGACCGAGTTCGACGAGGAATTCCTGGCAAAGCACGTGGAGTCAGTGTCGATCGTGGATGCTGAGCGACAGGTAATAAGCAATGTAATGTAACATTAACAGTGGCAGACCAGTTTGCTGAGTTCTCATATATTTTGGGAATCCAGGTGTCCTAAGTCACTATGCTTTCATATTTTAATATATTTATATGTATATGCCTTCTGTTTTTGTTTTTGCCATTTTAAATTATGGGTTTATAATTTCTTCATTTGTAGATATTTCATCTTTTCATTTTATTCTAATTAATATATTACAGGTCTTTGTGTCGGAGGATAAGAATGATTGAATATTTGGATTGTTTTTCTCCCGCTGTCTTTTAGCAAATAGATTTGAGAAGCTGTTGTCTGTCCATGTACATCTTTACCCTTCATGATGACGGCCCGAGTACACTGAACCTGGAAGAGGCTGAGGATCTGTCAGCAGCCCATCACTGGCTCCTACCCTCAGGTGGGAGCCAGCTGTGCCTGAACTGCATTACTTATGGCTATTTGTAAATATTAATTTATTCTCATATGCATTGTTAAAATAGCAGGTTATCTTTATTGAAAAATGTTGAAGCTGGTCAAAAACGTAACCCTCTATTGAATTTTATTTTTAGATGGTAAAAAGTCATTTGCACACACCAGTTTTTCTTTACTCTGACCTCTGGGGGGTGTTCCACAAAGCAGCATTTCTTGCTTTATCGGATTACTTGTCAGATTTAAGGTAGCCCTGTTTAAATGGACTTTACCTTTGTTCGCTTACATTTAACCCAGACTACCTTAAATCTGACAAGTTATCCAGCTAAGTAGGAAATCCTGCTTTGTAAAACAGGCCCCTGTTCTAATTTCTCTCTGTGTCAATATCGCAAAGGTTCTGACGTAGAGCTGGACTATGAATTTTATATGTATTTCCAAAGGTGCCTTTAAAGGGGGCTAAGTTAGGATGATTCCAAGGGCTTCTGAGTGAGAGGGGCCCTAAAACTTTTGGAACATAATCGGACTGGTTTGGGTTTGAGGGCCAATATGATATGGGGCCCAAAATCTGTTAGCGGGACCCCTGTATTTTTCAGTAAAGGCTGATAGTTGATAAACAAACACCCCATGTTTTTCTTTTCCAGCTGAATTCCATGGTATTTGGGAAAGTCTGGTGTATGAGAATGGAGTCAAGACACAGGTAATAAATGCACATACAGGTTATATAACTGTTCTCATGGTTTCAGTCAGCCTGTCCTGCTCTGTTTTGCATGATGAAAGTAAATGTATTGAAATTCTTTCAGCTCCTGGATTACGTCTCAACGATGATTTTCTTTTCTGACAAAAATGTGGACAGCAACCTTGTAGCATGGAACCGTGTTGTACTGCTCCACGGTAAGGAGGAAAGACTTATTGTGTGACACTTAACTTGTTCAAATATTTGTATATTTGCTTGTGCTGTGATTCATTTGGTCGTTTAACGTCTGGTCATTTGAAAGTTTGTTTGTTAAACTTGAGCTCATGCTGGCTGGGATAGGATTAGCACATCCAGTAGGAAGTTACTTCCTGAAAGTTTGGTTTATTTATCCCTGACTCATGCTTTTAACAATGTGCTCCTGTCCCTCAGGACCTCCAGGAACAGGGAAGACTTCGCTCTGTAAAGCACTGGCCCAGAAGCTTTCCATCCGGCTCTTAAACAGGTCAGCTGATGCATGGGGACAGAAGGAGGTCCATGTCATGTGACGCTTCTCTGGCTGACACTAGACGTGTAAAATGTCATGATTCTTGCAGGTACTCGTATAGCCAGTTTGTGGAGATAAACAGCCACAGTTTGTTCTCCAAGTGGTTTTCAGAGGTAAAGCCTTTTCACTGTCTCTAGTTCTGTGTTAAAACAAAAAAACATGGATTTATATGGACATAACACTTTTTTTTCCCCCCAGAGTGGCAAACTTGTTACCAAGATGTTCCAGAAGATTCAGCAATTAATTGATGACAAAGAAACTCTTGTGTTTGTTCTCGTTGATGAGGTAATATATGATTCATGTCCCGATTTGCCATTCCCATTCCAGTTCTGATCCAGTTATCAGATGTGTATTTTGCAGTGTGGATGAAATGGTTTTTAAGGACATAGACTTGCAGTCTTAAGGCTGCAGATTCAAGTCCCTGGAGTTTCTCTGCTATTCTGTTTCTTCCTTCTCGGGAGTTTTTCCTTGCCACTGTAGCCTATGGCTTACTCACTGGGGGCTTTGGGTGGGGATGCTGTAAAGCGCTTTGAGACGATGTAATGTTGTGATAATGCGCTATACAAAAATACATTTCTTGTTGTGGTTCTGCTGCTAAGCTGGGAGTCACAGCAGTATAACTGTCCAGCTGTAGCAATCAAATCATATGCTGTTGTCTTTCAGTTATGCTTTGTCACACAACCCTTATAATGCGCGTTTGCATTATTGTTATCCATGCCGTCTGTTGCATGCAGGTGGAGAGCCTCACAGCAGCCCGCAATGCAGCCCAGGCTGGAACGGAGCCCTCGGACGCCATCAGAGTGGTCAATGCGGTCCTCACGCAGCTGGACCAGATCAAACGGTGAGTAACATGCGGTGGTTTGGTACAGACACTCTAGCATCCATCTCTAATAGGGCTGCAGATGTCACATCGCAATAGAATCACGATTATATGGTGCATGTGCAATAATCAACAGGGCTTTAGATGTCAGGCGTAAACATTTGTCTGGAAGCCGGCTTTTTGGTACTATACAAATCTTTACTTAAGCCCACAACAAGCAGATTAGTAGTACGTCTAAAACATTAATGAGATGCGTATTGTGATGTCCAAAAGTCAGTAGGGCTGTATACAGTCGCAATGTGGTATAATGCAGCCCTAATCTCTAAATACACGTCAGATTCAGTCTCGATAAGGCTGATCTTTGGCTTTGATTCTTTGAGCTATGACCTGAACTGTGATACATCTGATGATGAAACATCTGCTGATTATGATGGACAGTTGGGCTATAGGTTCACCATAACCGTGCACTGGACCAGAGGGATTGATGGATAATGTGTAAACAGTTACATTTACGTGTTTCGGTTTCTGGGATTGGTGATAGAGTACTGTCAACATTTGTTTTGAAGCTAGGTTTTAAGTGTTATATTATGTATTTTCACCCAGTGATAATCTAAGAAAGGTGTGATTAAAGGGAAGGGTTTCATTTTTTTGTCCTAAATTAAATATCATAATGCTTTTTAGAATGATTTTCCCACTGATGAATCCTTGGCCATCCTTTCTTTTTGGACGTATTAGACACTCAAACGTGGTGATCCTCACAACTTCCAATGTGACTGAGAAGATTGACCTGGCTTTCGTGGACCGCGCTGATATTAAGCAGTACATTGGTCCCCCATCAACTGACGCCATTTTCAACATCTATCTTTCTTGTTTGGAGGAGCTCATGAAGGTCTGCCTTAGCAGATGAGGATTGGCTGTATATGCTATGGTGAATAATGTCCGGTGCTGTTTGAGATGTGTTTTGAATGACTGCTGCGCTCTTTTCCTTCCACTTCCAGTGCCAGATCATTTACCCTCGACAGCAGCTCCTCACAATGTATGAGCTGGAGACCATGGGCTTTCAGGAGAGCAACGTGTCAGAGCGCAGCCTCGCTGTCCAGAAAATCGCAGCGTGAGTGTCCGCCTTCCTCCCTGTCCGCAGCACCCGACCGCTGCTCTGCGACATTCTATGCCAGTCATTCATTGGGAATTTTACTTCTGGACAAACTGAGTCTGAGTGTGTATTTTTTCTTTTGCGTTAACAGGAAGAGCAGAGGCTTTAGTGGCAGGGCTCTGCGGAAAATCCCCTTCTTGGCCCATGCTCTCTTTGTTAAGGTATTTGAGCTCCTATACGGCCTGTTGGGTCTTTGCGACTTCCCCCATCTGCGTTGTCAGCAGTATCACTCGCCTACTCTTTGTCCCCCAGACCCCAAAGGTGACCCTTGAGAGGTTTCTGCAAGCTATGGACCAAGCGGTCAGCCAGCAGATTGAGGAGAAAGCTAACTTAGTCAACTGCGTGTGAGATGTGTGGCGTCCTTTGAAGTCTTTGATGTTGAACTTCATTGTTGTCCGCATGGTTCGTATTGGCATCCGGTATCTGTTTTATCACATGAGAAAAATCCGGACATCAAACACAAAGTACCCTTAAAAGGCAGATGTGTTCATATTAATGTGATATCAGTGTTTGTTTCTATCCAGTTGCGCTTTACTGCGAAAGTCTGTAAAACTTGCACTGACCCTGTGATATATACAGCATAACTGTAAACTGTAAAGTGTGATGTCTATGTACATTTTTTTTTTTTTAAATATCTGATCTTCCTTACAACCACAGTATTGGCTACTACTTGTGGAACCTTGCTGGGCATTTTCTCTGTAAGCTCCCCGTATCTTCAGTCCCGTCCTCTTCACATGTAGTTAAGAGACGTTAGACAGGATGTTGCTGCCTTGAGATTAGTTCAGCCCTGCTCCTTCATGCCACTCACAGTACTACCCCTGTTCAGCTTATTGCAGTTCCTTTGTGTTCACTATTTGTGAGCTGATGAATAGCCAAGGAAGGGAGGTTCACACAATGAAACACCATAAGTACTAAACATGTATATGTGTATCCCGGCATTTAAATGGAATGTCATTCTTTAGTTTCCCCTCCAAAATGTTGTGATTACTTCAGCAACACTCCTCGTGCTTTTAGGCGACTGCTGTAAATTAACCTTGTGTACAGCAGGGTGTTTTGAAACATTGTTTTGTGGTTTTGTAAATTGTACCTATATTCCTACATTAAAAATATTTAAATCTTTTTTCCAATCCCCCCCCCCCCCCCCCCATGGGAATGATTCCTCCAGAGTTTCAGCACAAACTCAGACACAGAGTCAAACAGGCGTATATTTTTATACTTTAAGATTCTTTCAGTTTACAGGACTGGTTGATTAAATAAATCTTTTATATGTTCCTAGAAGCACATCATACCTGGAGGGCCAGTACACAACCTGTTGCCCTTTTCACACTCAAAGTGAAAAATTCACTCTGTTATTCCCTGGTTGGGATGAGCACTCGTATGATTCTGCAGGTGTTTCAGTAATTAGTACAGGAGTGGTTGGGTTTGTTGTAGAATGGAAACGTGCCTCGAAATGGACCCAGAAGTGCCAGGAATTGAGTATATGAAACACCTTTTAGCGGTACCTGGTACATGGTTCTGCAAGGCTGTACCGTTTGGAAGAATGGGGCGAGGAATTATGGGGCACTCACTGGAATGAAAACCAGACACTTTCAGAAGACGTTCATTCCCACTCTACCTGATTCTTACCGAGTTCCAATGCAGAGCACAGCCCGCTGGCATCCTCTGCTGGCAAGCTGGAAGTTGTGTTGACTGCAGTAACGAGAGGGATTGTTCCACAACATATCCACCTGTGAAAGTGGCAATGCACTATGAACATAAGTCAGACCAGACCACTTCTTAGCCACAATAAATAGCCGATGAGGGATGTATTCCCTCTGACGTGACCTGAGCGTAATGTCTTGCCTCCCCTTCCCAAGGCTTTGAATGGTTTGCCAAGACGTCTTCGGGGAGACCCGATACCCACCCTCCTTGCTTCTCCAAACTCCTCCCATGTACAAGCTTTTGCCTCCATGACTGCCTGTCGCTGCAGCCTTTCTGGCCTGTCGGACCCTTTCAGCTGTCTCAGGAGACCTCAGTACAAGCAGTGGCCTAAAGGCTGCCTTCTTCAGCTTAACTTCCTCCACCACAAGTGTCCACCAGTGGGTACAGGGCTGGCCGCCAGAACAGGCACCGACTTCCTTCTGGCTGAAGCCCTGAACATGGTCCATTCAGACTCAATGTCCCCAACCTCACTTGGCACTCAGGAGAGGATTTTCCGGAGGTGTGACTTTAATTCATCTCACACAGAAGTTTGAGCCACACATTCTCAGCAAATAGCCTACCGACTGCTGACGTAGATCTTTCTGGTTTAAAAGGGATCCTAACCCCGACACTATCTTATTATTAGTTTCACTAGGTAAATACTAAGACTTTATTAAATGTCTTTACCTAAACTGATTTATATTTTTGTTATGCTATCGGTTTATATTTATCAAAGGCTAATTATAACGTTTAGTTATAAAAGTTTATGATCACGCCACGTCAGTAAGTGAGCTCCATCAGTTTCAACTTGTACCTTAACGGAGAAGATTTACTTACTACAACATCTGTTCAAGTAAGAATAAACCCATGTCTTTGGAGGGGGCTTGAGTTCTGTTCTCTGTCTTGTCAGTTTGTCATCAAATTGGATCCAGTTAAGACCGCTCTGGGTCAGCACAAAACGAAATAAAAAGTGCAGCCAATAGAGGACGCCATTAACACTGTGGGTTTGCGAGCGTGTTCTCTGCTTTAAACTGTTGCTCGCCTAGGCGCAGTCAGTGGTGGGGCAGCTTCCCTTTGCGCAGTGTGATTTCAGCGGAAAGTGACCCGTTTAGCAGAAAGTGACCCCACCACTGAGAAATAACAATGCACGTGATCGCTCTGTAAAAAACAGAGCACATTTCGATACAAATTTGTGCTTTGAGCAACGGACATAATCTAATCATGTCGATTAAGTTACCTCTACATCGTTGAACAATTGCTATATGGACTTCTAACTTAACAAGAACCTTTCCTGGGAAATAAAATGGGCAAACTCCAATCAAAACACGGTAAGTAATAATGTGGAATTAAAAGTACTCTTAATACGAGTATTCATATTAAATGAAAGTGCAGGTTGTAAATTGTTTCTTGTATTTTCTTTTTTTGCGATTAAAATCTAGCTTGCAAACGTAGAGAAAACCCTGAAGGTGAGAATCGTCCTTTCTTTAAAGCTCTGATGTATAAATGACATGACATTTATCCAGTTTTGCTTACACTGACTTTGCTGATTTACAGGAGACAGTTTGGTCATAAACGCCTCTCGTAGGGGGATGGAAGACTGCGAGCGCTTCGGTGCTCCGGAGCATAAAATAATAGATGGGCAGGTAAGAATGACTTTGCAGGGGACAAGATTTAATAACATTTGCGCACAACTCAGGGGGAATACGTGCATGAGCACGGACGTCTCATTGTGTGTTTGTCCGTTTCAAAAATCAATTTGTATATGCTGCTTAATTTTCTGAATGCAACGAATACAACTGCAGTAAACACTGCTTATAATAAGCAATAGAAATTGCAGTTATTCTAACCTGAGAATGCCCGAGGAGGTTAACTTGGGTTAATTCTGATGGGCCACTAGATGGTTCGCGATTAAGAGGTTGGTTCGAGCCGGATCCAGTGACTTAAAGAAATGATTTGTTAAACCACTGTGTATATAAATTGTGGTACACGGGGCTTATTTTCTATACAGGATTATTTAATAACAGTGAAAAGTTGAGGTACTAGTAATAAGTTAAGCCCTTGTTCGTTTTAGTAAATGTTTAAAAGTAAATGTGTGTTAATTATTCACGGCAGGGGGGTAGTGTTCATATCAACTCCAAAGGCTTAAATGCAAACTTAAAAACTTTAAGGCTGACCCATTTCTAAGGAAAGTAAGATGAAAGAGTGGATGACAAATGTGTCCAGATCATTCATCTACCTAACGTTTGGAACGAAAACAGTTGCTTTTAACCGGAAATGTCTTGCCACTTCTACTGTAGTTCGTTTTCCTGGCTCCACAGCTGCGATAAATTATACGAGCAGCTAGAGCAATAGGCCTACCAATTTTAAATTTTTTAGCATACTCGATTGCTGAAAAGAGCCATTTCTTTAAAAGAGAGATCATTCATTCTTACACGTTGTTGCAACTGGAAATAATTTACAACAATGTATGCTTCCAATAACTACTTTCAATAACAGCAGTTGCTTTTGTCTTCAAGCTGGAAAAGCGGTACATATGTTTCTTCTTTAGAACTGTCATAAATTCAGCCCCAGCATCCCACTGGATATTGTGCCAAAAGCATGACTCATTCTTACATAAATAAACAAATGGATTAATAAATAAAATGATCCTTTTGGCAACAGAATGCACGTGTCGGGTGTGAGAGTTGTGGTGCGGCGTCGTTCGTCATGTTTACCTGCAGGGCAAACTGCCCTCTAGCACCAAGGTTCTGGCCCGAGTAATCAGGAAATATTCTCCTTTCATACGAGCAGTAACGGCAAATGTCTGTCCAGGTAACTTTCACGGCTTCGAACCGACATCACCGCTGCGAGAGGTTTAATCTTCTAAAGGAGAGGTCGGTGTCCCCCAGCTTAGAGAGTCAATCAGATTCATGTCTCAGTGCCAGTTGCACTGTTAGTTCGACTCGGGTATGTCTCTCTATTTATAAATCAGTTGCGCCAGTGTCCTTACATCTCATAATATCAGTTTGAGTAGCTCGTCGATTAATTAATAATGCCTGAATTTCACTTAAACAATCATGCAGGGGGTGGCCCGGTGGTGCTGTGGTTAGCATGGTCTTCCCACACTCCTGCTCTTATGAGGCTTCCTCACATAGTCTAAAAACACTCTAAGGTGAATTGGAGTTTCCAGATTGGCTGCAGGTGTGAATATGTGTGTGAATGGTGTGTGTGCCCTGTAGTGGGGTGTCACTAACCTTGGGATAAGGTCCAAGTGAAGATTCCTAGAAAGTGGACAGGTGGGTAGTCAGTCATTATGTAAAGGCTATAGAGGAAAGTCCCAATGTGCGATACAGATGTAGCCTAAAGGTTTGTGACAGTAAAGCTTCTGGCTGGCGTTGTTTGTTTGGCGGCGGACAGACAGCCAGCCGTCGTTGCTTTATGGGGAATAGCCCCTGTCTCTCTGACAGCTATCGGTCCCTGAGGAGCACTTCGCTAATGCGGCTCGTGCAGATTTCAGCTGGTTAGACACTGGATACGAGGCTTTGGCTCTGGACGGACACTGGATATGAGGACTGATGTCATGGCTGCTGGCGGAATCACTGGGCGTAGTGCTTCCCCTCAAAAATAGCTTGTGCTCCCACTGGGCAAGTATTTGTGACATAATATTACATCACTCTAATTTGAGTATGGTGCTGAAAGATCTGGGCTGAAGGCATAATGACGAGAAAAAGTTACAAGGGTCTTTGTGAAGAGAAACAGGGTCCCCCAGGCATGAGGGAGGGGGCCCGTATCAGAGCAATTGCCCACCCAGCGACAGTCAATTAAAAAGCAATTTTCTTCACGCCAGAAGTCTTTTGGTGTCCCCCTGAGGAAAAGCACCATCAGTGCAGACTTTGTAGTTTGATGATAGAGGGTGGGTTGCACTTTCGATTTAATCAGAGGCCTTGCTTTGATTTATTTTTTTCTGTAGCCAAACCTCCACTCATACACACCCCAAGATTGACAAATGGGGTCTTTTAAAAATAATCCATTTGGTAATGTAACTTTCACACTGATTGCTTGTGCTTAAATTGAATTTGGACAGTAGGCAGCAAGGGCGTAGATTTTGTTATAGACGGTAGGAACATGTTCCGACCAATAATGTGGGAGGACCGTGTGTGTTTAGGGGGGCGGGGGAGTTCGAGACTGATTTAGTCCCTACCAATGTCGAAATGAAACCTAGGTACTTGCTTGGCAGTAGGTATCCTGTTGAGATAGAGGTCTGACTGATGCCTTGACATGGAAAACAACTATAAAAGTAGATTGTATCTATCGGCAGTATATTGGTGAAACCAGGGAGCGTTTTTATTGAAGACCAGCTGCAGTCTTGGGGAAGTTACTGGCAAAAGTAACCCATTAAAGACAGGTGGAAAGTTCAGGTCCAGAAAGTACAAGTCCAGACCAAGGTTTTGTTTCAACAGACCAGTTGAGTATAAAAAGTGAGAGTCACAGAGTACTCAACTGGTCAGTTGGGAAAAAAACTCTGGTCTGGACTTCTACTTTCTGGACCTGAACTTTCCACCTGTCTGTAATGGGTTAATTTTGTCAGTAAATTTCCCAACACTGACCAGCTGAAGATGGTCAAGCAGTTACATGTTTTTAGCATTTACCAAAATAGACAAATTTGAAGGGACTTTGGCAATTCTCAGCATTCTACCAACCAGAAGGTCTTTTTCTTTAGGAGGCCCAAGCAGGGTATGTCTGTGCTTCTTGGTTAGGCCTCAGTCTACTTCACGCAGTCTTCATATCTAATTGTGAAGTCTGTGTAGTAAGTGTGACCTTACCCCTAATTCCCTTCCTTGGCTCTCCTGAAGACCACAGCATCCCTCTCAGCGAGAAGGAGCCCCGATTCCTGCATCCATGCGGCCCACGGTTGATTAACGGCTGCAAGAAACAGATGTCGCCGTGAAATATGCAAGGCGATGCTATACCGAGCGTGTTTTTCGGGGGGAAGCAGAGGGAAGGCATGCGCTGTGCATTTTGGGCTCGGCCCAAGCCTCCTTAGAAAAGCCATGCCCCCCCCCCCCATCTCCCAGCAGAGGAACGTATAATGGAGTGCAGCTGGGCAGCGGTCGAGGCGGAATTAAAAAAGAAAAAGAAAATAAAGCGTATGAGCGGGATGCTTGAAAAAAGGCCAGTGCATGTTATTGCTCTTTGTTTGTGTGTTTATTTACTTTTTTGTTTTTTCACACACATAGTCTCACTTTTTATGTTTTTTAATATTTTACATACATTCCCTGAACAGGAATGTTTACAAAATGTTCCAGATCCTTCTTACTAAAGAGCAAACATTGGAGTAAAAGGCTGACATCAGCTCAGGATGGATCATCTATATCAGCATTTGTTCTTAATTTGCAGATGAATGAATTTAATTCAAAGGCTTTAATAGTCGTTCATAATGGCTCCTGCTGTTCTCAGTCCTAGGAATGACATTTAACGAAGCTGTAAATCAGATCCCTTTTCTATTTAAGCTTGAAGCAAACCGATGAAACGGTTAACAGACGTGTATGACGTTTCTCCGGTCTGAATAAGTAACTTGGCTGGATGGGGCAGGCACTGACGTGTAGGTGCCCTGCTGAAGAGTCAGGCCTTTCCCAGTGAAATGTCTAACGGTAAAGGCAGATATAAATACCGCTTTGGAGGAATGCATCGGCTCTGCAGCTAAGTGTAGAGTGTGAGAAACACATCTGCAGTTCAGTCAGCTGCACCTGGGCCAACAATGCGCTCGGAAAAAATCTGATATCGATTTGGAAAATACCATTGCTGGATATATTGTGATTTTGTTTGTGTTCCTCTGCTCATACTACGTAGACAGGACTACTTCCATAGAGTGACAAATGAACCTTTGTGATAAAATTACCCAAGGATTTTGCCAGTCGTGGTTTATTCTACTCAGGAGTGGTGGCCACAGTATGGTAGCTGACTAATTTGAAGTAACACTTGTCTTGTCTCTCTTGATATCTTTGGTCATGTGACTGACATTCCGACGCAAAGACTTCGCTATTATGCAGTAAGACAGGAGTTTCTGAGCTTATTACAGTGACAGCTGAGGCTTCTAGGGAAATAATCTGATGGGCACTAGCAGACAGTGGTTGGTGACCATGGCTCTAAACGTTTGTTTATAAAAATATTTTTAAAATGTGATTTCTTAGTTTTTTCCACTTTCTTAATGTGTATTAAAAATGAACATTTGAAGTACAGGTTTACGTATTGTTGTGGAATCTTTAAAAGGGTAAGAATTTAGCGTCGTTAAGGAAAGAAGTAAAGGTTGAAAATGAACCTGTCGCCGTTGTAAGAAACGCCAGTCCAGGGTTCTGGGGTTTCATTTTCTGTAGTGGAGTAAAGAGCGTCCAGCCAAGGTGGCTGATACTCGCCTACAGCTGAAATACTGCTCGACGTCCATGTCTCTCTGGGATTGGTAGCCTGGTTTTAGGCTCTCTGTCTCATTATTCAGCTAAATGTCCGATGAGAGGCGATGTTGTGTTTCTGAGATGCATCGGGGGGAGAGGTAGGACCCTGCATTTGGTTGCCCCCCCCCCCCCCCCCCCTCGGTGTCGTCAGGCAGACCAAGGTGGAGTAGGACCCCTAAGCTGTCTGGCACTCACTTCAAAGGCGACGTGGAAAGTTATGAAGGGCCTCTGGGATCAGTGGAGCCACTGTGCTCGTTCCTGAGGGCTGTAAAAATACGGAGTTATGCCGTAAGAGTAGGAGAGACGCTCCGTCTGCTTTTATTCTTTGGGTGGGGGCTACAGCTTTAGGCCAGGAAATGGATGATAAAGCTCTGGATTTTTGGGGAGCCATTTTTAGTAATAAATGAAATGCAGACGTCAGATGGCGAGGTTGCGTAGCGGTGCAGTCTGCGATAAGCTCTCGAGTTGTGTGAATAGTCATATCAAATAAAAAGACATCTCTCTGTCAGCTCTGGAAGAAATGTAATAGAACTTTCTAGAAATTTAGCCACAAGCCCATGAGGTGTGTTTAAGGCTTCCTTTGGGCTCTGTTTGCATGCAAAGTTTGGACAGAAGAGCAGTGTGGACAGAGCATAGATCTGCTGCCTATGCAGTGTCACCTTCCACTGCCTATGCAGTGTCGCCTTCCACTGCCTATGCAGTGTCGCCTTCCACTGCCTATGCAGTGTCACCTTCCACTGCCTAAGCAGTGTCACCTTCCAGACGTTGGTATTTATTCTTTCCCGCTGGAGTTTAACTTCCCGAGTGAGATGTAATGGGAGTGCTGGCCTTGTGTTTAAGTGTGATATTATGGTCTTTTCCGGGTCGGGGAGGCGTGGGGTAGTCAAAGGCATGCAAATGTGTCTAAGCTACTTTTGAAGGGATACAGAGACTGGTCTTTATTTATTTTTTGTTCGTTACTTTTCCTTCTCCTTCTTTTCTTTTCTTTTCTTGTTTTAATTTGCACAAGAAGAGCTCTGTGAGCCTTCATCTCCAACTCCGAGGCATGTGGTCGGCATCCAGAACAGCGGGGTCTTTCAGAGCTGCCGGGGCGCACATCTGCTCCTGGTTTGGAGTGGGGAGAGGGACCGTGGTGGAAATGGCACGGGGGGGGGGGGGGGGGGAAGGGTTATTCTTGCACTGATATGTCTGGGATGTGACGGACATGGAAGGAAGTGTTGGGGACCCCTGGATCTTCACGGCCTGGCAGGTGAAGGTGCTTTAACTTTGGCTCCTGGGAAGAGGCGGGGGGGGGGGGGGGGACAGGCGGTAGAAATAGCTGGATAAGTCACCCCCCCTTTTTTGAGCCTGAGATTCTTTTTCCTCATATGAGGTTCCCCCCTACCCCATAAAGGTGAAACCTGGCTGCCTGCTGATCTCCTCTGCCCTCGGTAGGTGTACCCCCTCCTCCCTCCACCCTAACCCCTTCCACCCTCCACCCTAACCCCCTACACCCTCCACCCTAACCCCCTCCACCCTCCACCCTCCACCCTAACCCCCTCCACCCTCCAATCTAACCCCCTACACCCTCCACCCTAACCCCCTCCACCCTAACCCCCTACACCCTCCACCCTAACCCCCTCCACCCTCCACCCTCCACCCTAACCCCCTACACCCTCCACCCTCCACCCTAACCCCCTCCACCCTCCACCCTAACCCCCTCCACCCTCCAATCTAACCCCCTACACCCTCCACCCTCCACCCTAACCCCCTCCACCCTAACCCCCTACACCCTCCACCCTAACCCCCTCCACCCTCCACCCTCCACCCTAACCCCCTCCACCCTAACCCCCTACACCCTCCACCCTCCACCCTAACCCCCTCCACCCTCCACCCTAACCCCCTACACCCTCCACCCTAACCCCCTACACCCTCCACCCTAACCCCCCCACCCTCCACCCTCCACCCTAACCCCCTCCACCCTCCACCCTCGCACGCTGCCTTGGGACGGCGAACCTCCGCGCTCCCTGTCAGCGCCTCTAGCGCTTTGAAATACGATACCAGTGTTTCCACCCCAGGTGTATGCGCGCGTGTGTATGCGCGTGTGTGTCTGCGCACGTGTGTCTGCGCGCCTGCATCTGCACATGTGTGTCTGACTGCATCCACCTTCCCGTCTGTGATCTGCATGACCTTTGTCTTGGAAACTGCGTTTTAAATTCTGGCAGCCAGGTTGTGTGTTTATTTACACAGGGATATTTTTTACTGCCCTCTGAAGCTGTTTGCTCACTTTTGGCAGAAGCCCCCCCCCCACCCCGCACATGTTATTTCAGGGGGGTGTATCTGTCTTTTAGCACGTCTGTTAAAATTGTAGTAATAGGCAGCCTGACAGTCATAGTAGAGAGTCATAGTCCAGGTGGCCGCCTTAGACGTGGAAACTATCGTGTGGTTCCATGTTATTAGATATGTTACATTTGTTATGGATAATGGTGGCCTGACGCCTCTGGCAGTGGGGGTGTGAGTCCCACCCCCGGCTCCATGTGTGTGGAGTTTGCATGTCCGGGCAGGTGTTCCCTGGGTGCTCTGGTTTCCTCCCACTGCGTGAACACATACGGTAAAGTGAATTTGCGCCTGGAGAATTGCCCATGGTGTGTGTGTGTGTGTTTCTGTTTGTATGTGTGTGTGTGTGTGTGTGTGAGTATCATCATAGTCTGGCATCTCCTCCATGATGTTCCCATCCTTGTGTCCTCTGCTTCCCGGGATACACTCCAGATTCACCACCACCCTGTACTGAATAAGTGCTCCTGGCAGAGAGACGGACAGTGCGTCACTGTTACACGACTTTGATCTTGCGCTTACAGTAGTGGGAATTCCCACGGTGGCTTATGAAGACAGAGTTCGCATTTGTGCAGAAGGGCCGTGACAAGTATGTTGTCTCACTCAACTCCTACTGCCTGGAATAGTGGACTTTCTTTGGTTGTATTTGGCCGCAGTGATGATGCACGGAACATTCAGAGGTCTGGAAAATATGAGTGAGATTAATACACTTCCCGCCCATTTAAAACGGCAATAACAATTAAAGCGGTCACACGGGGGCTGGTAAATCAGCAGGGACCTCCAGCAGTCCTGGATGAGGGTGTTTAAATGGGCCGCCTGGAGCCGCAGCCACCGGCTCAGCTCGGGGGGGTCAACGCGGCACGGGCCGTCTGCTGCTCGTCGTAGGAAAGAAAATCCCCCGGGCCGGAGGCCAGGCCTCGCCTTGGTCGGCTCTTGGCGACGGCTGCAGAATTCTGGTCTTTTCGCCTTTGATCTCGCCTTGAGGCCCAGCCAAGCAAAGCACAGGGACACTCAGAGGCTGCTGCATTTTAGGCTGTAAGGTAGGTTTCCACATGATCCCTGGTTCCGCTGCTGTGGCCTTCAGCACCCTGCCAGGTGGACCCTCTGCCTACAGGGACGGCCCATGTCATTTTGTTAAGCTTCTTCTAACTATTAACCTTAAGTTGTTAATACCATTAGCTGGTGTATACATGAATCCTTGCTTTGGCAAGTAAGCATATAATAAGCATATTATCAATATTCAGGGATTAGTGGATTAGTGTTTTTCCGGAGTAAGTTTGCAAAGCCTTGATGAAATGGCCTTCAGAAAGTAATGATGATACTCTTTGAACCACAGAGAATGACAACATCAGTAATACTGTTGCAAGAGGTATATGCAACTTATGTATGCCCTTTGTGACTGACTGTAAAACACACACACACATAGACCCAGACACGCAGACACAGGTTTGTAATTATATATTTGTGGGGACTCTCCATTCATTTCTTTTTTTTTTTAACTCGTTTTTATTTTGTTTCACAAGGTGCAGTCATACAATAGGTACATCTAAATATCTGAAGATACAATACAGGCATAAACAAATGTCCCAAGGAACAGTCCTTGTGTTCTCCCACTTTGTCATTGTCTATGGGTGATTTCAAATATCCACAATCCAGTACCAATTTTCCACTCAAATTCCCTCCAGATAGGGCTATTTGTTATTTTATGTCCTTCTCTACATGATTTCTGACAGTTTTTAATCACAGATTATGGTGTTCATTTCCAATTCCCATTTTTCCTTAACATCTATACTATTGTCCTGTAATGCCTCCTGTAGTGTTTTATACATATGTGATATAATCTTGGTTTTAATAGTTCCTTTAATTACTAATATAATGAGGTGTTCTATTTTGGATGGCAATTTGCATAATCTATCCCATTCTTGATGTTTCTGTAGGTAATGTCTCAGCTGTAGGTATTTAAAAAATGTATTGGCTGGGAGATCATGCTCATGCTGAAGTTGTTCAAATGACAATAGGTAAGCTCCTTCAAACAACTGATCCAACATAATTAGGCCTCTTTCTTCCCATTTTTTGAAACCTGCTTCCAATGTAGATGGAGGGACATCTATATTATGTGCAATCTTTACTACTCTGGATATTGACATAGGGAGTTTTAATTTCTTTCTCGCAACTGACCAAATTTTTAGAGTAGTTTTCACCCATGGTTTTCAATGCTATTTAGGCTCCTAGATCATTGGTTGAGAAATGGGATAGTGTCTAATGGTATATTTAGGCAGCTATTCTGTTCCATCCTAACCCAAATGGTGTCTTTAGCTTGAGATAGCCGAGCAGCCATGGATCTAAGCTGAGCTGTCCAGTTTTGAAGATTTGATAGATCCAGACCCCCATTTTCTTTTGAGCATATGATTCTTTTAAATTTAATTCTAGGTCTTTTGTTTTGCCATATGAATTTTGACAACCATTTATTAATTATTTTGAATATAGAAGTGGGGACTATTAAGGGTAGAGACTGGAACAGGAAAAGTAATCTTGGGAGTACGTTCATTCGTATGGTTTTCCTAGCACATGTTATAATGTTCAGTGTTCTCCTAATATTATTTGCACCTTGTCTATTGGGGATAAAGCCTGTCTGATCAGGATTAATCAATTTAGTTATTATTTTTTGTTTTCACCAGGATATTGGTGAATTAATGGGACTAGAGATCTTTCCGAAAGAAATGTTCAGTTTGGTTAATGTCCCCTTTAATTTTAATTATAGCTTTTTATGTGATATGTTGTCTGAGTTGCTGGCATTGGACTGGCCTGGAATAAGTTTTAATATGTTTTTTTTAAAGCCTAAATGTTTTTATTAAGATCGATGTTTTCTTTCAAAGCTTATAAAACACAATATGACACATTATTTCCATACATACTCTTACATATAACCCTGTCCTGTGCTTATTGAAGCTGTTTCTGTTTTTGTTTCCTAATAGAAACACAGAATACATTTACACCTTTTCCTTAATGAGGTACTAGAATTTAAGGTACAAGGAAAGACATTCTAATTTGTTATTGGAGTACACCACTGGTTTCCATAAAATTAAAAAGTTTAATAAGTGTCATTATTTTAACAAGTTGAGCAAATATCGACTTACATGTTTAACTAATTGTGTGAAATCAAATAATATTTCCGTGTCTTCGGATACAGCCTCATGCGTGATGTTTGTTAATGAAAGTCATTTTTGTGGATCTTTTCTCTCTCTAAGAGTACACAATTTTTGAAGCTTTATGATGAACGGGCTTTGACAAGGCCGTCTTTATTGCATCTGTCTTTGTGGAAAAGAAAGTAGGGAGTAGAGAAATCAGCCCCAAAACTTGGTACAATACAGTTGTTGTTTCTGAGACGGCTTTTGTTGGTCTTAGTATTTGATGTTGTTCAGGAGATGAGTAAGAACAGGACGGCGTGATTTTAAACATAACTGTCAAGAATCAGCTAAAGATTTATTGACCTTGCTGGACTATGTAGGTTCACGTTGCCTAGGTGATGAACACTGCATGATACCCTGAGATGCCCATGCCCCAGAACCCCCCCCCCCCCAGGTGCTCGTCTGACGGCTTCACAGAGCCCCTGCAGGGTGTGAAAGCAAGCCCACGGCCACGCTGTCCGTCGGCACACAGGACAAGCTAGCAGAAAGAAAAACAAACGGGAAAGAGAGAGGAGGGCTGCATGGCTGACCGGCTGTTTGCTGTTGTTGTGGTCCTGCTGGACATCTGTGGAACACATCACACTGTGCTGCCACTGAACGCACTCCCTGTGTTCAGAGATACTTAACGACACTCCCTGTTTCAGAGATACTGAACGCACTGCACTCCCTGTGTTCAGAGATACTGAACGACACTCCCTGTGTTCAGAGATACTGAACGCACTCACCTTCTTATAGTGTTTAAAACAGTCATCTAATGGATCATTTTGCTTCCTTTTTCGAACAAGTAATAGTGATAATAACAGAAATGGAATTAGGAGGCTAGTTGTTAGTGATAGTCAGACAGATCTGTGGCTCAACATGAAGTAAAGATGAAATGCTAATTAAGGGGTCCTGCAGTTCAGGAGTGCGGCACACAGGTTAGGGGTCATGGCACAGGACATGGTACATGGTAGATGGTACACAGGTTAGGGGTCATGGCAGAGGACATGGTACATGGTAGATGGTACACAGGTTAGGGGTCATGGCAGAGGACATGGTACATGGTAGATGGTACACAGGTTAGGGGTCATGGCAGAGGACATGGTACATGGTAGATGGTACACAGGTTAGGGGTCATGGCAGAGGACATGGTACATGGTAGATGGTACACAGGTTAGGGGTCATGGCACAGGACATGGTACATGGTAGATGGTATACAGGTTAGGGGTCATGGCAGAGGACATGGTACATGGTAGATGGTACACAGGTTAGGGGTCATGGCAGAGGACATGGTACATGGTAGATGGTACACAGGTTAGGGGTCATGGCAGAGGACATGGTACATGGTAGATGGTACACAGGTTAGGGGTCATGGCAGAGGACATGGTACATGGTAGATGGTACACAGGTTAGGGGTCATGGCAGAGGACATGGTACATGGTAGATGGTACACAGGTTAGGGGTCATGGCAGAGGACATGGTACATGGTAGATGGTACACAGGTTAGGGGTCATGGCAGAGGACATGGTACATGGTAGATGGTACACAGGTTAGGGGTCATGGCAGAGGACATGGTACATGGTAGATGGTACATCCTTCATGGGTGCCAGTCACAAGAAATGGAAATTTCACTGGAATTTTTTTGAATGCCCTGTCACCTAAACCATGTATCTTTTGTTTATGTAAGGAGACCAGAGTCTTGGCAATTCCATATACACCAACCCATCCATCCATCCATCCATCCATCCATTTCCTTATCCTGTATAAAGTCACAGTGTGAGCGTGTAACCTATCCCAGGAAGCATGGGACATGAACCAAAGCCAGTCCATCTGTCAATATCAGTATAATAAAAATAAACAATAAATGTGTATATTATAAATAAATATAACATCTAGAAGTGCAGCCTAATATGAGCTGATTTACATTGTAATGTAATGCTGACCTAATCACGCAGATACAGTACGGATTGAGTTGTTGTGCTATCAGAGGATGATCACATGATTGATGCTTCAGTACTTGCTAACATAAAATAACAACAGCTTTGTGTTATCTGCGCTGTTTTCGATGACAGGAAATTACGTAATCCTCGACCTTGTTGTCTGTCAACGGCAGTGAAGAGATCAGCATCCACCCGCCCCGGCGGGTCCTTCAATACAGCGTTCCTCCGCCCCCTCCCTCACCCATGCGAATTCGACCCGTGGAAATGCACCCTCACATCTGAAAGCGATTAGACGCGGCTTCAAAGCACATAGCGAGCTTCGCTGGCGGCCCGCAGCTCGGAGCGCCGCCAGAGAGCCCAGGCTACGGCGGGGGGGGGGCGATGCATGCGTGCCGTCACCCCCACGCTCTCCCCAGGCGACCCTGTCATACTCACCGAATCTCATTCATTATTTATACTTATTACTTATTACTGTCTGTGGTTTGCCTGAATAAAACTGGAGTTTTTAATGGAGCGTTTCTGGTTAGTTGACCTCTCTAAGGTCCAACAGCAGTTCTACGGGGCTCTCTTCAAAGCTGCTATTTTATCCCCGTTTGTTTCCTGCATGGATGCCGATTTCATTTTTCTGATTCATACATTCAATTTGTATTTTTTTTTTTATTATTGTTTAGCAATATGGCAGCGTTTCCCAATCCGGTCCTCGGGACCCACAGTCAGTCCATGTTTTTGCTCCTTCCCAGCTCCCAGCAAAAATGTGGACTGTATGGCAGGGAGCTGGGAGGGGTCAGTCCGCTTTGAAGGCAGATTAGAGGCAGATTAGAGGCTTCCCATTTATTGGGTTCCTTCAAAAGTAAATGAAAAGAATACAAGAGATCATATTGTGCTGGTAATTTTGAAATATCTGCCCTTTCAATGAAATATCTGCCCCCACGTATTAAGCAAGAATGTGATTTCTTTTCTTTTATTTGATTTTTTTCCTCTTCTGGCTCTGAAATGTCTGGAGTTGCTCAAATGAAAATGCAGTGAAATCCTCCAAAGCCCCTGAGAACAGGACCTGAGCTGAGGAGTCTGAGGGGACCAGTGACCCTTTGCTGTGCTCAGCAGCAACATGACAGAATCTGCTCGCTCTGTGCGTGTGATTTGGCGTCTTTGTATGCATGTGTGCACGTGTGTTAGAGGGTCAGTTATACACCCGCTGGATACAGGGTTCACTGTGATCCAGGACTGGCTAAGTGGTAACGGATGGATGGACAGGCTGTGGTGTAAAACGTTCTGTTGGACAGACGCTCCCCGGGTTACAATGGGGTTACATTCCAATAAACCTATCATAAGGCAAAAATATCAATACAGAACACCTAAGCTGATCATAGCCTAGCCTAGCCTACCTTAAACATGCTTACATTTGCCTACAGTTCAAAATCATTAACATAAAGCCTATTTTATAATAAAGTGTTGAATATCTCATGTGATTTAATGAATAATGCACTGAAAGTGAAAAACAGAATTGAATTAGAATACCCGTCGTAAAGTCAAAATATCGTAATGGATCATCACAACCTGAGTAGCGTCTGTATTAGTAAGGGGGTGGAAGTCATCACACATAAAAATCCAGTTAAAATTAGGTCAGCCTATTAATTTACATTTCCAAACTCGTTTTAAATAACAGGAAACTTCAAGAGATGCTTGCAAACTGAAACAGAAATGATTAACATAATCAAATAACTCCAAGCATAAAATGTCAGTCTCAAAATAAAGTTTAATTCCTTTTTATGCATCGCTGTTAATATGCAGTGTGACCTATTCAAGTCCTATCCATGGAGCAGTTACAGAAATGATGTTATTGCCGAAAGGGCACCCGGCTATGGTTGGTCTTTCCTCTCACAGACCACAGACCCCCCCCCGCCTGATCATAGCAGCGCAGGAATGTCGACTTGGCATCACGGTGACCTCTGCTGTCTCGTCCCCGCATCCCTTCTTGGCTTCCAACCCCTTCTGGCCGTGCCTTGTGATTTGCGTAGAGGTGTATCGCCTTATTCACTCACCCGTGGCCGGTACGTTGTGCTCTTTTTTGTGAAATTCGACCAAAGGATGTGTTAACGTGTCATCGATGGCCCTGAGCTTCCAGTGCCCTTCTGCCCCCATAACTGGGTGACGGCACAGTGGGGGATTCCTTTTGCTTTTTCGTGCCCCGTGATGGGATGTCCGGGGAAGGGGCTTTGCAGCTGACCCTTCAGTGACCCCGGTCAGGCGTCACATCTGTGAGGAACTTCACAGCTTGGAAGTAAGCTTGTTCTTACACCACCGTCAAGAATGCCTTCGGCACTGGGGGTGTGTGTCTGCGCTGGGGGTGTGTGTCTGCGCTGGGGGTGTGTGTCTGCGCTGGGGGTGTGTGTCTGCGCTCTGGGTGTGTGTCTGCGCTGGGGGTGTGTGTCTGCGCTGGGGGTGTGTGTCTGCGCTGGGGGTGTGTGTCTGCGCTGGGGCTGTAAACGAGGCTTTGACAGGCAGCCTGGCCTGCTCCTGAACGAGAGGAATGCCTTCATGAGCAGCTCTGACAGGTGGCTGCCAATAGCATTGGCACAAATTCTGCTTTTTCTGTGGAAAAAAACGATGAGGTTCACGTGCAGGATTTCAGACTCAGGATTTCAGACTCGGAATCTTGTGCCATTTTTGTGCTTTGTGCTGGGTTTTATTGCACTGGGCTTATTTTAAACCTGGCCCTGCTCTCCTGAACCTTTTCCCTGTTTGAAATGAACCTTCATTCCCCTGAAGCCGACACATGGTGGTTTGTTCACCTTACTGGGGCGACTGGATGCGATGTGGACCAGCCCACGCGTGGCTGGTATCTGTGGCACGCCCTGGCACTGTGGCACGCCCTGGCACTGTGGCACGCCCTGGCACTGTGGCATGCCCTGGCACTGCCGTGCCGCTGCTGAAGATTCCCTGCTACTGGCCGGCTGCCCTCACGCGCCGCTTTAACGTAGCATCTACCAACTCTGACTTAAGCTGCATGTGTTGTAGTCATTCTTGCAAATCTATATCGCTGTCTATATCTATGTCTCTATCTGTATTTATATCTATATCCCTGCAAAAAGGGTGCTCTGTTGAAGACATTGCAAGGTGAATGTTCTTTGATCCACTTAAATGTTATTCTGTTCAAATGCTAACTTCCCTTTCTGGGTTTTTAACAGATTTTCCACACAGCCGTTGTCTACTTGCTGTGTGGTCTTTGCATTGCCCTTCTTGTCCTTTTTTTCTGTCCTGCTGCTGGTGCCACAGCTGCGTGACCTCTGACCCCATAACTAGGTCCATGTCGCTGCTACCTCCGTGCCCCTCCTCCCCCACATTCCCGAGCCCGCTGCGATTTTGAAAGGATGCCGGAATGTGGAACAAATCTCCCAGATCCGGCCCCTTCCCACAGGCGCCCCCCCCATCCAGCGTGCATGTGCAGAGGGGCTTTTCACGCCCGCCTGGAGGTCGCCCCCCCCCCAGCCAGCTGCGGCCGCTGGTGTGACCGACACCCCTCTGCACGATGCCCTTCTCACCCCGCATTCCCAGTCTCTGTCACCGTGGCCGGCAGTTGCGATTCCCTTTGTGCTGTTTACATGGTGTTTGTTTGTTGTTGTTACACCACTTGTGTATAAGCAGTTGTGGGTAACAGTGTATAAGCTGGTCGGGTCTTATCACAGGGCAGGATTTCTTGCTTCGCTGGGAAATTTGTGGGATTTACGGTTTCCCAGTTTAAATGGGCTTTACCTTCATTTAACCCAGACACCCTGAAATTGCACAAGTTCCAATACTGGCCCCGGAATAAATGTAAGCGCAGTGTTGCTGTTGTACATGTGCTCTATCATTTTTCTGTGAGTTTTCATTTTCCAAAAGAGAGGTGAATGGGGAATGGTATTGGAGGGCTGTACCGCAAGGCGTTGTCTGCATGGGGCCCGAAACGCGGCTGGAGAGGAGGCCGTAATGGGTGCTGCTCACCGCTATACTGGGTCACAGTGGTCCAGAGCCTTTCCCAGTAATAACGGGCGCAGGGAATGACCCAAGATGGGCACCAAACCATCACAGCAATGTCTTGACATTCAGTAACAGACATTATTAGGCACACATTATTCTGCTGTTTTTATTGATAGTAAAACATCAGAAGGCTGTAAATCCATTAAGCAAAAACAGGCTTTTGCTTGTGTAGTTTCAGAAGCTGACAGGGTACTGAGAGCTCATTACCACCATGTTGATATTTGGTCCAGATCTGTGTTCTCCTGCATCACCTCTATTCCCATGATGCCCGGTGCTCTGCCCTGAGCTACAGAGTGTACCTGCTTGTTGCTGTTGGCTGAAGCCTTAAAAACACTCCTGCCTGCAATGGTTGTGCCCTAAGCAGCGGTGTCCCCCCGCCCCCACCCCCACCCCCACCCCCCCAAACCACTTCGTACCCTGCCAGGGAACAGCGGACCGTGATGGCTGTTCCTCTGAGCTGATCGTCAATCTCCGGCCCATGTTTGATCTCGTCTGCCCCTCGCGGCCTGACTCCTCAGCACCATCACTTAACTGTAGAGAAAGTCCCAAGAAAACGCTGAACGTTTCTAAGCATGGGAACCTGTTGGTGCTGCTGGGAACAACAAGAAATGGACAAAAACACTTCTGGAAAAGAAATCACACAGACAATTATAGTTCATAATCTTAGGGCTGGGTCAGACTTACCGCGGACGTGGCCACGCCACAGTGCGCGGTACTGCTGGACCGTCCATGTTCCTGGATGTTCTCACTTCTCATACCAATGTGCCATGTCCTTATGTACTTTGACCCCTGGCCTGGGGTGGCGCTGTAGAGCAAAGCTGCTCTTATTTCATGTTTATGAAGTGTGGTACCGATATTATAAGTATTTCAGTCAAACTAACTTTGCATTATATACTTACAGTATAGAAGGACACAGGTATGTGGTCTTTAGTTACAGACATGGATTTTATTTTAGTTTGCAGTCATCTGGGAGTGTTTATAACCCCATAGTGCGGAATCATAAAAATGCCAGTATTTCTGGACTTCCTCAGTCACGCTTTATTCTTTCTGCTCCTTTTCTCCTGGCCAGTGAATAATGGAGCACGCTTTTGTCACAGAACGGCTGCAATATCTGTGTCATTCCGATTGTTGATTGGTGCACGCCCTCGTGTGCGCCCCCCCTCCCCCTGCATTGTCTTCACGTGCGACCTGCTGTGTGTAAATACTGCATAACAGCCGCATGTTCTGTGGAACGTCAGTGTCCACGTTATGTATAAACCAGCCCTTACAGCAACGCTTTACAAACTCAGTGATGTGTGGATAGACTACTGAAAATGTTCATATGGTTTTTAGAGGACAAAAATATGACAAGTTATCATATGTGAAAAGGAAAATTATTGTCCTGTGAAGAAAACACATTTACAAAACCATCAATTTGCTTTTCTGACCCAATATAGGAACATTGGGCAGGACATGGCGTTTTAAGTCAGTTTTCTGTGGCAGTGAGAACAAGCAGGCCGAATGGTAAATTGAAAAGAATAAGCAGTGTGGCCATAACCGCTGGCCTGCGTCTGGAGGCAGGCGACGCATCGCCCGTCATTACAGGCCATGAAGTTTCTCCGCTGTGTGCATTTACCAAGCCAGCGCGCGGCTGCGGCCTGTCAAGCGGCTGGATCTCCGAACCCTAATCTAGCGGGGCATGGTAGGCTGGTCTCGGGTTTGTTCAGCCAACATGGACGCCATCCAGTGGAAAGGAGGCCTGCTGTCCCGGAGGCCTGCTGTCCCGCAATCCTGCAGCCCCAGGCCTTCCTCTTGAGAGTCGTCTGACGTGAGCCGAGAGCCTGTATTATTCTTTTCTTCTCGAAAATCTAGCAGAACTCAAGCGTGTGGTAGGCTTATTGCTAATATATTGCTTATTGCTAATAAAACCCATTGAACAAAATGTAAAGTGTACCAGACGGAAATGTGCTTCTGTTATAACCGTGAGCAGGGAGCCAAATGTAATATTCTCCAGGAGAATATAATATTCGCCAGAGTAACCAAGTAAGGTTTTGGTTCTGTGGGTCGCTTGAAACAGAGGCTCTGGTCCTTTGGATAGAGAGGAGTCAGATGAGGTTGTTCTGGCATCTCATAATCATCGATGCACCAATCGATCGGCCAGCGATTGGAATGGGCCGATTTTCAGCCTTACATATTTCCGATTACGAACCGATCTTGAGCATGTGTAGTAAATCATATGCGCAGTCGCGCGCACCTTCAGACATGCTAAAATGTCCGTAGTTTGGAAATCCTTCAGCGTGAGCCAAGCGGACGCAAAATTCGCTATCTGCAGCACGTAGGGTGCCACCTGGTGGTCTCCAGGGGGAGCTGTTCCCAAGTATCTCCCATTGGGAAGATGCTCTGGGAAGAAGATCCATTACACACTGGAGGGATTATACCTTCCAGATGGGAATGTCTAGGGATCCCCCGCAATGAACTGGAAGTTGTGGCCATGGAAAAAGAGATTTGGTGTGACCTTCCACTGAGAAGCAGTGTGAGTATGATGATGAAGGTGTCTAGCAGCACTGCTCATATCTGTCTTGGAGCTTGGAGACCCATTTCCGAGCTGGACTGGCACCTCTCCTGGGTTAAACAGCTCTGGAAGATGGTTGATTACTCCTGCCTGTCCTTCACTAGTGATGCTGACCCCCGGTAACCCGGATCCGGCATCTCAGGCAGTGCCGAAGGCAAAGTTTGACAGGGTTAAGACTCATGCTTTACAAACTGTGTGATGCATCGCTGAGAATCCCAGTTTTTTGGCATCCCTAGATAAACACAGTTCTGCTCCTCAGATCCGCAGCCCTTCGTGAGCACGGAAGGGGAAGCTTTTCACAGAGATGCAGCACATGCTTCTAGTGCTTTCTATATCAGCAGATAGGGGCCCCTATAAAGTGCAGGGGCCCCTAAATCTGCCAGGGTATCCAAGCCCCTCTGTTGCCTCCAGACTTAATGTAGGTGCCCTTCCTTGGTTGATTATTTTATATATTTGAAGGACACCTTAAGAGAGATCACATCCTCAGGAACATGGTGAATATCTGGTTTTCTGTTGGTTTTATTTGCACTCTTCTGAGGCCCAGTATGCCCAGTGCTCCCATTAGACGATAATGTGAACAGAGCAGCCTTTCACTTCAGACAGTCACGCTGCCCTCGAAGTCGCCCGGAACAGGCCGCCTTTACCCCAGCTGCTGAAGTTCTGAAGATTTAAATAGCAGAGCATTACACAACAGATCACAGTATCAACCCCCACCCCACGTTTGCTGCAGCCCCCCAGCTGCAGGGATGGCCAAATTCCCCTGCAAAGTCATTCCAGTCATGGGCAAATCTGGCAAACCCTCTTTGCGGGGGGCAGAGTGCATCTCCCTTCAGCCGCGCCTCCTGCTCTCTCCTCTGCGGATGTGGGCGGCGTTCGCTGTGCAGCCGCGCCTCCCGCCCTCACCTCCGCAGATGTGGCTGGCGTTCGCTGTGCAGCCGCGCCTCCCGCCCTCACCTCCGCAGATGTGGCTGGCGTTCGCTGTGCAGCCGCGCCTCCCGCCCTCTCCTCCGCGGATGTGGGCGTCGTTCGCTGTGCAGCCGCGCCTCCCGCCCTCTCCTCCGCGGATGTGGGCGTCGTTCGCTGTGCAGCCGCGCCTCCCGCCCTCTCCTCCGTGGATGTGGGCGGCATTTGCTGTGCAGCCGCGCCTCCCGCTCTCTCCTCCGTGGATGTGGGCGTCGTTTGCTGTGCAGCCGCGCCTCCCGCCCTCTCCTCCGCGGATGTGGGTGGCGTTTTCTGTGCGTTGAGGAGTTGCAGATTCACACACATCTCCCCCTCTGCCTCCTTCTCTCTCTCCAGGAATTACCAGGTGCCGAACCGAGTGATGGGCAGTTTCTAGACAATCACAGTCCCCTGGAGGGTAAATAGAGGCATTACATTAAACGTTTCTTAATACTTAATCAGTCTCTGGATTTTATTATCAATTTATAGTCAATAAAGTGCCCCATCTATTAAAAAAACCAATCAGATCTATTTCTGCATGTGGGTCTGACTTTAAGACGCGTGTTGTCTGTCTCCCAGTGACATTGCCCCCGGAGAGACTGGAAGGGGGGGGGAGCTTCAGGAATGGGGAACGAGATGCGTCAAAAGACCACGGCAAGAAGTGTGTCACTGTGGAGGTGAGTGTTGCCCTGGTGCCCCCTTCTTCAAGGCACCCTGGGGTTGGTAGACAGCAAAGGTTTCCCTGGAATGATAATAATATTCTGATTCTGATTCTGATCAACTGGGGTGGTAGATTCCGGAGGCCCAGAACATTACAGGGGTCCTTGAATAAATAAGATTACTGGTAAAATTGGGCAGGAAGGCCTGAGGTGACATTTTATTTAATCAAGGGCCTGATATTTCTAGCTACACACCTGGCCGTTAATTCTTCTGTTCAGTAAGAAACAGTAAGAAGGATAATGTCTGATTTCCCTGTGAAGTAAGACAAGAAGAAGTCACACTTTGCTCAGTACAATTTTATTCAACGTATTAAGCAATACTTCTAAGAAAGTCATACATTGAATAAAATCAAAGTGCAACCTTTTCTTGTCATACTTGATTGATTCTTTTTCGTGGTCCAGGACTCTGATATTGGTGCTAAATCACTCGGCAGGAAGCCTGTTTTTTTGTACTTCATTGATCTCTCTGTGAGGAATTCTGTGGGAGGATCAGAGACAGACTGACGTTTTTGTGTGGGAATGTACGTTCGCGTAGGTGTGATTATTTCGATTGTTAATGAGGGAGTGAATGGTTTGTTTCTGGTGAAGTTTAAGGGGATAATATTCCACACTTTGGGCTGAACTATAGAGTCTGTTATTTTGTCCCTCGTGGGGTGGCGAGCCTGCTCTGGGAACGCCGCTTTCTCCGGCCTGGCTGCTGTGTTAGCCATACTCCTGCAGTTTATTTTTCCAATTACAAGTCGGTTACTAGATACCCCTGAATCACAGGGTTTCTAAGAGGCCTGTAACTGAGAAACTGTGGTTGAAATCCTGTTCCCAGAATAGAAAGAGAGGGAAAATTTTCTTTTTGTTGTTCCCTACAAACACATATGATGTTAAACTAAATATGCTACAGAGCATGTCTTTGCTGAATATCATTAAATAAATTTGTGAAAATCCTGCATGATAAAAGTTACCTTTCCATGTTTTTTTTGTGTCAAAGTTGTCTGGACAGGGTAAATTACAGGCCAATACTGGCCTCTAGTGGTTGCTTTAATAAGTGACACTGTTGCTATGGTGACAGGACCTGGAATGCGCCATGTCTGTAGAGGAAGATAACCGTCAGGAGTGGATCTTCACCCTTTATGACTTTGACAACAACGGCAAAGTGACCAAAGAGGTGCAGCTTCACCCCAGTTCTCTCACAAAACGCTCATCACGATTAAAATGAGCGAACGTCGCAAACATCTGTCTCATTATTTTCAAACTGTGCCCCCCCCCATCCCTGCATCTCCCTTGTTCTAGCAGGACATGTCCAGTCTCATGCACACCATATATGACGTAGTGGATGCCTCAGTGAATCACTCATCCAGCAGTAAGGGTAGGAGCCTGCGTGTGAAGCTGACCGTGGCCCCGGGGCCCAGCGATCGCAGACGGGAGGCCCTCACTGGGGGATCAGGTGAGCGACGGGGGTGGGGGTGAAGGTGACCTGCCTCTGGTTCTGAACTTACACATAGATGTAAATAGTTAGGAAAGTGGAGTTTAGACCCTTTTAGTAATTCAACTGCAAACGCACTATGAAAATAGTAATTGAAGTACTTTTAAATATTGTAAAATTGTATGCCATGTCTCTTTAGAGCCAAATATACTGTAAATATACACTAATTGGATAAGATTTTATCTTAAACTTCAGTTGCTGGAGTATCACAGGTGTATTTTTGCTAAATATTCACAGTAGTGCACAAGCTTTATTGTCTCTTTTATAGTTTGACTATATGCTTATGTATAATATTATTTACTCTTTTGCTTATTGTTTACATCTGTTGTATATTATTTACTTTATATCTGTATTGCATCGGCTTTGTAAACCTCTGACGTAACCTTGTTGCGTGTAACACAACGACCTTGGAATGGGCTGGCGGTGCCCTTCAGCCCCCTTAGAGAGACACCCAAGGTGCTGCCGACCCGAGCCTGATCACCAGGAGGGGGGGCGCTGTGTGGACAGGAGGCTTTCGACGCACTTCAGGTGAGCACAGCTGAGTCCCGCCTCTCTCTGGTGACTGACCGGATAGTGCTTCTAGTGTAAATACCACCACGTTTGTGCTCCTTCAGTAGTCCTTGTTTATCATGTGACCAGACATTTTAAGTGATATTAGCTTACTGTGCTGTAGGAGAAGTCCATCTTATAATCAGTCATTATTTATTATACCTCAGTAAATTCCCTTGCAATTCTTCAACAAAACCTGTACTCTGTACCCTGTAATTTACTGCACCTCTACATGACCATCCTTCTTAGAGATAACTCCCTAAGGGCGCCCCCTGGTGGACATGACATTTCTCACCCTACTGGTGCCTATACCCTTCAGCTGCTGACATGCACACGGTTTGCTGGTGAACCACAGCCCTTCCTCTCTCACCCCCCTCCAGGAGGCAAAACAATGACGCTTCTCTGAGTGCTGAGAGAAACCATTACTGTGTTGACGAGAACACAGAGAGAAGGAATCATTATCTGGACCTGGCTGGGATAGAAAATTACACCTCAAGATTTGAAAGTGGTGAATATCACAGCTTTGGCGGAAAGTGTGACTTACATAACATTAAATCGGCATCGCTTTACACACACCGCCCCCATCACATGGAGGGATTATGATGTTGTGATGTCTGTCTCCTCCATTAGGGGGCAGACTATTGACCTTCAGAAGCTGTCTGGTTTGTTTTATTCTGACTTGTTGCTGTTGAACTGCATAGAGGAGTTTGGGGATCTGGGTACATCTCAGTCTTGGCAGATTTATGGCAGAGTTTTGTTGACTTTAATGATGAATTGTTCTGAATCATTTACTTTGTGAAACACTTGCATAAGATGCAAAATACCCAAATTTATGCAAATTCAGTGAGTCTCTGCTAGTGGCTATACCGTGGGGGCATTTATTTGCTCCCCTGGGCTAAGAAATTTTAAGTATATTAATTGGCAAATCTCACATAAAATTGAAAGTAAAAAAATATGATTAGGAGAAATACAAACAACCTTTCTGTCCTCCTCTGTCCACCAGGGGGCGCCCTTCTGCAGCCTCATCAGGAAGCCCAAGCGCAGGGGGGAGCTGTGTGGCAAAGCCGGGCTCGCTCCCAGGAGTCCGAGGCCCACATGGCCCACCAGCGCCGCTCGCAGGTCCTAGGGGAGAACTGCGCTTTTATGGAAACGCGCGGGAGGGGAGCCCAGTTTGTGAGGTCACCTAAAGGCGCATCGAGGGGTCAAATCCCAGGAGGTGCGATTGGAGGTAACAGATCCGGAAGGCCGCTGACTGGCTCGCAGGCGGGGCTGGGTGCTCAGGACGTGTACCACCTCCCTGCCCAGACCCCTGCACCCCAAGCCCACGCCCAGCACAGCTCCAGCAGGCGGCTCCGGGTGAGAGCCAGGGATGCTCTGTCCCCGTCCAGGGCCCCCAACCCCGCGTTTCAGCAGCAGCCGGCCCCCTCTGGCGTTCCCCCGGGCTTGGAGCGGGAACATGCGCCCACCCTAGCCGGCAGCCCTGGGTTTGTGGTGCCCGTCGTCCAGCGTCATGAGCACCACCATCACCATGAGCACCACCATCACCACCATCACCACCACTACCACCAATCATGAGTGAAGGGGGCGGGGCTTCGCATGAGGCTAGTTAGCTGCTCCACAGAGAGCTACCATCTTCTCAGATATCTCTCCCCACTTGTGCCTATAGCCTGCAGCTGCTGACAAGAAAAGCAAGAAAAACAACTATTATCCCACAAAGGGCCATTCAGGGTTTTCCTTAAGTTACATATTATAGCCTCAGCCAGTCACATGACCAGATGGACAGGGGCGTGGCTAGAGGGCCCCCACCCCAACCCAATTCAATTATGTTCCAAATTTCAGATGGCTTACCTGCACAGTCCTATTTATGTGGATACTTCCCATTAAATAGCTAGAGCGAGTCCAGGGAGTTGATGGCTGTCTTGGTGGATGAGCTCCCAGTCCCGTGAAAGGTGCATCTCTTTAAGCTTCGTTAAAAACGCGGTTTCCTACCCGCTGTCAACTCTGCTGTGGACTTAGGGCCTTTCCTCTACATGTGTGTATTTTTAAATATATAAGGTATTATAAATCACCACTGCCATTTGAATTTTAATACCTTTCCTATTCATATAGCTGTAAAATTATTATATTGTATATGCATATTTATTGTTGCTTCTATACACATATATACTCTTTTATATATTTTAATAAAAACGTTAGTTTGAATGGTATATGTGTCATGGGTTCCCTGTATCACATTCCTCTGTGGCTTGAGTATACGACTACAATAGTAACAGACAAAAAGCATTAAAGAAGGATTTTACACTTGCAGTATTTATTTGTGTTGCAAAGTAATTGATTATTAGACGTTGCCCTTTGCCAATGTCTGGAAATGCTTATACTGTCATTGGGGCTTTAAAAAGATTGTTCTCCAAAGAAAACTGTATCAATTACGTGATGGTATTAAATGTACTTTGCATGTTTTATAAAATAATACAGTGATGCATTTATTTAAGGCTGAAGGGATATACAGACCTGGAAAAAATTAAGAGACCAGAGCAAAATGTTTAATTTGCTGATTTCCCAGCTTATGGGTCCTGTAAACATGGTGCCACCCTTTGAAGGGAAGTAAAACTGAGGTCCTGACTCTCTGAGGTCAAAAAAGATCCCAAGGCATCTTCTGAATGGGTGGTACCCCGATGTCCTGGCTGCATCGTCCACTGTGGTCCAATCAAATCTGGCCTTAATAATCCCCTATATTTAATTGGTAAATTCTCTCCTCTTCCTTCATCACCTTGGCTACTGATGGTGAGCGTACTGGTGCAGGGCGGCTGCCATCGCATCATCCAGGTGGGGGCTGTGGGTGATGTGGCTCCCCATTGCTTTGCGTGTTGTGAAAAGCGCTAGATAAATGCAGCTTTCACCCCTTGCAGTCCTAACTGTCCTAGCAGTGCACTTCCCATTCCTTTTGAAGGTCACTTGATGTCATTCTCCGATTCTGTCATCTCTGGCATTAGAAAGTTGCTTCTGTCCTTTGGTCCCTGCCAGTCTCTCCTGCTTCACCTCATTCTTCTTTACTGCTGTATTAAACTTTGAGCCTGGAAGCGGCCTGCCGCTCAGTGTAGCCTCTGCCAGCAAAACCAAAATTAAACCTAAATTTAAAAATTCAGATTTAAAAAAAATATAGATATATATATAGAGTGGTCTAGTTTTTTTCCAGAGCTGTATATTTTCAACAATGAAGCTGGATGTGATTCCACCCTACAGGGTACCTTATACAGTAAATTCATGTAACTGCACCACAGCACTTAAAGGGCACTTGAGGTTTGGTCAAACCACATCCATGTGACTGATTTTCTGCATGATGGTATTGTAGGGTAATATGCAAAATGCCATTATAAGAGTGCTAGCAAAAATGGAAGAAATCAGGGGTATGTAAGGCCTTTTAGCCCAGCTGTCTGTTGCTTGATCTTTATATTTGTAAGCATGAAGTGATTTATTTGCAGGTGCTACATGGGCATAGTTGTTAGCAGTAGTGTCACAGCCCCAGCGTTGGGGATGTGATCGTCAGCCCCAGTTAACATGTTCTCCCTCAGTTTGCATTGGTGGTCCGGGGTGCCCTGTGTTCCGTGGGCTGAGACCATGTACTGGATACGCGGTTGGCAAATTCGAGGGCATATTACAGAGGAAATCTTACACATGTCGAGTAGCTGGAATCAAACATGTATAGTGTTTGTATAGTATAGTAAATATTATGGATCGTTTTTTTATATATAAATACAATTTAGACTGGCTTTAATAATTAAATGAAATTAATTACACTCTCCTTAATCATTTACAAATGTTTCATTTAATATTGTCGATTAGCTTATAATCCTGTCCCTGATGTTTACGATTTCCTAAATAGTTTAGAAGTAGCAATGCAATATTTGTGTTAAATAATCAAATGTGCAGAATATGTCTTTATTGATATACTGTATCTCCCTTTAAGGTTAACATGCTGTGTGTGATTCAGATCGCCGCAACTTCTCGATCGGCTCTGTCCGTAGCATTTGCAATTAAGCCTTTTTAACCGAGTGGTCAGCGCTGATTTATCGTCCCCGCGTGCCATGTGCCTCCCAGCTACCCACGAGCTCCCGCTTTCAGCGCTGGCCATGGGGGATTTGTCCGGGGTCAAATAAGAACCCAGCCGGGACAAACAATGGAAGCTATGAAAGAAGAGAGGAGGGTGGAATAAATGCAAATATATCCAGTTTGTGCGGCTGCGAAAACCTCCCCCGGTCCTGACAAGCGGCGAATCTCCGTCCGGAGTCTGTCGGTGGCTGGAAGGCGTGCAGCCCCGGAAACTTTCGCCTCCTCCTTTCTCTATCCATCAGCTGACTAAGAGCAGCGCCGGAGGCTCCAAGAGCTTGAGGCCATAATCCGATCGCCCCCAAAAAACAAACCGGCCAGCCTGTGGCGGAGGCAGGTGGCGATCCGCGGCTTGTGTGACCGGGAAGGATGTGACAGTCCCAGCGCACCTGCCGGCGTCTCATCGAAGGTAAGCGGTGTCGGGGACCTGCGATTCAGATTCAGCTTCTGCAAAAAATACCAACGGTGGCACTTTCTATATGTAATATGCCTACACTCTGGATAGCTGAGGTTGCCCTTTAAGTATGCGTTTTGCATTGTATTGTCCGATATTGGGGAGATGGTTATGCAAAGGAGTCTGCAGGGGTGGGAAAGTTTACGCGGTGCAGAAGAGCCACATGCGCCCGGTGGTCGAGTCCGGTTTTAAGCACTGCCGAAAGAGCAGCTTTTCACGTGGTTTGCGCATAAGTACACCTTAAATGTACACTGCCAAGTCTTTTTCACCGTAAAACCGAACTGTTATCGCGGGGGGGGGGGAAGCACGTTTTTCCCCTTGCAGCGCTCCAACACAGTTACTTTGCTGTAAGAAGGGCATGAGAAAAGCTTAACTACACAATAGGCTCAGTGGGGGCTCAGTTAGCTTTGGATGCGGGAGAGCAGACGACTGGATTTTGAATATGAATCCCCATTGAAAAAAAACTTTAATAATAAAAAACGGAAAGCTTATGAAACAGAAAGATAGAAAATAACCGTCTTCAGAAATCAACCCGTGATAATAGTGTGTTTGGAAACTTTTAACTTGTTTGTTTTAAACTTTCTAAGCTAGTTTTCCAAGAACAGACAGAAAAATAACCAGAAATTGCTTTTCTGTGAGTGCTAATAAACGTCTTAAGGTTGCACTTTTTGCCTAACCGGAGTCCGTTGGAGCTGTTTTGTATCGGAATTGGTTGCAATTCACTGCCACAGTAAATGTTTATGGGGTTTCTTTGAAAAAAGCTTCTCCTTAGAATCACATCAAAGAGGTCTCCAGATGAATTCTGTCTCAAACAATTGCTTCATTCTACACACATCCCCAACCTCACCCTGTCCCCACAACCACCCCCCCCCCTTCCAATTTCCAGTTGATTAAGCTCCAAGCTTCTTGAATTCAGTCTGGAAAGAAAATGGTTGACTAACTCTGTGCCTGGGAGACTGCACAAAGCCAAGAGATGCCCTTCCCATGTCTGTCACTGGCACATTATTATCAGAGACATACACTGAAAATATTGGGACTTGCTGAATGTGATGGGAAAAATACTTACAACAATGTTTGCTTATTGTGGTCATATTACGTTTTATTTGCGTATTATATTGCGAGTTGATCTTGTTTGGCAGTATGAACCCAATATGAGGCGCCAGACAAACACCCCCCGCGAAAGATGGTTATTAGATAAACTGATGAATTTTGGGTGGATGGATGGACAGACTTATGTCTGCTTGACAATGGATTTCTAATAAATTTTATTGTGAACTCCTCAGTTTCTCCTGCTGAAATGCTACTTCTCCTTGAACATAATCCATTATTACAGCCGGTTAACAACAGGCATCGCTTGCAGGCATGATGAGAGTACTGCAGAATGGTGCCCCCCCCCCCCCCAGGGCACGAGTTGGTGTCATTAACCTTTATGCAGGTAGTTTTCTTCTCAGCATTAGTCATTGGGTGCAGACAGACATGAGTTTGGGCCGTTCTGCCATAACTGGAAGCACGTTTTGTGTGAAGTTGCCTCTGCTTTGGTGATGATTGTACCTCAGGCGTTTATCTGTAGTTTTATTTTTGGTTGCACAGGATTCTGGGTCGGAATGTTTTTGAACTGCAGGCAAAGTTTATGTTGGAAGATTCCCAGAGGAATGTGGAGGAATAGTCATCCTGAATGTAGTGATGATAAGGATCCCTCTGTCTCTTCAGTAGTGGTAGGTAAGCCTGAGCTGATTTAGTCTCCTTCAGCTGGACCATGTTTTCTTCATGACAGTGCGGCGTACGTCTCTGATAACGGTTCCGATAAGTGCGGCGGCAGCTGCACCTGAAGATGGTGGCTTGCAGAACAGATGCTTCCATTAGCTCCTCTTGTTTATGTAGCTGTTCCAGGGCAGGAAGTATCGGTCGTGCTTTCAGGCTCTGATGTTACAGAAGATGCCATCCTTGGGGAGACGTGGAGGGGCATTTTGGGAGGGGGTGGAGCTGTGTCTCGTACCAGGAGGCCATGGGGTTGTTATATCTCCTTGTGACCCAGAACAAAGTGTTTGGACTTTTCCCCCACATGTCATTTGGCCTTCAGGGGCTCCTGGGGTTGGGTGTGACTCTGACACTGGTTAGGTTTTGAAAGAGACAATGAACGAAACATCAAATGCTGTTGGACACACCTTTACTGTAACATCTGGGGCTATGATCACTATTATGTCGTGATATTTTAGCCTCTATTGAATAAAACTAATATTATTTAGACACAAAATATAACAATAAAGCAGTCAAGTTTTTTTTTTATTATTTTGCCTCCGTAAATAAGCACAGTGATATACCAGCAATAGACTAGGTGACTGTATCATGAAATAACTTTTGTTTGTTAGCTAGATAATTTGTCGGATTTAAGGTACGCAAGTTTAAATCGTCTTCGTGTACCATTCACGTACATTTAGCCCGTTCTACCTAAAATCCGACACGTTTGTCTTGCTAATGCATAATTCCAGCTTTGTGATACAGGACCCAGACAAACTTTAAGATTTATTTACAAACAGCAAAACAGATCACTAACTGTAAATTTCTGAGTCCAAACAGCCTTTAACTAAAGTAAGAAAAAAGCAGAAAAGACAGAAAGAGGCCAAAGTGAAAATAGTCTCAGGGCTGCTGAAATTCCCTGCCTCTTGCACTGGTTGCCTAGCGATGGGCGGCCAGTGGAGATGGAGAGCGGAGGCAGTGAGATGATGGAGGCTCTGAAGACCCCCTTACAGGACTCGCTCCCCTTGTTTGTACCCCGCATACTAATGGGGGTTATAGCCGATTCACAGCCAGGATCGTCAGAGTGCTGGATAACTCACAGTCCAGGCCTGATTCCACAATCAAGCTCTCCAGTTACAGTGGAATTAATCAGACAAATAAACCAAAACGTTGGTATAAATACAAAGAGCGGGTTGACGGAAAAGACAGTTACAACTTCTGTAACATGATAAGTTCAGTTTGCTTTTAACTTTGGAAACAATTGTAGATGAAGGTTTTTAGAACTGTACCTAAAAAAGGGGAAATCGTTGGGCCTTGTGAGCCTAAATGCAACATGCTGGGTTTATTGTAAGTTTAGATTTATTTGTAGATTTATTTTAAATGGTGTGTTAATGTGCTGTAGCTCTTAAGCTGTTACAAACTGTGACATGGAATATGTGTGAGTTTGTATAAAAATGGGAGAGCTGGCTGGGATTGGATTGCAGTCGACCAGCTTTAGGGAGCGTGTCTGTAATATTCATAAACAGATTGGATTGCAGTCGACCAGCTTTAGGGAGCGTGTCTGTAATATTCATAAACAGATATGGCTGCTGAAGAACATGCCCGTGACAGTATTATTGGCCTCATCTACTGTGTAAATCTTTTGGAATGTATGTAGTCCTGGCAAAGCATAAACACGCTGAACAATGTTTTGAGTGAATCCTTCTGTTTTCCTGGCTTCTGGTGAGCATAACGTGAAATGCAATGATGGTGTTTTCACTATTTGGATTTAGGAGACTAAGAAACAATTTACTGCCAGTGTTGTGTCAGCCGATATATCGGATCTGGGTAAGATTTTTGGGTGGCCCTGTAAAGTGTCAAATTACCAGAATATCCTGGACCATGTAAAGCTTATCCATCCTAACTTAATAAATATGCTGAAAATTTGTGTAACTGTGTGATAAGTTGAATGCATTTTAATTATTGGTAGTTCAATTTACAAATTAAAAATTAAAAGCTGATTGGGGTATAAAACTATAACATTAGATAAAACCCTGTACACAGTTTACAACAAAACAATCCGAAGAGAACATTGATTTAATTTTAACAGTGTAATAACACTGATGTTAATAGTGTTTATTGCAACATTGTCTGCCAGAGAGTGATAGAGCACCGATTCCACAGCAAAATAAAGGAAACTCAAGCTAACCTAATGTGACAGCATCATAACACTACATAACCACTAATGGGTTATCAATGGCAGACAAGACGTTTTTAAAAGGGGAGCATCCATCATGGCAGACTTTTGTAGTCCTTGAACCAGTGTCGTAGTTTTAAATGAGAGGAGTCTCAATGTGTGATGCATCAGGGAAGATTTCAGATGCTCAGAGTTTGGGGCACATTTTGGTGACGCATTTTGAAAAACAGGGGGTTTATGAAGCCTACATACAGCCAGCTATTATGAAAAGGTTTGCAATCCATGTTTTGTCACAGTCTTTTTTCCAAGCAGTAGTACTCCAAGAAGAATTTTTCCAAGAAATAGAAAAAAAATAAGGCACACCAAGGTCCCCACAGTTGCACTGCCTGCCCCAAAATAAAATTTACTGGCATACACTGAAGTCAAAAAGCCAAGCTTTGTACCAAAATATTTTCAATTCAAGAAATATATTCCATCTTTTACCACTAGGGGCACCATTTTATCTACTGACCACGAAGCTGATTTCTGGGTTGTGCAGTATCCACTGGAGTATTTATTTCTACTATAAGATTTGTCAGGGGACCTCGTGTAGTTTGGAAGGAATCTATTTGAGCACAAAAAATATTTGCTCCAGACTCAACAGCTTTGAAAAGGATGATAATTCCAGGAATCTTTAAATGTCTTTAAACAGGAAGGAATCATTAAACTGATAACAACTTAAAAAACAACTCAGTTGTTTGTCTGAGATTCACATATTTAGTCAACAAGCAGGATTATAAATACCAAGATTACATCAAATATTTCATTTTCCATTCCTTATGGTTTTAGATTAATTGTGCACTCTGTTTAGGCCGTACGTCACTGGGAACGTCTTCAGGAACGTGCTGGATATTGTCAGGTCTGTTTCGGTGAACATACCATCATGAATTATATTTAATCTGGTTTATCCGTTGTGCTTACGGACTTTTTTTGTGTTAGACGACCTGAACTTGCGCAATAGATCGTAACTGAGTTGCGCGGCACAGCGCTGGACGTCACGCGATGGCGTCCGTTTTCCCGCTGCGGTGAGACAGTTGTATAGATATGGCCGTCCTCTGGAGAAGTGAGTAATTAGCATAATGGAGACAGGAAGAGCCTCACCCAGGCTGTCTCGCTGCACATGTGCTCTGAGGGAGAGATAGAGGAAGGTTCCGATGATCACACAGTATCCTGATCCACACCTTCTGCATGAGTATGAGGGTGTGAGGTGTTTGAATAAATGGAAACCATATATTTTTCAAATCCCTATCTGTACTTTATGTATTAGCTCAATAACAATAAACTTTCACAAATTATCTATACTTTCTGTGGCGATGGCCTCTGAAAGAAGCTTTCACAGTGCCAGAGGCATTGTGGGAAAAACCGCTCACGTCGAGCTGTCGGAAGCCTGTCGGAGTTAAGCCTGTCGTTAGTTTCTCATCACCTTTTTCTGCGGACCCACCTTAAGCCAACAGGCTGTGATTTTTGCTTTTCTTTTTTTTTCTTTGACAGGGTCAGAGTTTAAGTTCAGCAGGGTCAATGTGGATTTCTATGTACCTTTCCAATGTTTTGAATGGATAATCCGCATGGTGATGTGAACCAGAAAATGCCCACCAAGACGACAATGTTTGTTTTTAAATATATACTTTGAAGGAAAAGTCTGCTGTTAGCAAACAATTTTCTTATCTTCAGTCTCATGTAATCTCGGCACATTGCTGTAAAATAATAAAAAAATAGACACTTTTCATCTCATTCGTCCCAAAGGGCCTTGAAATCTGCAGGTTAAACATAGTAACAGACAGATACAATAACTGAATGCACAATGGAACAAAATGTGGCTTTTCAGCTGGTGATTGATGTGCTATAAAAGTCTCTGTGCTCTGGGCGATTTGGCCAAAATAAGCCAGTTTAATGTCAGCCTCTAATTTGACCCCTTACCTTCACAAATGAAAGAGTTTGTTGGGACCAGGTGTGCATCGAGGCGTCGCGATCAGTTTGTCTTCCTGTGTCTCCCAGTGAAATTCAGGCACGGTGGTCCGTTAAATCACTCCACAAGGCGGCAGCGGGTAATGAGTGCTGACATTTCTGTAGCCTGAAATCAGGCTCCGGATCCATGCATGTTCCCGGCTTTCATGCGTCTCTCCCATGTAACCTCACACGTTCAGGGTAAAGACAAGAAAGCGGCATTCTTATTGATTGAAAGGTGCCCCCCCCCCCCCCCCCGATCTTGGTCTGGTGTGGAATGCACACCTGAGGGTGTTTGCACAGCCATTCCTGTAATCTGTGTCACAATGCAAACTGACATCTGGTCTCCTGTGGGGGAGTGAAGGCTTTCTATCTACAACCCAATGCAGTATCAGTACTGAGGCCAGATTCCCACCAAAATTGTTCTCAACAACTGTTTCTGCTTTTTTTGTAGAGTTTTGAGGAACTCAAGGTTTGGCTGGACTTTGAGGCTGGTGTGGTCGGTATGACTTTTGAGTTACATTTTCCCTTGAGGATATGGCTTTGTGTCTTAACTAAAAAAAGCATTTTCACGATTCCCTGTGGCTCGTCTCACCACATACCCTCGAATTTTATCCTCCATCCTCCAGGCTTCTCGTATCACTCAGTCCCATTGTTGGTTTGAGGATGACGCTGCTCAACAGCTGTCACGTTACGTTAGCCTGGGTTTCCTTTATTTTGCTGTATTCTGTGGAATCGGTGCCGTATTACTATCTGGAAGACATTGGTACAGTAAACACTCTTAGCATGTTAGACACAATATAGCGTGGGTGTATGAATTGGTAGTATGGCCCACCAGTGTTGATGACAGAAAAATAAAGAGAACATTCTCTGAGAAGTAGAGAAAGCAGAGCTGTAACGTAACGTAGCCTTGAATCTTGACGACCTTCAGATACGTGAAGTACACCAACCTGTCCTGGTCACAGAAAGGCTGTTTTGAGAGCAGACTGCTTTGTACAGACTCAGAAAAAAACGTACGTGAAATATCTGACATAGTATTTTATTAGTTTAAATTGTTTAATAATTTCTGATTAGCAGTGAGTGTGTATGTGCTCAGAACAAAAAACACAATTTAACATTAGAACATGTGAAAATAAGGAGCAACACCACAAAAACTAACAAGAAATTCCTGGGTTCCCCTAAAAGTTACTGATATCTAGTTGGGAGGTCAGGTGGATCTTTCCTCTGGGGGACCCCCCCCCCCCCCCCGGCCATTCCATGTATTTACCTTTCACAACCAGGCTACTTACTTACGTAATCAATTAATTAAATTACATGTAGTGTTAAAAAGTCAGTGAGGTATTGATTAGACAAACAAGGTGTGCTTGTGGTTGAGTCAAAATTTACGTGGGTGTGTTTGAGAGTCGCCATGAAAATGGCTAAGCTGACACACTTTGACAGGGTCCACAATTTTACAACAACATTAAGATAATTGATACATAATTTTCTTTGACCGCCTAAGACTTTTGCACAGTGTAATGGAGATGAAACACGGTGTTGACTTTTGTGTGGAATAGGATGGTATCACTTGATGATGTGGCAGATCTCCTGGTGGAGCTTTCCGTCCACAGTGAAGGTTGGCTGTGGGGGGGGCAGTGAGCTGCTATGGAAAGATGTTCTGGAGTCGAACCGAAGGGTCACTGTGTCTGCTAGGTGTGGGGGGAGGGGGCCACATGCCTAAGCGATGCCTCAGTAATGGATGGGCAGCAGGGCACCATGCCCCCGGAGACTGGGCTAGAGAGGACTGGCAAGGCTGAGAGGGACTGAAGCTTTTTTAGTCTGGGCTTAGAACTGCGGCTGCCTGCTCAACATGAAGTGGCTTTGGGGAGGGGGGGTGCAGGCCGTTCTGGTTAGACAGCTGTCAGAATAATGGAGCAGACTAAATCAATCGCTCTCTTTCTTTCATCAAAAGAATCGTGTGGGTGGCTGAGCCTCAGAATGGGTGCCGGTGTGAGAGCCGCCATGACGGTAGAGCGAAGTAGCAGATGAAACTCGAGAGAATCCTCACCCTCTTTTTGAGTTTGGGTGAGCATTTCTGTTCAGTCTTTGTCGAGCTGTCTGCTGTGGGTCTGGTCGCCCTTCGACTGTAAAGAGCATCTGCTTTGTGTTTTTGCACGTCCGGAGAGAGATAGAAAATAAAGTAAATAGCTCTGCAGGTAACAACAGAGCCTGTTTTAGTCACGTTATTTGGCTTTTGTTGTTTTGGTGTGACATCATTAAAAGACACTGCTTAAGTGCTAAATTATAGCTAGCCGTTGTTTTTTTTTTTAGAGATGAATGATGGTTTTAGATGTCTGCATCTACGTCTATGCTGTGTGGGCGGCGAATTTTGAAGAAAATACTCTCTAGCTTTTCAAAAACTTGCATAGCTTTTGAAAACTATAGTGCGCTACCGGACGTGGACATTAAAAAGCGTTTCTGATATTATTGTGTGTATTAGCATTAGCAGTATATTTATATAAATAGATTAATCTTGTAATCTGTAAGCGATAGCCGCGCTTTAGCCTGTCCTCTCAGACCTAGACGTTGAGTCATTTTCAAGGTAAATGAAACGTAGACCTTAACATTTACATTTGGAACTCAAACCTATATGTGCTGACCTGCAGTTTTCTGAGTCACAGCCTTTAAACAGCACTGGGATTATTTCACCAGAACTAATCTCCTGATAACAATGGACATGTCTCTGACAATCACTACAGCTGGAGTAGTCTTAACCCTAAGCAACCGATTGTCATGCATGAAGCTTGGAGCCCTTTCATGTAAATCTCAGGGTGTTTTTTTATAGATGTAGTTCTTGAACACTGGTATGGTACATGGGGCAGTACGTAGCCGAACACGCCATTTCCCTGATTCTCATGGTGATAATCTTTGGTCCAGTTAGAATGGGTGATGCGGGAAGTTGTGAGCCTGTTCTATAGTGGCTCTGTAATTATCCCAAAATGTATTGTTTATAAAAGGAGCAAGGTTACGTTCATAAAAGTGAAATCACTCTTTGATTAAAAAAAAAAAAGTGTTTGCTTGTTTCTCGAACATTTGAGTCTCCCAGTTACATGAGCATTCAGGCAGCATTAGTGACAGTTCAGTTCCCCTGGGTCTGTTGTGACGACACATTAAGCTCGACCTCAACTGAAGTCTCTGTAGCTGAAGCCCTGCTGTGTGCGTCCCAGTAACCCAACCCCCCCCCCCCCACACACACACACACACACCCCACCCCTTCTTGGCCACCTGTGCAGCCACTGGGGGGGCGGGGGGAGTGTGTGGGGGGGGGGAGGATAATGTCCTTTGTGTTCCCAAGGCTCTGGGTCTGAGACATCCTCACGGCGGGGGGCGGGGAATGTTTTCAGGAGGAATGACAGGTGTCACATGCTCCTTGATGTATCCCACAATGAGGCCGCGATCTGGGGGGGACCTCGCAGCTTCAGGACTGGGAGCTCCAGCGTGCGGGAGATCCGGAGTAAAGTTAATGAGTGAACCGGGATGTTAAGGTAAGACGTTGTTCTCAAAGTCTGAAGCTAGGAAGATAACAGCATGGCGACTGTAAGTGATTCAGCCCCCACCTGGGTCAGGACCGGCTTTTAGGGTATGCTTCCCGGAATTAACAGGACCAGTTGTGAAGCTGTAAGAGGAGCATGTTTGGGCTGGACTTTGGCGAAGATGTTTGGATAATTTAGCGAGCTGATTACAGGGTAAATGTGAAGTAAAGAGGGCAGAGGGGAGCTGGGTTTCGTAGGGAGGGGGTCCCAGGGGCCAGGCCCCAACGCCACACAGTGAAAGTGGAGTTAAATATCAACCGGGCCGCGACCGGCGGCCTGCCCCATTACCGACCTGTGGCTTTTTAAATGCCGTTTGCCTGACCGATCGCGAAAAGTGGGCGGGATGTTCTCAGTGGGGGTGGAGGGGGGGAGGGGGGCGGCATCCCGTCATCTCAGTGACGGTGTGACTCAGCAGAGGGTACAGACTCTCCCCAGACTCTCTCAGGGAGATATTCTCAGGTGTCTCACTACTGGACATGTGCAGCTCTATGCTGCTGCCGGCTGCATTCCCGGGTGGGAGGACCAGTCCCTTGCTGTGTGTTCTTAAGCCTGGGCTGGGCGTTCGGGGTGACACGGGATAACTCACTCTCCGTGGGTGGCTCCTGCAGCTGTGCTGCTCCTGACTCATTAGAGGCTTGGAGATTCATTCACTGGGATCAGACCCGTGAGTAAATGTACTTATTTATTAATTGTGAAATTAACGGGTGCTGCCTGAGCACGTGCTTAGAAAGTCTGAGGGTGTGACTTGGGCTGTTGGTTGAATTTAATCGTTTTAGCACATCAGCTGTCAATGAACTGGCATCAGTGTTGTCTGTAGAAGTGAGTGATTTTTGTTGGTTATTGGTGGAGGGTTTTTGGAGTGTTTCTTTATATCAGAAAATGGTGAAAGCAATTTTCTCCAAAAACAACTTGTGTTAATCCAAGGATGTGTCTTGGATGTTTCTGTTACTTCCTATTGCATTTCTGTGTTGTTTTCTTCCTTAGAACAGCGAAGAAAAGTGTTAGTTGTTATACAAAAGGTAAATTTGTAAGCAAGATCGTTACTCTGGATTGGATTTAAATGTTTGCGGTACCGAAATGAAGAAACTACTCACAGTTACTGCAAAAATGTATAAAGATCTTTTGTCAACCATCGTACTCTCATAGGGCAGGAATTATAAGTGAAATATTTTTCTTAAGAAATTATTGATATTCAGTGGCAGATCTGATCCAGTCAACAGCTACAATGGCTTGAAAAGTCTTTTTGGCGAAAAATGTGAACACAGTCCCATCAATGGAATGTTTTAGGAAGTTCTACCATCACAGTGGAGTGAATTTGAAATGGAGAATTATGAATGTCAAAGTTTTTCCTTGACCGATGCAGGTGGATTCAGACGCAGGAGTCCACTCTGGACGAGGCAGATGGAATAAGGAGCGGAAAATCGGGCATGAGACTGACTTTCTGGCAGCGACTGGGGTGGCCTGAATGTTGTGTCGTTAACTGGGGTAGGGCTGAGGTGTAACATTCCACAGTTGGGTGAACATTTATGTCTCTGTGTTTGTGGGTGCACGTGTGTGTTAGGATGGCGCAGACCCTGCTGAGAGACCCCTGTGTAAATATTAAAGACCCTCCGATTAGCTGATCCCAGGACGACATCCATTGTCTGCATTTGTGTTCCCGCTGGTTCCTTATACTGATGACCAAAAGATCAATAGAAAATCCAGTTAGCAGTTTATCATCAGCTTCAAATAAATGTATCTATAGAGCAACAATTGTCCGTGAAGCAGTACCTTGTGTTTCAGGATTAATTAAGATAGGGCTATACCTGCAAATGTAGGCATTATAATAAGATCTACAGGTAAGAACTAGCTGTGATGTGTAGGTTTTCATTTGATCCAGGGTCATTGTATTTTATTTTCCGTGAAGCTATTCCCAGTGGGGTATATATCTGGACATAGTTTTGTAGACTTGCGGGAAGCTGTAATTGTTGGACAGTCTATCATTGGTAAAGCTCCTCGATGTAATTACAAGGAAGAGCCCAAATGAGCCTGAACTTGTAATTATGTGAAGACCTGGAGGAATTCCAACGTCATGTAAGAACAGATGTATTTGTGTGTTTTTGTTTCGTACTTCATCCATCCAGAAGATGTAAGTCCCCTGGTACTTGAGTAAACTTAACCTCTGCTGCTAATGTCATCATGATGGCCGCCTGTGATTGGCCAAGAAGCGTTTATTATGATGTTCCCGTCTGTAATGTGACAGATTGCCGGAGCCTAATTGGAACTAATCCGGGGGACATGTGCGATTCCATGACCTGTATGACGTTATCCGGCATATGAATCAACAAATATGTTAAATACCCTGTAATAATATGATATAGCCCTATGTTCCGCCATTCCCCAGAGAACAGTCTAGTTTCCTTATCAGATGCTGAGCCCCGTAAGGAGCCACATATCCGTATCTTGGGATCTCAGCAGCGCAGTTTACCAGAAACCCACGAAAACAGTGTTATTGTAAGAGTCCTGTTGTCGGAAAAACAACTGTACACAACTGACTTTCGTAAATAGCAGCTACATGTAAGGCAGAATTGTGATTATTAAATGATGAGTCATTTTCCGGACAATTGAAATAATCTTATGATTTTTGAAAAAAAACATTTAATTTTTATGTTTTATTTTAATTATTATCAGTAGTATTTACACATCAGTGGTATTTTTTTTTTATTAACTTTAATCCCCAAATCATCAGATATTTCCCACTGACACCTAAATTAAATGTGACATATTCCTGTTCTCTGGCATCCTGTTGGGGGATCACCTCGGCCTTGTGCCCCGTGCGGCATGGGACAGATCCTGCTGGGGGATCACCCCGGCGTTGTGCCCCGTGCGGCATGGGACAGATCCCGTTGGGGGATCACCCCGGCCTTGTGCCCCGTGCGGCCTGGGACAGATCCCGTTGGGGGATCACCCCGGCCTTGTGCCCCGTGCGGCATGGGACAGATCCCGTTGGGGGATCACCCCGGCCTTGTGCCCCGTGCGGCCTGGGACAGATCCCGTTGGGGGATCACCCCGGCCTTGTGCCCCGTGCGGCCTGGGACAGATCCCGCTGGGGGATCACCCCGGCCTTGCGCCCCGTGCGGCATGGGACAGATCCCGTTGGGGGATCACCCCGGCCTTGCGCCCCGTGCGGCATGGGACAGATCCCGTTGGGGGATCACCCCGGCCTTGTGCCCCGTGCGGCCTGGGACAGATCCCGTTGGGGGATCACCCCGGCCTTGCGCCCCGTGCGGCATGGGACAGATCCCGCTGGGGGATCACCCCGGCCTTGCGCCCCGTGCGGCATGGGACAGATCCCGTTGGGGGATCACCCCGGCCTTGCGCCCCGTGCGGCATGGGACAGATCCCGTTGGGGGATCACCCCGGCCTTGCGCCCCGTGCGGCCTGGGACAGATCCCGTTGGGGGATCACCCCGGCCTTGCGCCCCGTGCGGCATGGGACAGATCCCGCTGGGGGATCACCCCGGCCTTGCGCCCCGTGCGGCATGGGACAGATCCCGTTGGGGGATCACCCCGGCCTTGCGCCCCGTGCGGCATGGGACAGATCCCGTTGGGGGATCACCCCGGCCTTGCGCCCCGTGCGGCATGGGACAGATCCCGTTGGGGGATCACCCCGGCCTTGCGCCCCGTGCGGCATGGGACAGATCCCGTTGGGGGATCACCCCGGCCTTGCGCCCCGTGCGGCATGGGACAGATCCCGTTGGGGGATCACCCCGGCCTTGTGCCCCGTGCGGCCTGGGACAGATCCCGTTGGGGGATCACCCCGGCCTTGTGCCCCGTGCGGCATGGGACAGATCCTGCTGGGGGATCACCCCGGCCTTGTGCCCCGTGCGGCCTGGGACAGATCCCATTGGGGGATCACCCCGGCCTTGTGCCCCGTGCGGCCTGGGACAGATCCCGTTGGGGGATCACCCCGGCCTTGTGCCCCGTGCGGCCTGGGACAGATCCCGTTGGGGGATCACCCCGGCCTTGTGCCCCGTGCGGCCTGGGACAGAAGCCGTTGGGGGATCACCCCGGCCTTGTGCCCCGTGCGGCATGGGACAGATCCCGTTGGGGGATCACCCCGGCCTTGTGCCCCATGCGGCATGGGACAGATCCCGTTGGGGGATCACCCCGGCCTTGTGCCCTGTGCGGCATGGGACAGATCCCGTTGGGGGATCACCCCGGCCTTGTGCCCTGTGCGGCCTGGGACAGAAGCCAGGTCCCCCTGCGACTGAGACCAGCACAGGCGGATAGAAGATGGATGGAAGGCTATTAATGCTTTTTTTTTCCATGTCAATTTTCGCAATATGTTTTGCTGCCTCTTGTCATTTCCATCGACTGGGGAGTTATCAAGTTATCGTTATCCATCATTAATCAGACCAGCCTTAAGAGTAAGGTCTCGTGTTGTGTCTGACGAATAAGATTTAAAGGGCTGCGATAAAGATCCTGAAGCTCATTTATCTGAAAGAGTCCTATAAATAGACCAGCGAAAACAACAACACCCACCCAAGTGCAAAACAAGTCATCCTGGTGGATAATTTCTAGAAACCTCCTGCACTTAATCCTAGGGATCTATGGACTGGTGCACTTATGATGTTGGCGATCTGTTTCTGCAAGACCGCAGCAGTATTATCTGATGGAGATAAAAATAACTGCATTTGTGGAAGTTGATGATGAAGAATGCTTAAAGATTTCCACTAAATATGTTTCTCATGCTCTTCGCTGCTTGAAGTAGGTTCTAGGCACCCCCCCCCACGACCCCGTTGGATGATGGATGGACGGATGGTTATTAGGGTTTCAGAATTTGTTTTGTGAAGTTCCATTGGGTTAATTACTTTTAAATCATGATTTGACATGCAGTTTTGCTGCCCATCTTCTCTGTTTGCATTGTTGCTTTGGAGAAGAACGACTTGCCCTCATTTGCGTTTTGTGTATTTTCTGTAATTGGCATCACACTCTTGTGGCAGCAGATTCGTTAACTACAGCTACAGATGCACGCCTTTTTCCACACTGCGCGATTTGAATGGCCAAATCAGATCACGTGAAGCGCTATGTAAACTGGCCTGTGAAATGTGCAGTGACATCGGAGAATCCCTGGTCATTCGCATGGGAAGGGTACTTTTTGCTGGTGGGCCACGGGGTGACTTCGGAATTCCGTCCGTAACGTAGTTTAGTCTAGGGTGCAACCATGAGAGGCAGGCCTGAACAGCAACAGCGTCACCAACACATTGCGTCTCCCACGGTAACGTCAAAGCGGACCTGCCACAGGAGAACGCCAGGAAACAGGAAGCTGAAAACAGGAAACTGGCTGAAACAGGAAGCTGAAAACAGGAAACTGGCTGAAACAGGAAGCATCAAGGCAGGGCAGCACGAACGCTGTCTGACCGCGCGCTGCTCAAGGCAGGGCAGCGCGAACGCTGTCTGACCGCGCGCTGCTCAAGGCAGGGCAGCGCGAACGCTGTCTGACCGCGCGCTGCTCAAGGCAGGGCAGCGCGAACGCTGTCTGACCGCGCGCTGCTTAAGGCCACTGGCCTTTTCATAAGCATTATCATTTCCAAATGAATAGTAGTAGTAGTAGCTTTATTGTCATTGCACAATGTACAACGAAATTTGCAATCACGCAAAAAAACACCACAAATCTAACTTCCACAGAGCACTGAGCCGCAGCGTCTGAGCGTGCCGCCATGTTTGCTGCTTGTGTGACAAGTAGTGAAGTGAATACAGGCATAACCTTGTAATTAATAGATGGTGCATGGAGGTCATGACCTGCTGAGCCTCACACTGCCTCTAACTAGTAAATATAAATTGAAATACTAAATCAAATACTAAACTATATTAAAATTTTCAATGTTGAATTTTTGTGTCTGTTGACCTGTTGCTACTGGGTTTGTTAAAGGATGAGAGCATCACTTCTTGACTGTAATTTTGTTCTTTTTTTGACACCCCAGTAGTAATCAACCTTTCACATAACTGGTGCTTTTTAACTGGAGTTCTGTTCTATGAGTGACCTGAGCTTCTGCCACAACTGACACAGGTCAACCAGAGTGAGCGCCCCCTAGAGATGGGCAGTGTCATTGCCCACCTGTGCTGTTAGTGCCCCCCTAACTTTCCTACATGGTTGGTGCCTGCAGTGTGACAAACAGCCTCTGGTGGGCAGCAATACGTATCGGAGGAGATCAGCTGCTCTTTTGTGGCGTGTTTATGAAGGTGGAGGGAGGGTAGCGATGGCGGGGTTTGGGCCACTAGTGGAATGTTTGCAAGAAAATATATATCTGGATGAGACCAAGGGAGAGCGGCAGGGTGTAATATGAGGGGATCGGGCTGAAATATACAACCCTGCATGCAATTCTGTGTGTCTGTGACCCCTACTGGACAGAGAGTGGGAACCAGGCAATGAGAATCACAGAGGGAGAAACAACCTTTGAAATACATATGTATCAACCTGTTTCTTATCTTCCGTGTTTTTAAAAACAGTCTTTTCTGCCCAGGGATTACATTTATTTCACCAAGTAGGCCAGCATCAAAAGATATAAACATAAATATAAACATAAACAACAGGTATATACATAAAGAAATGCATTTTGTTGTATGTGTTCGTTTCAGTAACACGTGGATTTTTGAGCCAGTGAGCTCGTATGGACTGTACTGCTTCAGAGGGGACTTGAAAGTCAATTTGTGTCTCCAGAACAGACCTTCAGACCTTCGCAGGTCAGAGGAGTCACTGGGATTCCCCTCCATCTCTGTTTATACAGGATATTTTCATACAGTATGATACAGCTTTAAAGAGAACTATGCTAGTTCACCTGGGAACTTAATCCTAAAGTTCTGAAGCATGAAGATAGGCCAAAATAATAATATAATGTGGGGTCATGGATATTTTTCAATGCACGAGTAGTTTCAGTATTTTTTTGTAATAAAGTGACCAAACTAAGAGTAAACTTTTTCCTCAGAGGAAACTAAGGGAATGTGAGAATTTAAATGGTACCCAACCTCCTGACCATTTGTTTTTCTCCCTGATCATTATCACTTAAGTTTTGTCTATTGAGGAAGAAGCTACTGAAATTAAGATGTTTTTTGTGTACAAATTGGTCAGGTTTGCATTGTATTGTTGTAACTGGTAAAACTCGCACGACTCAGATTTGGCATGTAGAGCGCCGATGGTCAGGGGATGGCGTGTGGATGACCCCCCATGTGAAATGACCCCCCATGTGAAGGCTGTGGGTGCGCCACCATGTCTTCTGTTCCCCGTTTCGGAATCTTTCCCTTACTGCTTTTTCAAATCCAGCAGAATAAGCTGAAACCCAAGTCCATTTGTTTTGTCCACACAAAGAGTGACTGTCAGGGGGTGGGAAGGTGGGCTTGTGCGGGGGGGGGAGGGTCAGTGAGTGCCATTCCCCTGCAGGGCGGAGGAGGAGGGAAATGATGGGGGCAAGCGAGGGGGGGGGGGGTGTCATTGTTGTGCGTGGGTCAGGTTGTGAGTTTGTTGAATGGTGAAGGAAGTTACATCGGGGGCTTGCAGTGGAGCTGGGAGAGACTTGTGTGGCGGCGGAGGGGAGGAGGATCAGGAGGAGCAGGAGGGGTGGGCGGCGGGTAGCTCTCGCTCCCTCCTGCAGCGCGATCCAGCCTCCCGTCCGCCGGCAGAGAAAGGCAGACCGGCGGCAGGCAGCAGCGGTGGCGGCTGTGGAACTGCGGATGGGGCTCTGCACTCTTGGGAATCGGCTGCACTGCCCACCTCCCCGTCGCTGACTTTCCTGGGATTGGGGGGGGGGGGGGCAGGGGGAGGTCGGGGTGCCTGTTGGTTTGGAAGTTTTCATTCTCTGGTCCAGCTGTGTGGGGCTGTTGAAGGGCATCAATCAGCAACATGCACCCCAGGGCAAAATCCCGTAGCTGTGACAACTACCTGAGTATTAAGGTAAGGCAGGGGGGAGTCAACCTGGGGGGGTCATATGGATTAGCTATGACACTTTCAGATGCAGACCCTTCAAAAAGGGATAATTTAATATACCACAGACTTTAAAATTAGTGTATATTTATGCGTGAAATACTAAATATTTAATCTATATTTAGCACAACAGAAGTGCAATTAGACTTTACATCACTTTCATAATGTTATAGAAAAACTCTTTATTTTCCAGAGAAGATATTTATGTGTCTCTTTGGAAGGTTGCCGGCCTGCAACCCTGGGCTCAGTCCTAAATTATGCATGTCGGCACGTCGCCTCGACCCCTGTTTTTAAGGGTTAGCCTTCAGCTGTCCGGGTTTCTGTCGAGGCAAGTTCAGTTATGGGGGGGGGGGTGCAGTTGGCAGGAGGAATCTGGTCTTCAAACACAGCGCCGGTGAGGATGATGGGGCGGTTTGCAGTCGTTCTCCTTAGATCCCTTGTCCGGTGAGGTCTGCTTGTCTTGAACCCGCACCTGTCGACTCCTGAGTGCCCAGGTGGCACAGGGCTGTTGTGCCCTCAGCTTTGCTTGGAGAAGCTTCAGTCATCGTCTAGACGCAGCAACTCTCTCCAGACAAAAATATTGTGAATTTATAGTTAGTGTCTTTTGTTTATTTAGTCTAGATCTGTTTTCATCTTGATTGAAGGGCCACATTTTCAAAGGGGGATTTTCAGTTCAGATCAGTCTAAATTTAGAGTATTTTCTTGGTAGTTTTATTTAATTTCTCTTTTTTTGGGGCAGGCTTTGTATTTAACAGAACTTGTCTCAAAGTGTTTTCTGCTGTAGAACGTTTCCCGCGGGTCGTTAAAAACTTAAAACATCGTTAAAAGTTGGGATGCCCTCCCAAGCAAACCGTCGTTTCTCCTGATACTCTGGAGCGTGACGGCCTGACTATTGTTTATCCACATTTCTGTAGAAGTAAAAACATTGTTACGTTTAAGCAAGGCCTACCAGCCAAAACCACAGCGTCAACCCCGCCCCCTACGGAGGGACGGCATTTGCTCTGTCCTTTGGTGTGCTGTGCAGTGGGAGGTGGTCATGAAAAAGGTGGAGAATAAGACTCCCACTTACACAAATAGGAGGAAGACAAAAGAAATGGATGACTGGCATCTGAAAGGGTCATCCCAGGCGGACGGCTCAGCCATGTGCCAGAACATATCGCGTTGATTTCAGCGTCTCCGCACATTCACCACATTTATTATCAAAGTCTTTGAGCTGGTGAAACGGGCAGGTTTTGCTCGTATTGCTCCTTGCGCTGCGCACTTAGCTCTTGTCGTGTACGCAACACGACACGGAAAGCATCTTCCTAACTGGGGGCTGTCTCCAGTTGCTGGGAAGCATTTTCCATGCTTCCTGTCCCACATCCTGTAAAACAAAGTGCCACACTTCCATAAGAAATGAATCATTTTTATGGAAAATGTACTCTGGGGAAGTGAAAGCGAGCATTCTTGCCCTTCACAATAAATGATGTAGTGTTACTGAGTATCCAACCTAGAACCTGCATTCCATAACCACCTAGAACCAAACTGTAACTGCAGTACTTTGTTAGGCACAATGAACAGTGACGTGGTAATGATTTCTATAATAATTATTTTGTAATTAGACACGCGTTGTTCTGTAAGGTCTGCCGCAATACCTGGTCTGAGTTTCACAATCAGGAATCCAGCTAATTAGCTTTTTTATATTCTGTGCTTATTTTATGTGCGTGTGTGACCATCTGTTAGGTGAGTAGTAGATCCAGTGGATCTCTGGATCTCTCTTATTTTATGTGCGTGTGTGACCATCTGTTAGGTGCGTAGTAGATCCAGTGGATCCCTGGATCTCTCTTATTTTATGTGCGTGTGTGACCATCTGTTAGGTGAGTAGTAGATCCAGTGGATCTCTGGATCTCTCCTATTTTATGTGCGTGTGGGACCATCTGTTAGGTGAGTAGTAGATCCAGTGGATCTCTCTTATCTTATGTGCGTGTGTGACCATCTGTTAGGTGCGTAGTAGATCCAGTGGATCTCTGGATCTCTCCTATTTTATGTGCGTGTGGGACCATCTGTTAGGTGAGTAGTAGATCCAGTGGATCTCTCTTATCTTATGTGCGTGTGTGACCATCTGTTAGGTGAGTAGTAGATCCAGTGGATCTCTGGATCTCTCTTATTTTATGTGCGTGTGTGACCATCTGTTAGGTGAGTGGAAGATCCAGTGGATCTCTGGATCTCTCTTATTTTATGTGTGTGTGTGACCATCTGTTAGGTGAGTGGAAGATCCAGTGGATCTCTGGATCTCTCTTATTTTATGTGTGTGTGACCATCTGTTAGGTGAGTAGTAGATCCAGTGGATCTCTGGATCTCTCATGCACCTTAATTGACAGGGAAGAAAAGTGATCCGAACAGCTTCCACAGCTTGACGTCCCATCTAGTTAGTACTGACGGGTCCCTGCTCCAGGATTAGTCCCAGAAGCTGTTCCTGTCTGTGTTTGGCATGCTGCTCTGTCCGCTTCTAGCGGCAGGAATGAAAAGGTCCGGCTGACGGGGTCATGCCTTTCTCTGGATGGCGGCGTCGCCTCTGTATCCGGGAGTGATCAATGCTCCAGGTACCTGGCTGGTCGACAGTGCGGATCAGCCCACTGCAGACCTGGCAACAGCATCCAGGTTAATGGGCCGCCCCCCCGCCCCGGCCCAGCTACAGTACAGCGACATCACAAAGCCCTCCGTTCAGCTAGCCTGATTCCCAGCTCCAGACTTCACACACAAGATTCCCTCCCCCCCGCGCCTCCACACACACCAGCCCTCCATCTTTCCTGTGGTGATAAATAAGGGCTCTTTTTATTGGGGAGGAGGGGGGTGTAAATACAGCATATGGACAGTTTTTGGTGCCATTGTAGTTGTGTTGATGCCACCTGTTGATGGGGCAGAGTGACATCCTGTGCACTTTGTTCAGCTGTGCCTGCGTGTCTGTGTGTGACAGACACCCCCCCCCCCCTACATCCCCCGAGCAGCTTCATGCTCCATTGGAGGCCTGGTGCGCGGATTCATTGTGTCCCTGACCCAGTAAATGCGACCGTCACTCCGCCCCACCACCCAGCGCGACCATAGCTATTTACAGTGTGTAGGACAGCTATTTCAGAACTGCAGCATAATTTGGGACCGCTGAGAAACATCATACCAGCTGACCCCCGTAGGTTAACCGCCAATATGCTATTTCAGCTAAACTTCCAGCGTGTCTGTTCTCTCCCACATGGATTTTTCTGCCTGGAATTTGGGCAATCCTAACAAGGCTACTGGTTTTTCTAAGAGATAGGTTCTGTCATGTGCAGCTGCTGTGATGACCGGAGGGAGGGTGTTAATGTATTTATGGACTCCAATGTACGAGACGGTCACAGCCACTCAAAACTAGCCACTCATAAAACACTATAAATACCTTCATAATGCAGAACAGAGCATCCTGAATTCTAATACTGACCATTATAATGCATTATATGCAAGGTATTTATAGTGCATTACAAATAAGAGCTTCATAGAACATTCATAATGTGTAATAAACATGCCAATAAATGTTTTATGCCTGTTCATTAATATTTATAGCCATGTTCATAATACTTTATGAATGCATTATAATGCATTATGAAGGTATGTGTGATACATTATAAAAGAAAGTGTTACCAAGTCTTCCTAGGCCAACTTCATGCACCGACATAAATATATTGAATTTTTGCAAGGAAATGTCATTAGAGGAGAGTTTTCTGTGAATGCCTTTAACTGCTTTTCCCTGATCACACACTGATTACGAATAAATCAACATCCTGGGTCACATGACTTATTAGTCATGCCCTGTCAAATCCATGCTGGCCACCAGGCCGTGTTTGCCGGCTTTCGCTAACAGGTACCTGTTTAGGACTGCCGAGGCCTGAAGCAGAGCACCCTGTGTTTTGCTGAAGAACACAGCAACAGCGGTGCTTCTACAACTCAAAGCTCACAGAGCATTAATTACAAGCCTGGGGTGACGCCATGGGCTCACTATGACCGCAGTAAATTCTTGCAGCCAAATAGGGGCATTTTACAGAACCGAAAGCTCATTTGATGGTTATAGCTAATAGCCTGAATCCGCAAATAGCCTTTTTCGGTGAAGAAACGTGTTGGTTCCTGCTGTTTTTGTGGCTTGCGATTCAGATTCAAGTTCTGGTTTCAAGGTACATTTCCAGTCACAGCTCGGTTGGCAGTCAGACTCTGCTCTGTGGGGAGTTGTGTAGCTCATGCTGTGCCTGTGTTTGGAAGGTCATTGGTTCAAGACCCAGGGTTGTCACACTGGTTTTGCTTGGGCCAATGAGCAAGGCCCCTAACCTACCGATTATCTGACCCTGCTGTTTCAATTGCACGTCACTTTGGATAAAAGCATCTGCTAAATAATGTATGTAATGTAATTCCTGCACTGCGGTTCTCTCAGCCAACCCCTTATTTACTTGTGCAGTGATTCTTCTCTTGGATATTGCCTTGGACACGGCCCTCAGCTGCTGGTGTTTAGCGAGGCGCCGCTCAATGACCTCACCCCCTTTTGTTATCCATCTCTCACTCCATCTCACTAGCTGCCCAATGATACGCCCCTAATTTTTAGTGGGGGGGGGGGGGGGCGGGAGCAGAACAGTGCCGCTACACAGCCAGCAGGGGAAATAACCATCATCATCACCATGTCACAGGGTGGTGACCCGTTCACCCCTTTTGTTACTACAAAACACTCCCTGCGACGCTAGCTGCCAGCATGGCGGACAGACAGGAAGGCATTTTCCCCTCCGTGTCTCGGCTCTTTTGGCCCCGTGATGTCATTTCCTGTGGAAAGGACACCCGTGGAGCTGACCGCGTGTCATGCTGACAATGGACTGGCTGATCATTGGTGGGGTTTGGCGGGAGAGGGCAGAGGGCGTGGAAGGGCCATGCGGGGGCCCAGGGCATGGACACCTGCCTCAACGCATCCACAGATTCCACTGTGGTGGAAGGTGATTCTACAGATCTTTGTGAAACCACTGTGGCTGTTTTGGCACAATCTGTGTGCCCCCGCTCTCAGTGGCCGGTGTGGATTTGAGTGTTGCTGCTGCTAGCGGCACCGTTGTCATTCCAGGATTACATTACGACAGGAAAAAAAAATAATCTCTCCCCACTGCGGACACAATGGGGTGCTGGAGTGGAGACACAAGATACTCCCAGGATTTTCCAGCCCTTGTTTTTGTGTCCACCACCCGTGACATCATACTGACAGGTGTTTCCCCTCTGTGCGTGGAATGGCAAACCGCGAGGACATTTCCTGTGACCTCCTGACATCCTGTGTGTGGTGCGGGCGGGGGATGGAGTGGGAGAAGCAAATAGAGGTTCGTGAAACATGCTGCCTCTGGGTGCTGGCCTGGAGAATTACCCCCTGGGTTGTGGATGCGTACCTGCAAGGCCCTTGCAATCGCTTTGGAAACATACTCCATCTTCCCATGTCCTGGACTAGCTGTTGCACCCTTTCTGCCTTTGTTGAATCAGCAGACACTGTAGTAGCTTGTCCAGAGCAATCATTGGTTCATTGGTGATAATGATGCTTGGCTCGTCTTGAACGCTACACTTTGTAGCGCCTTCGGTACTCGTTACGTTAGGTAGTTTCGAGTCTCAGAACCACACTGGTGAGTGGGAAGATGGAACATAAAGGGGAAACCGATATGTGGCTCAGCAGGTTAAGCCTCTGTACCTGTGGTCACAAGGTCACCGACTGAAACCTGAAACGCAGCAGAGTATCCGCATCTCAATTGGGCTGCTAAATAAAGCCCCCCCCCCCCCTCCAGGCACCCAAAATGGTCCAGGGGCACCACATTAATGGCCGGCCCTGCCCTCATACCCTAAGCCCCACTCTCAGTAGGTTCATGTCAAAGGAGAGCCAGATGCGATCTGCGAAACATTCTAATGTAACTCTACTCTTATTAAACACGGCCATGAACTTGACTGGATGCATCTGGGCGGGCATCCTGGCACACAGGAGGCCTGGCAGAGGAGGTGGTAATGGTGTGCAGCCAAAACACGTCCTGGGGGGCATTCATTTTTATACCTGTTTTTTAAATATCTGCAGACTTATTTTAATATCATAAATTGTAATGATAATCATTATTACACGTATGCTTTAATGTTCTTTATTTAATGTGAAAAGATTATCCCTTCCCCTACTGTTCACCAACTGGCTTCTGCTAGCTGAAATCGGTCTGTCCTGTTATCACGGTACAATTATTCCACAGCAAACAGAAGGTTAGGTTGTTACGTCTCTCTCTGCCTTATTAATTCTATCGTTCCAATGATATTATTATTAGTTTGGATTAGAGTTCAGGGTGAATGGATGAATGAATCATTAGATGATATTTATCATCCAAAGCAATAGTATTAATAAAGTGGGTTAGGCTTAGGGTTAGGTTTAGGATTAGGGTTAGGATTAGGGCATGGTTCCCCATCTCATCACCCCTCCCCCTCCCATCCCGTAGGACTCTGAGTCCCTGGACAGCTGTATACAGAGCACCCTCTCGGTCCTGTACCCCCCATTCAGCGCCACCGCTGCCACCGTCCTCTGGCAGCTTTTCAGTGTGGTGGAGAGGCAGTACCGCAGTGACGGCCTGCGCTGCCTGGTGGACTTCCTGCTGCCTGCCAAGAGAATCCTGCAGAGCGTCCAGCAGGAGACCTGCGTGAGTGGGGGGGTCGATCTGGGGCAAAACACAGAGAAGGGTTTGATTGGGTGGGGAGGATGTTCAGGGATGGGCAAATCAGGGGACAGTCCCCTTCCCTCACCTGCAGTCAGGCACTAATTATTTCTGATTGTTTCCTGAACCTGCTTTTTGACTGCTCAGTTTGGGGGATGGTCCACAGGATATGCTCATCCTAACATGGAATTCCCCGCTCAGGCCAAAGCTCTGTCACATGCACAGCACACGTGCTGTAGCTTTTCTGCACTTCCCATCCGGCAATTTCTGGTTCCTTCTGTATAGCGTACCCTTCATCATCTCATCCTCATGTGCCGGAGTCCAAACACCATCCGAGTGCTTTCCTGAACGTCCTGCTAATGGGTCAGTCAATTTCTGTGCAAAACACAAGCTAATAAAGGAATGACATACTTTGATTCAGCTGCAAATAATCAGTAGCAGAGAATACAGAAGAAAAATAAAGAGGAAACAAGGTCGGGAAGGGACAGCGAGGTCAGTTTGGGGAAGTGTGATGGCGATCGTCCTTGCCGACAAAGAATTTAAATCTTACTAAAGAGGGACAGTGGGGTGGGAAATGCATCTCCAGTGGGGAGAAGAGCACCGTCATGAGTGGAAGCGAGGCCAAGACAGAGCACACCATTGTCTGGGAAATGGCCCGGAAAACAAGCTTCTCGACCTGCAAGGGGAGAAAGAAAACTCTGTGCCGCTAAAGAGGGATGCTGACATCCAATATTTGTTTCACAGGAGCCCCAATCGCTCTGGGCCACGGCTCTGCAGGTTAAGCCGGGTAATATTATTCCTCTGTATTCAGCCCTGCGAGATAACCCTCCCCTCCCATAATACAACAGTGCAGCTCAGCCCCAGGGCACCGAGGCCCCGTCATATCATCTGGAAAAAGGCTTGGAGTAGCCTGAATGTCAGGAAGTGTGTCCTGAATAAAATAAGAAATACAACCATAGAGCCATTTTCAATATTGGTAATATAGCCATTCCCTACAACTAATCCTCAGTGGCTCATATATGAACCTTCTAAGGTTTATGAAATTCAGGATGTTCACATACCTCTTATCCCACAACTGTCATGTACTTCTCAATCATTGGAAGCTTAGCCTGACAGTACAAGTGTGCTTGTTTTGTACTACAGTATCTGCCTCACTTGCACATCACTTTGTACAGAAGCATCTGCCGGATAAGTAAATGTAAACGTCATATATATGTATTAGTTACCTTAGTTTATTCAAGTTCCACCCTCAGGGCATCCTTTGTATTGCATGTCGGTGTCTCACAGATGTGGTGCATGCTGGGAAAGCCGTTAAGTGGGTGTCAGTGTTTCTGGGTAGTGGGTGTCTCCATCAGCCTGCTCTTAGACCTTGGGCCAGTAGGCCATGACCCCATCCTGTCATATGGCCTGTATAAGAAAACATGGAAAATGGATCACAGGGACCGCTGTTGATGTGGGCTATACAAAGGGACAGACTATCAACGAGGAATAAATGGGGCTTGGAAGGTTTTTTTTAATTATAATAATTTTTTTGTAATTATAATGAAGGGAAGAGGATGGCAGACAAACATCATGGGTGTGGAATGTGGAGCTGTGGGTAGACGTGATCACTGGAGTAATGATGCGTAGTATACCGGTGTGTTGAACAGAATTCCTTCGGGCTGCGTTATTTCAAAACAAAGCGCTAGTCCATATGCATGACTCACCTGTAGCTCATCAGCTGTTCTCGTATCTTCCAGGTACGTTTCCGGGGCCTGTTGCTGTATCACGAGGGCTGGCCGCTGTGCATCCATGAGAAGGTGGTGCTCCAGCTTGCTCCGCTGCACAAGGTTCGGCTGAAGCAGGGTGACTTTTACCTCCAGGTGGTTCCTCAGGGTCGCAAGACCGTCAAGCTGGTGATAAAATGCCTGTCGGCGAGTGGCCAGGCGATCGCCGAGATCCCCGTGCCGGAGAGCATGTATGGTAACATCTTCACCGGTGACTTCCTGCAGCATGTGACCCGCGAGCGAAACCTTCACCCGCTGCAAAACTGCCTGCTCACTACTGGCGCGGTCGTGTACCGCACGCCGTGGACCAACGTCATCAGCCCACTGTTCGTCAGCAGCACCACTGACGCCATCATGCAGGCACGCTGCGGCCCTGCACTGCGCGGCCAGCTGAGTGCCTGCAGTGCCAGTGGCTCCACCAGCACCCTGGACAGCCGGCGCAGCTCCCGTGACTCCCTCCACTCGCAGGGGGCTGAGTCCACGATGTCGGAGCCCAGCCCGCTCAGGCGCCATTCAGAAGCCGGGGCTGACCTTGCCATAATGCCGGGGGCTGCAGAGGACCGAGGGTATGCCAGGGGTTATCCCACTTCGGAATATAAACGTCTTGGCTTCAGGATGAGCCAGTCATCCTCAGTTATCCTTGAGGGTGGTTCGGGGAAGGACGAAGAACGAGGGTCCAAGGATAGGGGCAATGGTGGACATCGGATCTTGTCTTTCAGCACGGACCTCAGTAACCCCAGTCCCCGCCGTCGCCATCCCCGTGACTCGACGTCCTTTGAGACCCGAAGACTTTTCCGTAAGTCCTACATGGAGGCCCTGCAGAACCCTATGAATCTGGGGTCCAGCTCCGAGTCCATCCTGGAGGAAGTCTCAGAGCAGGGCCCTGCCTCTGTCCCCAAAGATGACAGCCCACCTTCCTCCAGTGGAGACTCGGGTGTCCGCAGCAGTCAGAGAGACCGCCCCGGCCGAAGGATTGCCTCCCGCACATGGCTAGGGGGTGAGGAGTCTCGGTTACACACGCCAGTCGTGCCCATTCAGCAAGGACTTAAAAATTCTGAAATTGGTAGGTTAGAGAGGCGGTCTAAGTCTCTTGAGCGGACAAACAAGTCATCGCTGGTCAAAGGTCACAGGGCACGCTCCTCCTCTGGAGGGTCCGACAGCAGCCCTCTGAAGAAGAACATGAACGGATATGCCCTGAAATTCAGGAAACTGGACTTGGAGGTGACGTTTCAAAACACCGAGAGCAGCTCTATTAAAGATGATTCAGGTGAATGTCGTCTGGTTGCTATGGAGTTGTCTGTTGGTCAGGCCTGGCTCACATCGTCTTTAAGCCAATGAAGTACAGCTAATTTGAGTAGGCTTTGGTTTCAAGTGTTAAAATGTAGGGTGCTCCATCCCAATAGCACTAGTGATTCGATAGCATTTATCATCTTACAGTTTAATTCAAAACTCATCACTCAGAATGAAAGCAGTATATGAGAATGTGTTTCAGTTCTTAGTATTGCAATCAGCAATAACAGGCGAACCATCCATCCATGAATCCTTTCATCCATCAGTCCATTCATCTATCAACCACTCAGGCTCCCAGTGACCCTGTAGGTGCACGACAACAAGAAATTTTAGAGTCAGTTAAAATAGAGAATAGTGAAACAGTTTAGTCAACATCACTGACAGACAGCGCTACTTTTTGCTTCAGGTACTAGGATTTGGAGTTTGTTTTTTTCAGTGCTGTGAAAAAAACAGCTTTAGTCACAGACACATATTGCTCAAGTGTATGATTACAAATTTGGGGAGTTGTGGTGGTGCGGAGAAAGGCTTGGCACAAGTAACCATGCCCTTTAGATACGAAGCGCAACGGGGACATCTAGATTGCAGACTTTATGAGCTGCGGCTGAGCGAATACCAGTTATGATGCCGTTTGTTTTGGCCCCCGGGGGTGCCGGCTGCCACCCTGCCCAGGAAGCTCTGCCCCAGTCTGACTCATTCCATGGGGCTTGGAGCAGGAGGGCAACTGCTTTCTTTTCCAGCTGGGCTCATGGCCTGAGCTTTTGGTGTCCCTGTCAGGTGTCCTGCTGGGAAACCCTGCTGCTGTTTGGGTTAGTGCCTCTGCCTACTGAAAACGAAAAAAGGTGTTTTACATGGAAACACATTGGCCCCGCCCCCACCTAGTGTATTTACTAGCTGTCATTTAAAATATTCCACATATTCTCTGTACTTTATCCTTGTATCAATATGTTACAATATGTATTTCTCTCATACACTTATTCACACACGCACACACACATTGTATATGTTCCCAATTTACACAATCATATTTGCTATGCAGTTTTCAGCGTGATGTTGCACAGAAAAGATGTTTACAGGAGCCTTTGAGAAGCATGGGCTTTTATTCACAGGAGGTCCGGTTACAGACCTGCAGGACCCCCATGTCACAAAGCACCTGGCATTAGCTAGTGCTTCTGGGGGGGGGGGCACTCGGGTCCCAGCAGGATTGTTTGCATCACAAGACAATGTGGCTTATTGTAGCTGGGCGAGGCAGGGGAGGACGCCGTGGGGGAGGGTTCAAAGCCACGGCTGTCCCTCTGCATAGGCGGCATTCCTACCTGAAATTCAAGGACAGTGAGGAAAACAGTCTTGGGTTTTATGTGAAGGTACAATGACTTTGACAGATGATGGAATTGCCCTTTGATCTGTAATACCTTTATTCTGAGTTACCAGTCTGTTTTGTGTTGGACGGCTACATGCTGCTGGCTAACCTAACTCAACCCAAGCCATGCCATCCCATCTCAACTCAACTCAATCCATGTAATCCCATCACAACCCAAGCCATGCCATCCCATCCCAACTTACCTAAGCTCATCTCAACTCATCCCAACCAAACCTAACCCAACCCAACTCAATCCATGCCATCCCTCTCCAACCCAGCTCAACCCAATCCAAGCTAGCCAGATTCTTAGTAGCTGCATTGAAACCCACATGAATGCAGGGTTTCAACAGAGCCACAAGAAGTGCCGCTATTGCGATGGGATGATGTCACTTAGTCAGGACAACCTGCATATGGAGTTGCACCTTGTTATAATAATGTGTTTTGCAGCTTGAGTAATGTAATGACATCAGAATGAACCTATTTATGTTTGTTTATCTTTAACTTTATCTGACTAGTCTTTTTTCAACTGCTAGATGGACTTTTGCTCTAGCACCCTGTGGATGTTAAACACATTTTATTCCCTATTTTCTATGCCTTTTTTCAATATTTCTTTTCTCATCAATTGATTCACAATACTCTATAAGTAAAAAAATGCAAATTTATGAGAAATATAAAACGGAAATCTAGCATTTACTGTGGCACCCAAAATGGAATTCAGAGTCACTTGACTGGATAAGATTTTGAAAGGCTTTATCCTTTATAAGGTCCAAAATTTCACCTTTGACATAAAGTTGTATCATTGCATTGAAGTAGAAAAAGGTATAAAAATAAGCAAGGCACTGAAGGTTTCCAGGAGCATGTAGGCCTTGATTGTTGAAGACGTTTGGAGCTAACAGGACCCTTCCTAAAGTTGGTCATTTAGACCAGGACATGGTCAGGGAGGTGACCAGGAACTCAATGTCCACTCTAACAGATATGAGTAAGGATGAGAGAACCTTTCCGGAAGGGACAACCATCTTTGCAATACTCTGTCAATCAGCTCTTTATGTGTAGAGTGTCTACGCAAATGCCATTTCTAAACAAAAGGCATGTCCCAGGTGACAATTATCACACTCTGAGAGTTTGAGGGAAAGATGAACACAGTCAAAGGAGGTCCACGAAGAAAACCTTCTTCAAGGAGCAGTCGGCTTTGGGCTACTGTGGAAATTCGTTTTCCAGCATCTGAAGCACACAGCCAAGCCGGGAATGGCCTCTGAACAAGTCTCTGAAAATCGGTGACTGGCCAAGTCAAATCTTGGAGTAGAACACCATAATATATCTTCAGGGAGAATATTGCGGATCACCGACATTCCCAATACAACTTGACAGAACTTGAGCTGCTCTGCCGCGAAGAATGGGAGGAATGGCGGGAATCCAGGTGTGCAACACTGGTAGAAGCCTAGCTTGGAGGACCTGCAGCTGTTACAGATGGTCCTACAAATTAATGAATGCAGGGTCTGAATACCTTTGTTAAAAAGAGATTTTTTAATACATTTGCTGAATTTTTTTGTCATTATGGGGTATTGTGTGTCAACTGACAGAAACAAGAATCGATTGTATCGATTTTGGAATGACTACAGCATAAACAACTGGAAAAAGTGGAGTGGTCAAATTGCTTTCTGAAAGCACAGTAAACCTGTCATTTCAGAGGAATTCTCAATTGTGGAAATACACAGGAATAGGGTGTAAGGTGTGTCAGCGTCTGGAAAGGTGTGTAAAGCTTTTAAGTGATTCAGTGGACAATCCCTCCCCCCCGGGGTCTTTTATTTTGTTACATGGATTTCATACACTGTAGGCTGCATTCGCTGGCTCTTTTCTCCCCCCAGGCGCTGTTGTGGCTGGGGCACGATTTACATTACTAGGCTTGACAGCAATCGTCCCCCTCGGGGAGGGGGGCGGGGGGAGAAAGTCTGTCAACAGCTGTTGCAGCTGGGAGTGTGAGTAGTCAATCAAGCAGGCCCTGGGGTGTGGGAGTTCCAGCTGTGGGGGCTGGCATGCAGCGTAACAGCAGCTAGGCCTGGCGAGCGGAGAAGCGACGACTCGGGGTAATTCAGGGGTCTCCTCCCTGGGAGTAACGCTGCACCCGGGAGTCGGGCTGAGGTCTTAACTACCAAAACCAGCGTGGGGAGATGGGTGAAGTCCAGGAAATATGTCGTCTCTTGCTCTGGAAATGATTTCGGCTTCATATGTTTCTTTCTAGGGGTTTAGGAGAGCAGGGACATGAGTAGGGTTTGGCGTTAGGACCTTACAGGAAGCGTGTCGTGAGCGCTCTTCTCTTCGGGCTGTGTTCATCAGGAATGTGTGGCCTTTCATTCAGGGCTGTTTGAGGGAGGTTTCGCCAGAGTGTGGCTGCTCCCTGCTTCTGAAAGGACAGCTAAGCTAAACAAACACAGTGTCTTTCAAGAGAAGCTCCTGGGGACTTTTTGAAGCCCCTGGGGCTCAGTTCAGGTGAGGTGCCAGCCGGCAGCCTCTTCGGCGTGACGAAAGGCGCGTTAATTACAAGGTTGGCTTGCCGTCTTCTTGCCCCCCCACAGGGCTTCACAGGTCTGCCTCTGACACCGAGCACCGACGGGACAGCCATGCCGGGGCCGCGCCCCAGTCTCCCAGATCAGCTGCAGCGTCCCCTAAACAGCAGTTTGTACTCCCGACAGCGCCCCCTGCTGACGGCACTCTGCATCTGCCCAGACTGGTGTCAGAGGTCAATCAGGATTTACTGTCATCGGGGGCCGTCGTCCTGCCAGGTAAGTGACAGAAGGGCACACGTCTCATGGCAATATAACGACATGGGCCAGATTTTGCTCTGTTTCGACAAGTTAATTTAAAATTAGATAATCGGATAACATTAGCTTTAGTGATTCATTTATCCCTGGCTGAAAATGTGCCATTTGTATTAGCATGCAGCTAATGCCCTGATAATGCTGTAAAAGTGTGAAGCTGTAGTTGATGTTCTGTTTTGTCTGGGGACAGGCAGGTGACCACATTATTCTACCTGCTGAATTTTGTCGTCATAGGTAACCGGGACCGCAGCGGGCGAGCGCTGTTACAGGTGTGCACTCGCAACGCAGTCTGGACACGTGAGGCATTCACAGCCAAAGAAATGGCCTCTCTGATTGGCTACTACTACACCACGCTCCGGTAAGCAGCGAGGTCACATGACTGTCCTCTAGTAGAGACGCTGTGAGTCAGTGACTGGGGATTTTACACTCAGACATTGTACAAGTTGTATGATCAGCGAATGCAGTGTGAAGAAACTGTAGGTTTTAGCTGCTCTGGCAGATCTCTAAATGGGGAGACGCTGTAAAACGCTGCTCCTCCTGCACTTTCAGGAGGGACTGGAGGGAGTGGGGCCTGACCTTCCTGGTGGACACTCGCAGACAGCAGCCCAGTTCCACTCTGCTCTCGTCCCTGTCCGAGATCCAGGTAAAGAGCTGGTTTGCAGACGGCTCCCTTTCCTCACCAGCTGTCCCGTCCCGAGAGTCAGTCCCGTCCCGAGAGTCAGTCCCGTCCCGAGAGTCAGTCCCGTCCAGGACCCTTGGGGTGTAGCTAGGAATTCTGGGCCCCCTAAAAAGCATCCCCTTATCCCCCCTACTAAGGTTGCCATTTTCAATCTGAGGAAATGTGGGTCCCTGATAGAATTTGCAGAGCAGCAGGAGGAGTCTGAATTATAACGATGGGACGAAGTTTTCCGAGCGTATAAATGATCATTTTTTGTGTATAGGAGCCCCTATAAAGTGCTGGGCCTCCTCAGTCTGCCAGGGTGTCCATGCCCCCCCCCAGCTCTGACCCGCTGCCTACTGTTTCACTGCATTTCCTGTTTCACTGCATTTCCTGTAAATGGCTGCCCCCGAGAGCCTGGGGAGAGTCTGCCCTGGCGTGTCTGCGGGCCGCAGACTGGGTGTAACTGACCGGGGCTCACAGCCTCTGACTGGAGAGGAGAAGAGGGTCTCTTCTCTGTGACGGCACCAGCTTGACGTTCACTAATGATTACAATTTTAAATATTACTGTATTTCCTTTATTCCTTATTTCCTCTCATTAAATGCAGAATTTGCAAAAAACTGTACAGTGCCTTTTTGTATTCCCAGAACTCACTAACGTGCTTCCCGGTTCCATGTGGTGACCTTCTGGCACATTCTCTTTCCATTCCAGGCATTGATGCCTAATGCACTTTACTTGGTCCTGTTTCTTGTGGACAAGGAAGCCGCATCCAAGCTGGAGAGGGACCTCCTGGTTCAGGTAAGGAGAGCATCATGCTGTAGATATCTGACTGCAGTTCCGACGGGACCCTGTGAATGTGCCTTAGCTCATTCAGGCGGGGTTCAAAGTGCTTTATTCCTGGAAGCGTCACCCTTGGTGACACGGTGGGGTCGACAGGAGAACGACGCGTCACTTCACGATCACTGGTGTGGTAAATGTGTGAGCTGTGTCAGCATGAAGTTCTGGAGCGCTCCTGGAATGAGGCGTCATTCGTCAGGGCATGACCATGAGCTGGGCCTCTGGGCCCACATCAGGGATAGGAGTTAGCAAGGCATAAGGCAGCTAAGCAGCTGCTTAGGTCCCAGTGGCCACCAGGGGGCCCCCTCCTCTGAGAAGCCTGTCTGAATGGGATTGAAGATGAGAAATGACAACTAGATTAATCAAATTTCACTTAGTGCTCCGCCAAGTGCTGGGCCAGCTCTGCTCTGCCCTGTTGGTGGTCATTTACAGTAATCACAGTAGCAATTACAATTACACTAATTACAGTAGTAATTACAGTGCTTTTTGTGTCATAATTTCAATCCTTTCCATTCTCTGGCCTTTATTTGTAAACTGTGATCACCCTGAGTTTTAACTCAAGCCATGACTCGACCTTGTAAGTCCTAGATGATAGTGGAGGAGTGTTATGTGAGCCGTCGTGTGTGGTGCCCCCCCTGCAGTACGAGCTGCTGACCTCCCTGAAGGCTCTGCACAAGCACGTGGACCCCAGCCAGCTCACCCGGGACCTGGAGGGCAGCTTCACGTACGACCACAGTCACTGGCTCCAGTTTAGAAGGGTAGGGGTCCCCAGTGACCAAAGACGTCACATGAAAGCTCAGTCGTGCTCCTTTTAAGGAGCTGTGACCGGCTTCCTTATTTTAACCACACTGTGTGGAACCCACAGAAAATCGAACCCTTCGCCGGCAGCTGCAGGTCGGCTGTCTCCTCCCTCCGGGGCTCCATCGCCAGCCTCAACACCAGCGGCAAACTGCACACTTCAAAGGTGGGTTGCCATGGAAACAGGTTACCCGGGGGCTGGGGCAGTGTGGGGTGGTGTTCCCGTGAGAGCCAAAGTCTCACACACTAACCCAGATAAAATTAAATGTGAAAAATGCTGTAAGTGCGGTTAGGAGATAAATAGCTTATCACTTCTATTAGTAGTTCTGTTACAGCTCTCCATTTTACAGACGTTTAATAGCTGTAATAGCTGCATGAAAAAATAAAACATGGAAGTAACCGATGGAGGTCCTTTCCTGTAGGACGTAGCAGAGGTCATTGAGCGTCAGAGGAGCCTGATGAAGATCGTGCTGGACGACACGCACCTCAACCGACTCCGACTGGAGGGCGGAACCGTGCTGGCCCGCATCAGGAAGGAGGAGGCCAGTGAAAACGACAGCTACAGGTACTGAGCTGCCTCTGCAGAAGAGGCAGTAGATCAAGGTGACCACCTCTGGAGTGAAATAATCTGAATATCTTAGATGAATTAAAAGGCCTCAAACGTACTTTTACTGTCTTCCATTAGGGATGCAGTCGACATGGTGAACATGCTGTACAACCAAGTGGACGAGGAGGTCCACAAATTGGTCATCCTCTCCAACAAGTCCCTGAAACAGCTGGAGAGCCTCCTGGAGGTCCGCAAGTTCGAAGAGGGGAGCGACCAAGTGAGACCATGGATATACATGTGCACACACACATATATACTGTGCCAGTCTGGGCACACCTGCCAAAAATCATTTGTTTTTCAGCACTGAAAAACTCAGTGTGGCCATTCCAGGTAGCCACATCAGGAAGCTGCTTGGAAGAATGTCAAGAGTCTGTAATGCTTGTCATCAAATCAAAAGAAGTGTTAAGACTAAAAGTCTAAAATCTGAGAAAATGTTGAGATGTTGAACACTTCTTTGGTCGTTTCAGTGTTTGACATGTATTACTTCATTGCCTCAAAGTCTATTACTATAAGGTGAATAACATCTAAAATAGAGACAAATGCATTAAAAGCAGGTGTGTCCAGAATTTTGACTAGTACTGTATGTATAAAATGTGTATCCATTAATCATTGAAGTGCGACTTGTTGGATATCATTGATTCTGCACACCTCCAGGGTTGGGGGTTCATGGGCAACATGGCCCTGCCCTGGATGTGTTGGGGTTTACTTGTCCAGTTTCCTCCTGCAGTCCAAAGGCTCGAGCTAGCATCCCCTCCGAGGTAGTCCCCTAGGCTGCCCGGGACAGGCTCCTGCCCACACCATCACCCTGCACTCAATAGGTGGATGGAGGTTGGGTGGATGTATTTATTGTATAAGTAGGAATGTAAAAACAGATCTAACCGTCACTCTCCAGATCAGACTATGGTTCAGTGTCGAGGGGGAGAAGCACCTCACCTCCCTGGACTCCGTCAACCTGTCGCTCAGTGACCTCCGACAGATGAAGCAGGACATGGGCTCCTTCCTCGAAGAGACAACGGTAAATTGCCTCCTTCCCCATGATCTCCAGTAGCACTCTTCATGTTCTTCATGTCACATAAAGTACCAAACATGGTTACACGTCCTTGGTTCCCAGAACCTTCATACTTATATCTAAAGCAGAGTATGACCCCTCTTTGAAAATGTGTTCATCCTCCTCTTAATTGTAGAAAAATAAGCCTTGCTGAGCTCGTTTGTGGCTGTGCTATTATTTGATGTCACTGGATCTGCTTGTAAATGTGTCTATTTATCCTGTAGCTACATTTAGGCTAACCGTTCCCTGAAACCTGCCTGTACTCTTAAATATGTCTACTAATGAGAACATGATGTAAACATCAGAACTTGAAGATTTCCGGACACAGGTGCCATGTCTCATTTTCTGCCACAGCAACACCAGAAGTATGGTCAGCAGCTGATCAGAGATTCCATGGCCGTTCCCAGCTCATCCCTGTTGGACTTCAAGCAGTACCTTAGCACCGTATTGGGTCGCATCGAAAGGCGCAAAGCTGAACTTGACGTCCTTCTCAACCTGTACGAGTTCTACGACTCGGTGGGCATGTCGAACATCTGGAACTCCTAAGACTTTTGCGTGATTCTGCATTTCCGTGTAGTCTGTCCATTTCTTTTGCAGTGTTAAAGAAAGGATTCCTTTTGAATAAAGTACTTCAACCTTCAACAAGAAACAATGGCAATTGTCTTTGATTCCTTTTACAAGCATAAAATATGTTCATTACTAGGTCTAATACACGACCTCTTACAGGTTGATCAGTGGATGGAGCATTGCCAGAACTACTTCCAGCATCTGAGCATGGAGAGCAGCAGCTCTCCTTCAGCGGTGGTACAGGTGCTGCAGGACTACCACCACGAGGCCTCCAAGTTCTCCCCTGAGAACTTCAGCTCCCTCAATGAGATGGTGCTGAACCTCAGCAGTGAGCGTGAGCTCAGTCAATGGAACAACATCTGGCAGAAGTGCCAGAAGACGCGGCAGCAGCTAGAGGAGGTTCTGTCCAAAGCCATGGCAGGCCTGAAACTCCCTGTGGCAACCGCTGGGCCCTCAGGTGTGGCTACCTGCTTGCTGCCCAGCATGGCACCTTCGGAATCCAATGCCATGTCTGCCTTGGACCACGAGGACAGCAAGGCCCCCTCTCCAGGCCCTTTCTCCAAGAGCCAGTCCACATTGTCCTCGGCCCTGTCTCCGGTTTTTCCCGGCTCACCTGGGAGCGACACGCTGGGTCTGTGCCCGTCTGTGTTCGACGACACGGACAGCGACTGTACCGTGGACTCGTCCGCCTCCTGCCAGTCTGAGCCGGTGGTCTCTCACGCCACGCGGCACCGCAAGCAACCGCTCAAGAAGATCATGAAGAAGACGATGAGCTACGACCTGTCCACTCGGGACGGCCTGCACGGTTACACTGGCGTCTACATCAAGGGGCTGGAGGTGGCCCACAACGTGTGCGCCGACAAGAGGCTGCAGCGGCCCGATGTCAAGAGCCCCCCACTGGGCCGCAGCCGCAGCATGTCCTCCCCCCCTGGGGTCAACTGCATGCAGCAGGAGGAGGACCCTCGAAAGCAGAGCAAGTAAGGACTCTTTAGCATTGACTCTTTCATATAGAATTGGAGGGCCCACCATAGGGTGACCACCTAACCCATGGGGGGGCACTATGGGCCAGGACAGGGTTTGTAAACTACCATTTTAATTAAAACGACTGGATTTCACTTTGGCACTGAATTCTTGCTGTCTGCTGATTGGTCAGTCTCTTATAATCATGCATGAGTCACTAATGTTAATGTGAAACTGCTGGATGAGTCTTTCAATGAAGGAAACAAACCAGGCAAAGCACAAGAAGAACTGAACTAATTAGCCGAGCAGCTTGTAAAATCTGGAGTAGCTCATAGTGTCGCTCCTGGCATGGATTAGTTGGTCACCCTAGCCCAGCGATGATGTCATTATGCTGACCCAGGGATTTGAAGCAGTGACCTTCCGATCGCAGGCACAGCACCCTACCCACTGTCACACACCACCCATAATCCTTGGTGTGTGGCCCACACGGGCAAGAATGCCCTGGTTTACACTGTTTTTCTTCTGTGGCTGCGTAGCTGCCATGGATGCAGAAATAACCTCTGGAATGTTTTGTTTCCTGTAATTTGCATTTATGTAACAGTTAATTTTCATGTGTCTTTTGAAAGATATTCACTCTCTGCCTTAATATAGGTCTAAAAACAATAAGATGCTTTGTAATTTAGTGTTGTAATCTTAAGAACAATGTCTATCAGACTGGCAATAACTTTCATTCCCAATGCAGGCCCAAAAATCGAGTGCCAGTACAAATATAGCACTTTACTTTGCTTGAGAAATTACAGAGGGTTCATGTGGTCCTTCTATTTTCGATAGCAAAGTCCAGCACATCATGGACGAGATGATCGCTACCGAGAGGGAATATGTGCGATCACTCAGCTACATCATTGACAACTACTTCCCCGAGATGGAGCGGCTGGACCTGCTGCAGGACCTGCGCGGAAAACGCAGCATCATCTTCGGCAACTTGGAGAAGCTGTGTGATTTTCACAGCCAGTACTTCCTTAAGGAGCTGGAGCACTGTGCCCACTCACCCCTGTCCATCAGCAGCTGCTTCCTGCGGCATGTGAGCCCCTGTTATGCTATACCATACTATGCTCTACTAAGTATTGCTATACCGTGGCATGCTAGGCTATGCTATGCTTTACTGTGCACTACTAAGGTTTGCTATACTATGCCATGCTAGGCTGTGCTATGACATGCTATATTATGTCATGCTATGAATGCCATGCAGTGCTATATAATGCTATACTGTGTTGCCCAAGGCCAGTGCTATGCCACCAGAGTAGTGATAGGACTAATCAGAATATGGGAAATGTACTCATATCAGTTCACACTTAATGAATAGTTTTCAACCTCACGTAACTGGATAAATTTGAGCTAAGTACCTTGCTGAAGGCTGCTACATCCAGACCACATCAAGACCATTAGGGTGACAAGACTTGCCATTTTAACTGCCTCGTGGTGCTCATATGAAGTGTGTTTAGATGGTGTGAGAAAAGGCAGAGCATCTGAATGCATTGTCTTGGTCGGCAGCAGTGGGTTTCTAGTGCCACTTGCTGTGAATTGACAGGCTAATGCTAAATAATGACGTTTCCAAGCATCAAATTACTAATGGATCAAACTCATGGTTAAGAGTAAGGATAAAATGGACTATATCACCAGTCTGTCGTTCTTGGCAGGAGGATCAGTTCGGGATGTACGCCCTCTACAGCAAGAACAAGCCCCAGTCGGACGCATTGCTGGCGAGCCACGGTAATGGTTTCTTCAAGGTAGGCGGCCCGTCCGTCACTGTCGCACTTTGGTGGGATTTGGGCTCCTTTCTGGGCTTGTTCACTGACCGCCTGCCCTGCTCCCCAGAACAAGCAGCTGGAGCTGGGGGACAAGATGGACCTGGCCTCCTACCTGCTGAAGCCCATCCAGCGCATGAGCAAGTACGCCCTGCTGCTGAAGGACCTCATCAAGGAGTGCGGCCACTCGCAGGAGCAGGAGCTGAGCGACCTGCGCACTGCCGAGGAGATGGTCAAGTTCCAGCTGCGACACGGCAACGACCTGCTGGCTATGGATGCCATCCGTGGATGTGATGTGAGCACGGGGGCAGGGTGGAGGCACTCGGGTGGGGCGGGCAATGGTGGGTACAGGCAACACCAGGGCTGTCGTTAGGGATCTTGGGTCCCATGAAAGATGTGAAATCCACTCCTAAAAAGAGCCAAGTATTCTTATCCAACTTTCTAAGCCAGTTTATCAGCCAGAATTGTTTTCAAAGTGGTTTTTAATATTACATTACTGTAGAGCACAAATGTCCCTCAGCCTTCAGAACGATGCCTGTATTGCCTGACGCCTGTATTGCCTGATGCCTGCATTGCTTGACGCCTGTATTGCTTGACACCTGTATTGCCTGACACCTGTATTGCTTGACGTGTGTATTGCCTGATGCCTGTATTGCCTGATGCCTGTATTGCCTGATGCCTGCATTGCTTGACGCCTGTATTGCCTGATGCCTGTATTGCTTGATGCCTGTATTGCCTGACGCCTGTATTGCTTGACGCCTGTATTGCCTGATGCCTGTATTGCTTGATGCCCTCCATGGCATGAACCTCTGCCTCGACCGGCAGGTGAACCTAAAGGAGCAAGGGCAGCTCCGATGTCAGGACGAATTCATTGTCTGGTGCGGGCGTAGGAAGTACCTTCGTCATGTCTTCCTGTTCGAGGACCTCATCCTCTTCAGCAAAACCAAGAAGATTGATGGTGGTTATGATATCTACATCTACAAGCAGTCCTACAAGGTATAGCCTCCTGAGACTCAGCAGCTCATTTTTGTCCTCTGTAGAGGACAAAATGTTTTTGCTCATATCTCTCATACTACAGATGCAGCTCTGCTAAGTCCCATTGTGTTTTTTACCATCCCAACATATATTTTATTTTTTTCCCAGTGTCTCAATAGGATAGTATGGAAGCCCATTTCCGCCAGTAAAAGAAAAAAAAAATTAAATAGAAAGTCAAAATAACGAGATGTAAAGTCGTAATTACGAGATAAAAAAATCGAAATTACGAGATAGGAAGTCATAATTACGAGATAGAAAGTCATAATTACGAGATAAAAAGTCAAAATTATGAGATGCAAAGTCATAATTACGAGATAGAAAGTCATAATTACGAGATTAAAAAATCGAAATTATGAGATACAAAGTCATAATTACGAGATAAAAAGCCGAAATTATGAGATACAAAGTCATAATTACGAGATAAAAAGCCGAAATTATGAGATACAAATTCATAATTACGAGATAAAAAAACGAAATTATGAGATACAAAGTCATAATTCTCCATAATTATTCAAAGTTCAGCCTTACATACTGTTGAGTTGAGGCTGAAGTTGCGTACTTCCTATCTCGTAATTATGACTTTGCATCTCGTAATTATGACTTTCTATCTCATAATTTCGATTTTTTTTATCTCGTAATTATGACTTTCTATCTCGTAATTATGACTTTGTATCTCATAATTTCGACTTTCTATCTCGTAATTATGACTTTGTATCTCATAATTTCGACTTTCTATCTCGTAATTATGACTTTGTATCTCATAATTTCGGCTTTTTATCTCGTAATTATGAATTTGTATCTCATAATTTCGGCTTTTTATCTCGTAATTATGACTTTGTATCTCATAATTTCGATTTTTTAATCTCGTAATTATGACTTTGCATCTCATAATTTTGACTTTTTATCTCGTAATTATGACTTTCTATCTCGTAATTATGACTTTCTATCTCGTAATTATGACTTCCTATCTCGTAATTTTGATTTTTTTATCTCGTAATTACGACTTTACATCTCGTTATTTCGACTTTCTATTTCATTTTTTTGTCTTTTACTGGCGGAAATGGGCTTCCATAGGATAGAGGTCTTTGCGATGAATTAAATAAAAATTCCAGTTTTACGGTGATTTCAGGCACAGTAATTCTAGTTATTTTTTAATCCTTGCCTCTTGTCACAGAAGTATTACAGACGAAATAAGAGAAATGTACGTCCATCTTGTCCCCTGAGTGTCCATGATGTCCCCTCAGACTGCTGAGATTGGCATGACAGAGAATGTCGGGGACAGCGGCCTGCGGTTCGAGATCTGGTTCCGGCGGCGGAAATCTCAGGACACCTTCATCTTACAGGCCAGCTCGGCAGAAGTGAAGGCTGCTTGGACCGCCATCATCGGCAAGATCCTGTGGAGGCAGGCTTTGCGAAACCGAGGTGAGAGTCACATAGCTGTTGGGAACCGTTAGAGGCAGCTAGGATCACGTTAACATTCCACACCAACCAAATTTAAAGTCAATTTAGGGTCTCAAACCATGCTGGTTTAGTAGTACAGACTCACATGCTACATTAAAAACAAATTGCTGTGCTACATATCGATCTGCCATCGTTAGCTGAAGTCTTCACTTCTTAGTTATTGTAGCTTTGTTTTCATCTTCAGAGCTGCGGATGCAAGAAATGGTGTCCATGGGGATTGGAAACAAGCCTTACATGGACATAAAACCCAGCGAGGCCGCCATCAACGACCGAGCCATTGACTACACCATGAAGGGCTCAGGTATACTGCATCTGTGGCTGTTGTTATCGATGATAAAACCCAGCGAGGCCGCCATCAACGACCGAGCCATTGACTACACCATGAAGGGCTCAGGTTACTGCATCTGTGGCTGTTGTTATCGATGATAAAACCCAGCGAGGCCGCCATCAACGACCGAGCCATTGACTACACCATGAAGGGCTCAGGTTACTGCATCTGTGGCTGTTGTTATCGATGACAACCTGGCAGTCAGCAGCTCATTTTTAAGCTCTGTGCTTTCTCTCCGTTTCCATAACAATGACGAATCTCTACCCGTATCGCTGTGCACAGTGTCTCAAGTGTTCAGCTATTGAGCCAAAATACTGCCGCGTATCTCTGATACCTGGATCTCTGACTGATTCTGAATAGTGTCCATGGCGCCGGAGGTCACGGTTTGCGTAAAGATGGCCTTTACGGCTTAATTACCTGGAGACACGTGGGCGGACTGAAAGCGAACCAGACAGTCTGGAGAATTTCGCAGCCCATTGCTGTAGGTGGGAGTGGTTGGCTCCCTGATTCACTGTTTTGTCTCCGGCGGTGAGTGCGATGTGGGTGCCAGGACTTGCTTGGTTTGCAGGTGTCCCACCCGCATGTAAATATCCGGAACTAATTGAGCACCATGCAGACTATGACTGTGGTGAGATTGAAAAGGTCTGATAAGTTATTTTTGCAGAGGAAAAACACGAAGGTGTTTCCCATTCTGCTCCTCGGGGACCAGCAGACAGTCCGAGTTGGATGTACTGCACTAAGGGCTATTTCACAACAATAATGAAAGGATTTAATGAAGTTCTGTGGCCATCACCATTGGAATGTCTGAATCCTCCGTCCCTGTCATGCTGTCTTTTATCCCTTAACTCATCTCGTACTTGTTTGCAGAGTCCCGGAGCCGGGCCTCCATCGCCGTGTCCACGTTCGACCACTCCACCCCCTTCAAGAGGCCACACTCCACCATCTCCAACAGCAGCACCTCCTCCTCCAGCAGCCAGTCCTCGTCTTCCCTGCTGGGCTCCCTCAACCTGCACCTGTACCCCTCCCCTGCCCACCCGCTCCCCGGGGCGTCCTTCGGGCACTGGCCGTACGACTGCATCGAGGAGGACGAGCTGGAGCAGGACAGCGCCAGCCAGCCCTCCATGGGTGCGTGACCAATGAGATACAGGAGGGGTTCTACAAACGAGCCGCGTGTTACACACGTTTATCTTTCTCTCCGTCTTTCTTTCTCGTTTGTGTGCTGCGTCCCAGTCACTGAGAGCTCCGAGACGTCCTCCCAGGGCACGCCCAGCGGCAGTGTGACGGGGCTCAATGGCCTCGCGCTCCCAGCCGGCCCCAGTGCTCCCATGGAAACCTTCTCCAGCGACACGACCTCCCTCCCATGTTCATCCTCGTCCTCCCCCCTGCAGGGGCCTCCACGGGCCCTGTTTCAGAAGGACCAGGACCTACAGCAGCAGAGCAACAACTTCATTATGGCGGTAAGTGTCTCCTCCTGCCTCTCTGCTGCCCCCTGGTGGCCAGCTGACACAGTACCAGTGCTTGAACCGGTAACAGCAATCCGCGTTTCAGGTGGCGGCTGCTACCTGTCGCGTAATTAGAAACAGAAAAGCGTCCCGTGTTATGCTGAATTGCCTCTTGACGACCCCTCGGCCCAATCTTGTCTCTCTGTGGAAAGCTAAAGCTCTCATTGGTCCATCTGACCACATTCTGTTCTGTTTTTTTACCAGAGCGACACATCTCATATAACAATAGGCCTCTCTACAGCCGTCTGACCCAAAGGGTTACCTCAGTAAGTATCTGGTCTCATCAGACTCTGTTCAGTTCGGTTCCGATCTCCATTGAACCAAAAGGCTCCTTTTCCACCTCTTCCTACTAATATGAGTGCATGGGTGGGAATGTTTTTTAAGCTTTTAGAAAATCTGATCATTCTTGAATCTTGCCGATTGTTGGTTTGTGCAGTCAGGGTTGAGTTGACTAGGGATTCCTTTGTTTTGTCTCGGAAGTCATTGTACTTTCAGTCCTATCTGAATACTTGAAGTGTTCTAGATTTTGTGTAATTCTGTCCCATAAATATGTTCTCTTACGTGAGGTAATAATAATCGATGATTTAGGCCACTTATATATTATAACTTATATATAATTATAATATTACTTATACCTGGACATGATCTTATAATTGTGAGTTTATCTCCCGTAAACTCAGTGCATGATTGGGTTCCTGTCAGAGTTGGGTAATTCATGTCCAGAGAGTAAAAGTCCAGACCATGATTTACTTTCAACCAACCAGTTGAGTGCTATGTGACTGTGACTCTTTATGCTCAACTGGTTGGTTGAAACAAAATCTTGGCCTGGACTTTTACTCTCCTGACCTGAATTACCCACCTCTGGTTCCTTTTGTTATATATATGGTTTTGTCATCATGTTAATATCTACTGTTTATGACATATGATATTTATTCATTTATAACTTGTTAAAGGCATGTTAATGAGAGAGAAAAATTTATTTTAAGATCACTATTACTATATTAAGTATTGACTTATTTTAGCTTACGGGAGTTTGACTTACACAAAAATGTTCTGAGGGCAGAAGGAAAACTGATTGGGTCAGAGAGGTAACCAATCAGATTGTAGAGAAGATGGGTCCAAGCAACTAGAGGAGGTGAAACCAACCAATCAAATGACCCAATAATTTTTCCTTTTGCCCGTAGAACATTTTTGTACAAGTAAAACTACCACGAGCAGGATTTTAGGCTAGTTGGTTTTCGTTGAATTTTGAGGTCGGGAATTAAGAGGATTATGTTTCTATGTGCTACCTTCTGATACCCTGTCGTCTGTTTTCTCTAGCTATGAAGCCACTGGAATACAGCTGAACTACACTACGGGTTGGTCGCCCTGAGAAACAAGAAGCCGATTTGAGCCGAGGACACGTGACTCACGGGAGCACTGAACCTCACCTTGCCGTGACTCTTATTTCATCAGGAATTACTTTTTTGGGGGGGGCATATATGATAATTTTGTATTGTAAATGAAAAATCTAATGTCTATGCAGTACTAAAAAAAGAGAGAAATGCTGGTACGTTAAGAAATGTATATGGGATTAGCTAACTAGTGCTGTAATACTGTTTATAATGTAGATGAGCTTGTTTTATTTCGTTTACAAGGAATAAAAGAGCAACCATAACAAGATGCGTATCACCTTTAGGTGAAGAGTTCTTCCGGTGAAGTGGAACTATTTCCGCTGTATTATGTAACGTTTAGCGGTAGTAATGACATTGCTTGGCTGTACATAGTATTAAACGCGATTAAAACAGAAGGAGCGTGAAGGCTGCCTGTCTTTCGGAGGGGAACTGCGAAGTGGCGCTGGGCAGGTTCCTGTTCCATTTCACAGGCCCTGGTCTGTAGCTGAAAACATGGCTATGATGAGCATGGCAGGGAGACCCGATTGGACCTGATCCGTTCGGCATTTATTCATTCATTCTGCCAGTGCGGAGGGGAGCAGATGGGACTGAGATTTAGCCCCCACCTGCTAGCGACTCTGAGTCTGAAGCCTGGTCATTCTCCCTCCATTCATTTTCTATACCCGCTTGTCCTATGCAAAGTGGCGGGGGTCCGGAGTCTATGCTGGGCGCCGCCGGACACGTTTTACTGGGGCACAGACCCCAGTACTGATTTGCACCTTATGGTCTGAGTCCGTATGCTGTGGCGGAGACATTGAGTACCAACGATAATATGACAGGACTAAAGAAAGTTTTTAAATAATTCTGATGATCTTATTTTGACTGCGGAAAGATAATACAACAGTATAGCACATTTTATACACAAAGCAGGCATTGAAGGTAAAAATGGTGGTTTGAGCAGTGGGGGGGGGGGGGGGCTTTATGCCTAGCGGGACCCTTTGAAAGGCTTATTATGTTAATTATTATCGTTAATGAATTCTAGACTATAAGAAAACATTTTTGCAAGTAAAATACAAACATCTCACTGCAGCTAAACAAAAGCATTAAATATTGCTTCCGAAATAAAAAATATATGTTAAATACTTTCTCTTACCATTTTATTACTACTTAGCTAAAGTAATGATTTGTTTGTTTTTCCTAATTGTTGGAAATAATTTAAGGAGATATAATCCAGCATTTTGTCTTCAGATGACCATTAATTTTACCTGGAGCCTGCTTTGGCCTTTCTGAGGACATTAGAGCATAATACACTGTACCCTGCGTGTTCAAGTAGCGTTCTCTAAAGATCAGACACATAAAATAACTTTAACTTTCAGGCTATCCCTAGAAATAAAATGACTAAAACTTAACCTGAAACTAAAATATATAAATAGTAAATAGAATAATATCTTTTAAATAAAAAGTAATAAAACCACACAGAAAATGAATTAAAACTAAACTAGATGTCAAATGAAGATTGAAAATAATATAAAAATAAAGACTGAATTAGAAAAATGTAAGCAGGCCTATAGTGACAGCGGTTTGAAGCGAGGCGCCCTGGAGCCGCCAGCGGTCTGCGTGCTCTGGAGCCGCCAGCGGTCTGCGCACTCTCCCGCTTCTCTGCACACACCAGCGGTCTGCGCGCTCTCCCGCTTCTCTGCACACACCAGCGGTCTGCGCGCTCTCCCACTTCTCTACACATCAAGCGTCGTCTCACGGTCTGAAAGGGGAAGTTGCAGCTTGGGGCTTGTGAGAGAGCGTGCTGCTTATCGCTTTCAGTTCACGCCTGTGCATTCTGGTGGTGACCACAGCAGGCGTGAACGTTAGCCAAAAGATCACTTTGAAAAGGATGTGCGACTTATTGGCAAATACACGGACCAAAGCCAAAAAATGTTTTTGCAAACGTACTGCTGTTAAGTATTGTGTATATATACAAGTTTATTTTTTATCAGAATATTATTTATATGTATACATAACATTCATTTGATGTGTACAAGATCCATTGTTCCAAAGTATACATTGACTTAGTAAATTTAACAAAATTAACACAATGGAATTTGAGCTCATGAAAATAACCAGTAAACCCACACATTGCAAAAAAAAAAAGATTTTCAAGTCACAAGATAAATGGTTTCATTATTAAATCACATTCTCTAAGTGTAAATAGTTTTTCAATAAAAGAGGAAGCATCTCGTATTTGACAACATCAAAATATATTTTAACAGATTTCCTGAGCAACCAAATTTACAGAACACAAGAAGTGAATCATCCATGGTCTGTACATTTTTACTTCTTCTTGGAGCAAAATCTGCTTATTGGAGCAGCGGTCCTGGGGAGCATCACAAAACATTAGCAGTCAAGGCCTGCAATATTGCAAATAAAAACGAAGGTTCCATCAGAAGAGAGCGGTGGGATTGGCCCCGAAGTCGGCCTCTGCAGCTACTCCACAGCTCTGTCTTTCTCCCTATTGCGCTCCACGTGCAGCAGGTACAGAAGAACAGCGGTGACGATCATCTCCACCAGCGTTACGCCCAGGATGATCCCTTGCACATGAATGACCCCCTGTGGAAAAGGCCAGCTCACATATGTCACAGCTCAAATTCCAGTACAAGCATGCATGACTGTGAAACGCACGTGAACGTGTGCACTACCGATTACGAAACAGTGATGGATTTTTAAAATTTATATTTCTGAAACACAGACTGAATCTCAGTTGTTACTCTTGCATGAGTTATGTTCATATTTTACTTGTTTTTATAAATTTTCACTTTAATAAGCTGGTATTATTCTGTCTATTAGTGTTGCACTGGGGGCGGCTCAGTGAGTAACATTACCTTATACTCATTACACTCCCAACCTGAATAAGCTGGTATTATTCTGTCTATTAGTGTTGCACTGGGGGCGGCTCAGTGAGTAACATTACCTTATACTCATTACACTCCTTATATTCCCGGCTTTCCTGTGTATATGAGTAGCTTGAATATTGTTGCAGTCTCCAACAGGCTTCCCCCTGCAGTCCAAACACACATAGTGAGGGCCCTGTGATGAACTGGCATCCTATCCAGTTTGTACCCCAGCCATGTCCCATGTGCCTTGCCCCCCCCCCCCCCCCACGCCCCCATTGACCCTGAACAGGATAAGTAAATGAAAAGAAGGGCTATTCTGTTCTCTTTGAGATATTTTCAGGGTTTCGCTAAAGTTGCCGTGAAGTTCTGTTTTCTTTTTTGTTTTAATTTGGGCATTTGTGTCTTTCTTTGTGATCTGATAAATGGGAGTAAATGTAAGTTTGACAATTACCTGTCTTGAATTCCAGAAGTAAATATCAACGGACAACAGTATGACACCAATCCCAGCAACCAGGAAACTGCCAATATTAACAACATAGGAGACCTGGGAGAAACGACCAAAAAATCCATTATTCTTGCTAAGTACATACAAGTGTGCACCTCCAGAAATCAAATACCATCAGTTATACTTCCAGTGTTTTTTTTAACATTAGATTCTAGTTTCATGATTTGCTTGAAAATATATGGCCTGCTTTCACATTGAAGTACCATTAATGACCATGATGAATTGCACCAAACACCAAATGAAAGCGGTTTGCATTATGCAGAGCTAAATGTACGACGTTTGCATGTATTATTATACAGTGGAGAAGTAGAGAAGCAGGCACGTGCAGAGGGGGGGGGCGGAGGGTGCTTGAGCACCCGCCCCTTTCTTCCAGGATGCCTCAAGTGCCCTTTTCTTGGGTTTTTTTTTGTTGTTGTTGTTGTTGTTTTTTTTTTTTTTAATGTGTATGTGCGTATGGAGCCCTGTCTTTGCCCCTCAACAATAAAATGTAACTATTAATCTCAATTTTGCTAAATAAAAGGATCTGGCGTGCATCAGTCACATGACTGCCATTAACCAATGCTCGCCCTTGAGGGCAGAGCGCGCTCGTTACGAGCCGGGTACGAGCTCGCAAAGTGCACGCGCATTTTCTGCGGGCTGGGTGGTGCGGAGCTGGAGGAGAAGCAGGCAAATTAATTGGAAGGTGCAGACTGCAACAAAACAGTAAATAGGGTGTACAGCGCACACTATAGTCTATAACAACAAATGAATTGAAATAAATGAGCGTGCTGTTTGTGCAACAGCGCGACAAACATTACCTGTCCTTTTATGAACTGCACAAGTAGTGGTGGTCATTAACTGCTAGGTAAATGGGTAAGGGTGTTACAAGGGGGTCTGTAGCTCTGTCCACCATTTTAGGGAACATGTTTTGTTTTAAAGTACGTTACAGGACTTTTCCCTTCTTTTCTGGAGGGCTTTTATTTCACTAAAAACGATCTAATATGGATATCCACATAATTCCATATTGGATTCGTCACGAATGTGAGTTGTTGTTATTCAGCCTGTTTTATCTTTTTTAACTTTGAGCAACCGCCCCTTTAAACGTCTCTGCACGGCCCTGTAGAGAAGTGATATTTTTGTATAGTTTACAAAGTCACTATCGCACATCACAAAATAAAAGGTTAAACACGAAATTCGTAGAAGGTCTGCAATCACAATTAGAGTTACTATACTTGAGTTTTTGGTTATAATCTGAAATATGTTGGTATATCTGGCAACCCCAGTCTATTTGGCAACATTGTTTGGCATTTTGTAAGATGGTGGGCTTCTCCAAGGTGACGAAACCCTGTGAACACCAGGTTGTTCAGGTGAAGGCCGAGGGGATAACTATAAGTCATTGGAGGAGAAGTTAGTCTTTCCAAGAGCTTAATATCTCAAACACTGAAGCTGTACAAAAAAAGTTAATGTAAGTCCCATAAAAGGCAGGTCACCCACGTAAGATGATTGTGCAGTAGAGCAGGATGATAGGGAGACTCTCAGTAGGGGATCAGTTCAACAACACAGCTCAAATTGCTCATCAAATCAGTCCTGGACAGGGCAAGAATTTACCTTGACAGGGTCTCGTCGTCTGGGAGAATATGGACTGAAAGCCCTCGGCTGTGACCAAGAAGAATAAGAAGGCCAGACTAATGTTTTGATGAGGAGCATGTTGTGTGGACAGAGCAGAACTGTTCATTTCAGTGATGAAAGCGAGTTTAACTTTACTGGTTCAGATGGGAAACATCATGTGCGGGAGAGACTCCACCAAAATTGGGGAGAGACTCCACCAAAATTGTGTGAAGAACTCTGTAAAGTTCAGAGGAGTAAGAGTTATGGTGTGGGGTATGTTCTCTGCCGCAGGAGTCTGGCCTCTCACACGGTTACATGGCAAGGTGATTGATGGGTATCATATGGCTACATGGTAAGGTGAATGATGGGTATCATATGGCTTCATGGTAAGGTGAATGATGGATATCATATGGCTTCATGGTAAGGTGAATGATGGGTATCATATGGCTTCATGGTAAGGCGAATGATGGGTATCATATGGCTTCATGGTAAGGTGAATGATGGGTATCATATGGCTACATGGTAAGGTGAATGATGGGTATCATATGGCTACATGGTAAGGTGAATGATGGATATCATATGGCTTCATGGTAAGGTGAATGATGGGTATCATATGGCTACATGGTAAGGCGAATGATGGGTATCATATGGCTTCGTGGTAAGGTGAATGATGGGTATCATATGGCTTCATGGTAAGGTGAATGATGGGTATCATATGGCTACATGGTAAGGTGAATGATGGGTATCATATGGCTTCATGGTAAGGTGAATGATGGGTATCATATGGCTTCATGGTAAGGTGAATGATGGGTATCAGAACCTCCATCAGCAAAATACGGTTCCTTCCCAGAGAGCATCACCCAATCAGCCAGCCATTCTTATCCAAGACAGTGCCCCATGTCACACTGCGAAATGGGTGAAGCAATTCCTCAAAGCTGAGAAGATTGAGGTGATGACATGGCCAACACTTAGTCCTGATCAGAACCTATCAATAATCTCTCGAAGGTAACTGGCAACAAAATTTTGACAAACAAACCCACCACAATTACTGAGTTGTGGAAGAAACTGCAAGATGAGTGTAACAAAATGAAATCAGAGCTGTATGAGATATTGGGTATTGATATGCCAAAGCTAGGACCTCTACACTTATCATTACTTACTGAAAGATGTAACCATCCAAAAAGTTGACAACATTTGTTTGTAGGCTTCTTCTGCAATAAAATTGTAACTGTTCTCTAACTTTAATCACAGACCTTTTTTGAATTTCTTATCTCAAGTCAAGTGTCCAGTCAAATGGTTATACATACAATCCACATCATACATGGGCATGAATTAAGGTCCCCCTTTGATCATGGTATATATACATAAAGTGCAGAGACTGTAAACAAGACAAGTACAACATGTGAGCGAGAGGGGAAAGGGAAATAACTAATAAATAAAAATAACAGAGAATATTCATACGCTGACACATAAGGGGGCTTAGGGGTGCCCACACAATATAGCAGGTATGATGTCAACTGTAGGAATAACAAATACAACAGATGTGACAATAAGACAGATGTGACACAGATGCAGGAAAAGGTCCAGTGTTGGGCAGTGTCCACTGGAAACAATGGTGAGTGCTGGTGGTAAGCCAGGTTTATAATGGGGGTGGTAAAGTGTTCAGAGGGAAAAAGCTTAGATCAGTGTTCCCCAACCCAGTCCTCGGGGAACCTCAGACAGTCCATGTTTTTGCTTCCACTCAGCTCCCAGCGTATCTGTACCAGGTATTTGGTGTTCCTGATTGGCTGGGAGCTGGCAGGAAGCAAAACTTTGGACTGTCCGGGGTTCCCTGAGGACTGGGTTGGGAAACACTGGCTTAGATGCTCCTGTAGCTTCTGCCAGATGGGATGGGTACAGAGAGAGTGTGAAGGATGGGAGGGGTACAGAGAGAGTGTGAAGGATGGGAGGGGTAGAGAGAGAGTGTGAAGGATGGGAGGGGTACAGAGAGAGTGTGAAGGATGGGAGGGGTACAGAGAGAGTGTGAAGGATGGGAGGGGTACAGAGAGAGTGTGAAGGATGGGAGGGGTAGAGAGAGAGTGTGAAGGATGGGAGGGGTACAGAGAGAGTGTGAAGGATGGGAGGGGTAGAGAGAGAGTGTGAAGGATGGGAGGGGTACAGAGAGAGTGTGAAGGATGGGAGGGGTACAGAGAGAGTGTGAAGGATGGGAGGGGTACAGAAAGAGTGTGAAGGATGGGAGGGGTACAGAGAGAGTGTGAAGGATGGGAGGGGTAGAGAGAGAGTGTGAAGGATGGGAGGGGTACAGAGAGAGTGTGAAGGATGGGAGGGGTACAGAGAGAGTGTGAAGGATGGGAGGGGTAGAGAGAGAGTGTGAAGGATGGGAGGGGTAGAGAGAGAGTGTGAAGGATGGGAGGGGTACAGAGAAAGTGTGAAGGATGGGAGGGGTACAGAGAGAGTGTGAAGGATGGGAGGGGTCTTCTACAGGGCTGGAGGACGACGTCCTCAATGGGACAGTTTTCACTGATGAGGTATGATTAATATACATCTGTGCTGTTAGTATTAGAATAACTTTGCATTCAGATAAGCAGTAACTTTGTGAATTACACAAAAATGTAACTCAATCGCTCACTTTGCTAACCTCTGTAAAGTACAGATACTATTTGAGGAATCCTTGGTAATTATTTGGCATCTCTTGCTTTGGTTTTGTGTGTTATATTACTTATATAAATTTAATTTGATTTATAGTATGATTGTGCACAGGAGTCCTTTACACTTGAATTCTGAAACCAGCATACCTGCCAACACGTCGGATTTCCCCGAGTGTCTCCTAATTACCCAGCCCTCCTCCCGCTGTACTCCCGATGTGCCAATGTTCCCATAAACAGATTATTATTATCCCAAGAAATGCCGTTTACTTAAATTTCAACTACAAATACAGGCCTACTCACCTGTAGGAATGCAGGGAATTTGTACAGCAGGAAAGACAATAATCCAGAAAAGAAAAACTGGGGGTGGAAAAAAACAGATACGTTGGTCAACTGCTGATTCTCTCAACAGGAAATTTCTCAATAGGACATTACAACATATGTTATGTTTTTATAGTTACATTTTACACACGTATATTTTGATATTTAAGATCACAATACATATATAATAGTAAATCGAGCTCACAAAATCCCTAAAATGTGCAAAGTACTTTTATTTGTGCTCTCAATTTGCTATTTTGAGCTCTCGAATTAGTTAAGTTGTGCCCACGTTTTGGCTGTTTGTGCCGCAAAACCAGGAGCTGGAATATTGGAACTGCAATCAAGGCATCCTTACATAGTTTTAAGTGCGCGAATACTAGTTGTCGTCGACTAGGACTAGGTGTTAAAATCCCTTGATGATCAGTACTGTATGGCGATTTCCTCTTAGGTAGGTGACCTCATGGGTTTTCATTTGACGGTGCTCTGCCTCCAGTACGACACATCGTCAGTTGTGTACCCTGGGGTCATTGGGTGTTTCGGCCATTTATCACCATACACCCTCGCTCGAGGCCGGCCCACCACAGGCTGATCAGACCTGGGTGTGTGCCGCACTGGAGGCCCCACGAGTAGCCCAACCTGTCTCCTTCCGCTTCAGCCACAGCCAATGGCTGCTTCTTATGGCAGCATCTGCAAGCTCCTTGATGGTCTTCTGCTGAGTCTGCCCTCTAACTCCCACCTCCTTCAGTAGCCTTGTGGTGGAACTAGCTACAAAGCCCCTGCAACCCACCTCCACTGGCCGCACAAATACTTTCCATCCCCGGTCCTCTGCTTCAGTTGCCAGGTTTGCATATCGCATCTTTTTCTTTTCGAATGCCTCATCGATTGCTTCCTCCCATGGGACTGTCAACTCCATAATGAAAACATGTCGACAAGATTTGGACCAAAGGACCAGGTCTGGCCGCAGGTTGGTTGCTGCGGTGGGAAAGTGAGCCTCTGATTTAGGTCCACCTGCATTTCCCAATCTCGGGCTGCATTCAGCGGACCTGAGTCAGGAGATGCTCTTTTGGCCTGCTGCTTCTCCCCCTCCCGGACGAAAGATGTCTGTAGCCAAAAGGCAGTTCCGATTTCCACAGGTAATGTTTTATTTGACGGGGCACAAGTAATATAGTATTATGGTATTACTTATGCATCAATTAACCACAGACTTAGTTACATACTGATCTCTTGTTAATTCATCATTAATGAATCGTGACGCATGTTTTCTCTCAGGCAGTTACTGTATTGGTTACTATATCTGTTAGAATTCTGTAAGACTTTGTGAAATACTGAGGGAAGAACAGAAGGAAAAAGCAATGAACAAAACAAGTGAGCTACTGATCTCATGTTTGTTCATTAATGGATCGTGATGCATCATTTATCTCCAGCAATGTGAAATGAATGAAATGTGACATAATCATAAATAAATAAATCAATAGTAAAACAAATTTAATTTTTCATTCCAACGATTTATAGAAAAATAAATTTATTTAATTTTCAATGCCAAAGATTTATTGAAAAATAAATGTATTTAATTTTTAATTCAAAACATTTATTTTTTGGCATAAATGGAATCATACATATGAACGGTATAGCAATCTGATGACCCGGAGAGTCGTGCAGTGCGAACGTAGCATCACCAACATGAATGCCAGCTAGCAAGGCCAAGGTAATGGAACGCAGATCAACAAAGTCCCCTGGCCAATAGCGCTTTAGAAAAAGGGTTAGAGCTGCCCACCTCATTTACGTACAGATGAATGAAAAAATCTTTGGAATACAAAAAACAATAAAGAAAAACCTTTGGAATAAAAAATGAAATGTATTTTTCCAAAAATCTTTCAATAGAAAATGTTTTTTCTCTATAAATCTATGGAATAGATTAAATTAAATTTATGTAAATAAACTTTACTGTTGGTTTATTTATTTATGATTATGTCAAATTTCGTCCACCACAGTCATTAGTACAGTAACTGAGTTACTACTGAGAATATCTGTGCCCCATCGAGTTACCATAATTTTTCACTGAATTTTAAAAAAGGGCAAATCCATAAAAAGTACCTGATATATAAATATGGAAATCCTAACTAAATGACCAAAAAGCGTAGTTTTTGTTCATTGAGAAATACAGGAGAATACATCTGGAATGGGAGACGGTATGTAGTGTGCGAAACACCCGTCAATATTCGGGGGGGGGGGTCCCCATCTCCCTATTGTTGCGCAATGCAGATCTTGAGACCCCCTTAAAATTTTGCTTTTGAGGCTTTCAGGGGGTCTCATGGGTTAATCGGGGGTGTCGGACCCCCCCGGACCCCCCCGTATTTCGCAAACTGACGGTATGTATTATTATAAAGGCTCGGAAATGTATACATTTTGGTTATTACCATTGGCAGTATTAAGAATTAGAAATACCATAACCACTAATTTCCGCCATAGATTTGTTTGATACTTTGTGTGGACATGTAGCAAATCAAGTAGAATATGACCAAGTTGTAATGGAGGACATATGCATTAGGACGATATGGGCTCAGTGGTATACACGTGTATCTATTACAGTACATTGGTTTTCATGACCGTGAACCCTAATCTCCACCAAAGGACTTTGACACTTTGTGTGGCTATTTGTCAGATATAGAAGAACATTCAGATTAGAATGGGAGCCACCTTATTACTGTACAGATATTTCAGCGAATTTATTTGTTACCATAATACCGTAGTATTTTCGCCTCTACAAAAGTACTGTATCTGGTTTTCTGGGCACAAATAACTAAAACTTGTGTACAAGTTAATTAATTCGAGAGCTCGAGATAGCAAATTGAGAGCAGGAAAACACACATACACACACACACACACACACACACACACACAAACACACACACACATATATATATATATATATATATATATATATATATATATATATATATATATATGTGTGTGTATTTTTTTTTTTTTTTTTTTTTTTTTTTTTAAAGAAAACTGTTCGTGTCCCCTCCAGGGCTCCGTAATATATTCAAATAAGCTCGTGGTGGATTCAGACATGCATCCTACCAGAATCCCGGTGAGAATTGCCACTCTGAGCAGGATTCCCAAAGTCACCACTTGCGAAGTAGCTGTTACAATCCCAAGTCCAAAAATCGTGATGCCGCATATAGTCTGAAAAGCCTATAGTGAAAATTTTACAAACTATATATCGGAGACTTAAAATCAAATCATAACAGAAAACATATTGCAAATCTCTAAATAAGCCTCCACCAAGTTCAGATCAGCACTAGAGGCTGCCCAATTCACATGGTTAATTTAATTAATAGTTTTTGCTTTTGTAATTGAACAAACAGCTCCATCCGCGAAAGGTTTTAGACGTCTAACGTCAGGACAGTCCTTTCCTATGTTGTACCTAATAGTCAGTACATTTCCTCGCCCACAACGTGGATACTCCTTATGCTGACTTGTAAAAATTGGCATATTTCCCTTATTAATTCTGATTTATATTCTAATGGGAATTTTACTAAGTATAAGCTTTCAGTCGGTTTCAGCTTTTCAACCTTTACCGAACCCTTTATCAGTTGGAGAACCTCACAAAATTCGGTTTCCAAATAGAATATAACTGCATCAATGCTTAGGGTGACAATACATTTTATTGTATTGGAACGACTCTCGATAAAACCGAATTTTAAAAATTATATAGCGAACAAGATACCGAGTAATTATTATAATTAGTGAACCAAAGTGATAATCTTACCCCCATAGACATGGGCTGTTTCTCTAGCAGGTTGTGCAAACGAGGCTTCTTGATCTCGAGGACCTCATTTGCTTTGTACTGCTTAAACAGTGGCTCTGTCGCCTCAGACTCTTCTACAATTTCAGACGCGGCCATGGCGATGAGCCTCTTCTTTTCCCTGAGGAAATATGTAGATTTTTACCTGACAGTTGTTCCGGTCAAACAAACGTATCTGCTTATTCAGTACATTGTTCGCAGTAAGCTTGGAGTGTATTCCTGGAAGCAGAATCGGTAAATCCATTAGGCGACATACAGGCGACCATCTTTTGTGGAGGCGCCGATTTACGAAATCACCGGCGCCACCCCGGCAAACTTCAGCGGCAAATTTCACTTTGTCTCGGTGAACCTTATAAGGCACAAGACCCTGGACGAGATGGCAGTATACAATGTATCATTGTATATACATACAATCTAAGAAGGGTGACGGGGTCCTCGAGCATTTCCCAAACAATAAAAAGCATATAGGCATAGTACACCCTGGAGCTGATTCCACTGTAGTATTACATGATTATTATAAAAACAAATAATTATGATATATTTAAAAATGTTTGATCATTAGACATTCCGTTTTATTCCCAGAAACGTATTTTACATTTACTGAATAGTGGATACACTGGATATATGTGCTGTATGCCATTTAGTTCCACATTTTAATTGCACATATCGCTCAATGTGCATTTAAAAGTTAACTATATTTTCGTTTAGGACGTCGCGCAAAAATAAAGGTTCCGTTATTTTCAGTACAATTAACAACTCAACAGATGAGTCTTTTTCCTGTCTTAATCATTTCCGCTGTGTAATTTGTCGTAGTAAAAACGTTGTTACTCTTCAGGTCCTTCTTATTAATGTCCTAAATGAGCATTTAAATCGCTTCGTCCACAGAAGCAGAATGGAGAATGATTGATTGCATATTAATAAACCTTTAATAGCACCAAAATCCTAGTCCTAGATAGTTCGTAAATTGTCAATAAACGTGTTTTATTAATTGGTTATTATGCTGTTACATATTTATATCAGATAATATTATACTCTGAAATTAATTTCCAGATATCTATATATACCCCAATAACGATTACTTAAAATATAATGAAGGATTTTATGCACTAGATTCGTTTTCGGCTTTGACATTGCTTAAATTACATTCCTATGAATCAAATGTTTTTCATTTACATATCCTTACTCACCAGTTTGTTTTTCCGTCGCTTTATCGCAGATAATAAAGACCTACCATCAGCCCTCTTCCCTACACGTCCGTAACCTGATCATGTGGTTGGGGAGGCGGGTGTCAATCGCCGCGGATGTTATTTCAGTAACTAAACTTCCGAGAAGGAGGTACGGTGTGGTTGTGGGTTGTGAATAGATCATGCATCACATCAAAAACACTGCAGGTGCCTGATTTTCCAAAACTCTCTTGTACCTTTGACATTGCTCCAGTGTCGCAATTTTTAAAAGTCCGTGTTAATTTTTGGAGCTCATCACAGAGTCCGGGTATTTCTTATTTACAGCGATTTGCACAAAAAAACACCAATTGTAAAATGGCAAATTCGAACATAGACGTATTACTGCTAAAAGTTTTTTTCTGCAAAAGTGCTGTGGCGGCCCCTCGACCTTAATTAGTTAGAAGCTTATTTTCAGCAGCTGGGATGTTGAAACCGCCAGGAAAGGTCAGTGTAGCTGTCGTTGCGCCATGAAGGCGAACTCCCTGACAAATAATGCGTATGTACATCATGTAAATATCATCATGTAAAAACATCATGTAAATATCATCATGTAAAAACATCATGTAAATACGCATCAAGTAAATGTTCATTGGAACAGATATGCACGTTTTATTGGAAATAATATACTATGGATATAAAAAAAATTATAGGACAATTAATTCATGTCTTTAGTTTTCCGCAACGTGGAGTACAGGCCTGTGTGTGTGTTGGTGTGTATATACATACATACTGTACACACACATAGGCCAATACATACATGTATATATTCATTTATATAATACAATTATATGTACATTTCTTAAGTTCTTAAATAGCATGCTACAAGATGTATAAAATGTTGTATATGTTGTAAATGTTCTTTCCCATATTCTGTTTTAAAATTAAGGCGATCGCTCCTTTAAAGAACTGGTTGTGCTCAAAGAAACTTGTAAAACAGGGACGGCTCAGCTCAGTTGTCCAGATCTCAGGTAAGGAGTAAAGCATGAAGATGGACTGGCATCCATGTTAACTGTAATTCAGTTTTCAGTGCATCTTACATGCATGATTTGCTGATAAATCACGCGGCGACATCGAAAATTTACTCACGACTGAGGCCGTTTCAGTTAGTGGCCCTGATGTGCAGCAGTAGCTGCTCCTACCAGGTGACTTATTAGTTTACTTTACTCAGTGATTTTTTTTTCATTTAACAAAAGCAATAAAGTGGTGTTTTTATGAACCCTTTTAATCGCATGTAGTGCCTGGTACTTCTCCGCCTCCGGTTTCTTCGCTTCGCCCGAATCGTCGTCAGTGAAGCGATGCAGCGCAGTCGATAGGGGTGTGTCTGTGTGGTTTGTCCCCTTGGTCCGGGGTTTTTGTCATCGCGACTTTTCAGTCACCAAACCCAAGCGCAGTACAATCCTGCACAGCTGAAGTCACCAGGTAAGACAGATTCATGAACTATTAAAATATTTAAGCAGACCTATTAATAAGAACGTTTTATTTAATAGAGAAAATGAGTTGATTTTTGCTTGTTATTCAATAAACAATATATGTAAATAAATAAATTGTATGATGAAGGTGAATGTCAGGCGGGAAAACATCAATTCTGAAGCTAAAAACGACCCACACATCCCCAGCCAGCTCAGATAAAGCATCGTCGAAATATCTGAACAATTTAATATTTTAGTACGAAATTATGATAAAACGCTGCTGTGGATAAGTTGGAAAACGGTTTGAATGTGTCAAATTTAAGTATTATACTGAAAACTTTTCTTTTCAGACAGATACTGTAATGGACACATTTAAATGCGACGACTGTATTGTCATCACGATACCGCTGGTCAAGGGCGACCGCGGGCAGTCAGAGACCTTGACGCCGGAAAAGTTTCACTGTGTTTTTAAAGATTCATACAAGGTCTTTCGTAAAGGACAGCCCAAAGCGCTAGGGGTGCGTCTTCTTCTTCTTCATTATTATTATTATTATTATTATTATCGATGTTGTTGTGTTAAAAACAATAATAATAATAAATTGAAGTTCCTCACTTGTTTCTTCTTCAGACTGTACAGATAGTCATAGGGCTGCTTATTATCACTCTCGGTTTGGTGCAGTTGCAGAAATTCCCGGAAATCTCGATCTATACAATGCCCAGCGTTCTGGTAATGTATCCTTTATTCATCTCTTTGCATAGTGTATCTAAACTCACCTTGGGGCGGCTTTCGCCAAAGCTTTATAATGTAAGTAGTTCGTTATTTAGTACTTCGGACCGATCGTTAATTAGCGAGCGTTTCCCGAAACCCTCCGTATCTAAAGCAGTTCCCTGTCTTGCTCCTATAGATGTGTGAGTGCTCCGACAAACCTATTTTCTTCGTTGTTCTTTATTTGAATTTTTGCCTGCTGTCCTGTTACAGAGACAGAGAGATCGGCCAAAATAGATGACAAAACAAATTGACGGTATTTTTTGGGCAACGTAATAATTCTGATGATTACAAGAGGTCAATATCACAATATAAAACTATAATGTCGACTGTAAATTAGCGCAAAACGGGCTCGTTGTTACACCTATATAAAACTGGAGTACGTAACAGGTCAGAAGTGACTTGAGAATGACATTGAAAATGAAATTTAATTAATAAATCGGTTGAAAAAACAGTGCAGAATCCCAATTCCATTTGGCACATTAAGAGAGGTGTGTGCATTCCTGGGGCGTCGGAAATTGGGGGAACGTGTCCACCCCAGTATTGGCAGAACCCCTTCCTAAATAAATACATAATCAGCAGCGCATTGATCTTATCTTTGATTATGAATCCGCGCGTTACTGAGGCAAATTCGCTGCGCATTCGGAGCGCAAGGACGAAACCTAACAAAGATTGTAGTGAAGTATCAGACAAAATCATTTTATTAATATGGACCAGTTATTTTTTAGTAAATTGATGTTTAGTTGTGAAACTGTACCCTTAGCGATGTTAGTCTTATTTTAAATGAGCAGTATGAGCCGACAACAGCGATAAGAGACTTAACTAAGAACGTTTTGGAGAACACGTTGAAGTGTTAAGAGACAACTTAAGGTATAAAACTTACGAACGACATAGCGTTAAGAAGGTTTCCGGAAACTGGGCCCTGAACAATGGTAAGCTTGACCTACATAATGAGCTAACCAATCAAATTTGCCTTGTGTTAAGTTACATCCTTTGAATTGGGAAGGTGAATCACCCCTAATGGCCAGTAATGGCAGAATTGTGCAAGTCAACCGAAGACAGCATTTGAGACAGCGCCATCCAGGAAGCCAGGTTGCTTGAATATACACTGTTTGGTGGGTGGCCATGACTCCCTTGGACCATCTCAGTAATGAACAATTCACTGAGAAACACAGGCTGGCCTGAGGTGAAATAATGAGCCTCCTTGGATAAACTGAAATGAACACACCAGAGTTTTGCCCTCAGTGCACCGTGCAGCTTCTGACTGCTCTCTGCTTCTACGCCACTGGTGGATTCCTGCAGACCTACAGATGCACATGGCCTCAGCAAATCTGTGCATTGATCACATTTCTGTTGCACCATGTGCACAATTAAATACTCCAGCAGGAGGGGATGCCTATAGGATGCCCCATATTGGTTTTCATGCCATTGCGGACATACCTGCCATTGTAGGTGCAGTGGATGGAGCCCTCAGCCCTATTCATATTTGCAGTCCCTTGAATCCCACCTGCGCCTGTCGAAAAGGGTTCTTGGCATTAGGCCTAAATGTCCAGGTGACATGCAACCATCAAGGACATTTTACAGACATTGTCATCAAGTGGCCTGAGTACACAGGATGCTTATATCTGGTCCGGCCTTGTAGTGAGTCGGCAAAGGATGGTGGATTTGCTGGTGGCTGGTTCCTGGGAGTCGGCAGGCATCGTCTTAGCCTTGAATCCTCAAGCTGTGACTGAGGAGAGGTATCAGACCACACAGCAGAGACACACACTGCTGCAGAGACACACACTGCTGCAGAGACACACACTGCACAGCAAAGACACACACTGCTGCAGAGACACACACTGCACAGCAGACACACACACTGCACAGCAAAGACACACACTGCTGCAGAAATACACACTGCTGCAGAGACACACACTGCTGCGGAGACACACACTGCACAGCAGACACACACACTGCACAGCAAAGACACACACTGCTGCGGAGACACACACTGCACAGCAGAGACACACACTGCTGCGGAGACACACACTGCTGCAGAGACACACACTGCTGCAGAGACACACACTGCACAGCAAAGACACACACTGCTGCAGAGAGACACACTGCTGCAGAGACACACACTGCACAGCAAAGACACACACTGCTGCAGAGACACACACTGCTGCAGAGACACACACTGCACAGCAAAGACACACACTGCTGCAGAGCCTGCTTTGGCCATGTGGACGATGAGATTCTGGTGCCTATATACACGACTCCCTGGGAGCTCTGAGATTTCCCCATGAACGCTGCTATGTTATGGGTACAATGCTGTAGGACACTGCAGTAATTAGTTAGTTTCCTATTGCTGTTCACTGTTGCGTTTTGTTTACAAGGAAGCAACATCACATTTTCAGGCCATTTTTATATTTTCAACAAATAGGTTAATTTATTTTGGTCTTGATTTTGGTTGCTTTGTTGTGTTTTTATTGATTGTCTAATTAATTTATATATATTTTTAGATTTGCATATGTCTGGTGTGACAATCACATAACATAGTTCACCACTGAAATACATTGAATCGACGATCCTGTTATCGACAGTATTGTGCGAATTTTGTTCCGCGGAGGCTGAGGAGCCAGCAAAGTACTGCTTAAAGTTTGTTCGTTAATTCTTGAATAACGAAGGGTTTTGGGAAACGCACGTAGACCTCACTCTTTCTTTACTTACGTCGTTTGTTATCTCTTCGTTATTGGCTAAGATCGATCGCTTTTGAGAAAGCCACCCCAAATTGTGCTTAACGAGGCAGAGGTGTAACCAGTTCTCATAGAGAGAGATCTCCCATTTGTTGGGCTTGATGTCCAAACTACAGATGTGATCTGTTAAAAAAAAACTTTTCTGATGACTTAATTTGAGTGCGTGTGGATGATCGAACCGATGTACAATGATGTATTTGTTATATTTTGTAGTTTGTAGCTTCTGGCATAGTATCATATGCCGCTGGACACTCGCCAAATATGTGCGTGGTAAGTCTCAAACGACGTCTTTCCTTCTGTTAATGTTTAACGACAAATCACAAGTAGCAGGTACCTACACCGTCAGAATAAATTGTACAGCACGGGTATAGTTTTGTCCCCCGAGGTATAAACAACATTAATGTACCGCTGATAGTCAATAAAGGTCCTCAGAGTTCATTTTGTTGTACCTTAGGCTAGAAGGTGCATTTCCCTGTACAGGTAGGGTACAGTTGGCAGACCCTTGAGGGTAAAGCCCCAGTGAATAGTAATTGTACCCTCAGAGGTATATGTTGGCATTATTATCTGACAGTGTATAATGACAGCTCTCAGCTCTGGTATGATAAATTCACACTTCCACTGGGTGAACAAATGTGTGCTGCTTCACTCACCTGTACCTGTGTTTTCTTTTGCTAACAGACCAGAACTTCATTCACACTGAACATCATCAGCTTATTCTGTGCTCTGACTGCTCTGTGTTTGTGCATTGTACTTATTATTTCGCGATATTCACCATATCCACCATATCAACCACATTATTCTCATGTAAGTCTGACAGCCCATAGATGTTAAGATTCTATATTTAGTTATTTTGGCAGATAAGTCCAGCATTAAGGCTATGAGAGGGAGTAATATTGTCAAATGTATTATAGTTTGTTTCACAATATATAGAGGCTTCTGTAATTTTATTGCAGTTTTGTTTCTCATCACAACCCTGTACTGGGTGAGTGTTTATGTAAATGGATGCAGGTCTATTTTATTAATACTGTGCAGTCGGATGTCTATAGCAATTTTAATTCATTATATAAATGGTTTGATATACTTCTCAGCATGAGTAGGTCTGTAACATGCATTTATATACCACGTGGAATGTATTTGTATGTAATATAAATTCTTTTCTGTTAAAAAATAACCATCCATATTTGACTCTTTACAGACTGACAAAGGGATCGATGTGATTATTGCGATTCAGCTCTCGCTGCAGCTGGTTGTGGCGACAGTTTTAATTTACTGGGAGAGTAAAGCAGTATGCAGGACTGACTTCAATACCTTGGTATGATATATTATATATATATGATACATATGTGTCTCTGTATGTATATCTATATGTAATAATTATTATTAGGTCGTCTAAAGACTTAAAATGCATATTAATCGTGTCACTAGAATTATAAAAGTTAGTCAATATAATTTTATTTTCCTTCATTCATTTTCAGCCTTTGATCAACTTAAAGTACGTCTGAATCCAAAAGTGGCTGGATTTTTGTCCTGGAAAGTTTTGTCTGTGGGACAGTGGACATCCTCTGAAGGTTTTGGTCTGTTTCTCATCCTGATGGCTTCTACAAGGCGGAATTAAGACCTTAATTCAGGAATAGAGAAGTGTTCTGAAAATAGATTATTAGTCCGTCACACAGGAAGGTTATAACTCTCACGATGCTGAAAAACAAAAATTTGCCGTATTAATTTTTTACTGAAATGTCGCAACAAGAACAACAGGCTTGAAGTTCCCATTTCAGGAAATTATAGTTTTAAAAAACATTTCAATGTATATTAATAAATATTTGCAGGCCAAATAAGTATGCTTTTGCAGGGAAAACTCAGAATATTTACATATATTTTCATCTTTAATTTTGTATCCTATGTGACCGACAGATTGTTCTGTATTGATAATGTGCACTATGATGTCAACAATACCTTTTTAAAAATAAAAGTGGTGATTATTATCATTTCCTCTTTAATTAATGCTCTCTGGTCCTCATTGTATATATATGAAATATTTTTAGGGTTTTTTTGTTTAGATTGAAAAAATGTTTGCATGATTGATTTCATTTTCACCATGTGTTACATTTTTATTATTCTTTGCCGAAAATAATGGGGTTATTCAGAAAGATTTTATACATTCTGGTACAATGCATAATCAAAATGTGAGTCAAATAAAGCAATCAGTCTATTTTCTGTTGCCAGTGTGTCTCTCTCAATACTCTCACAGAAGCACATGAAGCAGCACTTTGCTCAGTGTCTGGTGCTGTTTTCCATACCTTTAATATCTTTCTAAGAGCAGGGATTTCGGTGTGGACAGCAGGGACATGTCCCTATCAAACTGTAGGAGTATGTGTGTGTTTAGGGGGGCAGGGGGTTGGGGGCTGATTTGCCCCCCACCAATGCTGAAAGCAAACCTATTCCCTTGCATCTTCCCTTTATCCTTTATCTTAAGATGCTGAGAGTTTCAGTTTCAGAATGATTAATATTCAAAAGGCTGAAACAAGGGAAACAGGGAGAGGGAAAGAAATAATGAATGTCAGAAGACAATGGAGGGGGGGACTCAAAAACTTCCAAATAAGGAAAAAAGGGGTCAAAGTCAACTGGGGGCCGAACCCCCTGGCGTGTGAACATTAGAGAATTCATTTTAGTTACGGCCAAATAATAAAAATATAACTTAGACTATAAATTAACGCAAAAGGGGCTTTTTGTTGTACCACTTGTATGCACTTCGAGTACATAAGAGGGTTGAGCACCATTCAGAATTTGAGACTTAAGAATGACCTTAAAAATCAAGTTCAATTCACAAAATTAGCTGAAAATATAGTGCAGTAACACAATTTGACTTTGAATATAAGGAAGTAAAATTAAAATGGAATTGATTTCACATAAATTCATATACATAGTGAAGGTGCAGCTGTAAAAATACAGCTTTATATTTCAATATGATTAATTGAAACAGTACAGCCGAGATCTCTGACAGGCACAGGATTAAATTTGTCTTGAAAAACTCTGATGGTCTGGCAAGAATTAACCAAAGCCTGCTTTCAGGAAAACTCAAGATGTAGTGCTACCAAACTACACTGTCTGACAGGATAATGTGGGGATCTAAAACTGAAATTCTCTCATCCACAGTAAGAAAGATGGATGGGAAAGGCAACTCATTCATCTGAAAGTAGCTGCCACCTGTATCCATCAGCGCAGGCTCCTAGCAGAAGAAGACCTGGCTAGTGGTGAAGCTGGGGGAGTCCACTGACCAGGCAGTGCGGAATGCAAACATCCAGATCCACATTGGCCCTATAGGCGGAAAGCCCAGGCAGAAGTCGACTTGGTGATTAGCAGGTTCCTGCACAAAGAGATCATGGGAATCCAGACAGAAGAGCTCTTGGGTAGGGAGAAGCTCAGTGGGGCTGGTCCAGGGCCAGCAGGAAAGAGAGGAAGGATCTGGTGGTGTCTGAGGTGATGAGGTTGGAGGATGAGCACTGTAAGATCAATGCAGTAGCACAAGGATGACAATGTAGGAAGACATCGCTGGCAGACCTGCGGAAAATCTTACTTTGCGAGATGGAAATAACTGGAGCAAACTTGCAGATGGTCCTGAAAGAACCAGCTTAAGAGGCTGAGAAGAGAAGCTTTGGCTCTGGTTGAGGAGAAAGGAAAGAGATGGGGAGATAATTATTAAAATGACAAAGCTTTTTTTCCTGTGACACAATAACAGAGTAAAAGTATTTTAGCGAAATTTTTACCTCCACGCTATAATGTTGGTACATAATTGAAGGTAAAAAAAAGTCTTATTTTAATATAGCTGACTAGCAATGCAAGAACTGGATGTACATAACATGCAATGTTTTATTGTATTAAAATTAATGTATTAATTTTGCACATCATCCAGCCCTATAATTTTCCAGTTCAGTACAAAAACTTAACCTAGTGCTGTGATGTCATATGGCGCTGTTACCAGTTTTTACTCCGTTGGAAAACAAGCCCTTGAAGTACGAGACTGATAATCTCACCCCCACAGACATGGGCTGCTTGTGTAGCAGGTTGTGGCTTCTTGATCTCGAGGACCTCATTTGCTTTCTACAGCTTAAATGGTGGCTCTGTTACCTCAGACTCTTCTTCAGATTCAAAACTGGCCATGGCGATTATTCTTTTCCCTGTGAAAATATATTCATTTTTACATGGTGGTTGTTCTGGTCAAACTTTACCCTCCCTAACTGCTTATTCAGTAGGTTCTTCACAGTAAGTTTGGACTATATTCCAGGAAGCAGAGTCGCAATATATAGGTGACCGGCTAGGGCACCATCTTTTGAGGAGGCGCCCACTTAGCAAACCACCAGCGCGAACCCAGCAAACGTAAGCCCCAAGTTTAATTTTGTCTCCGTACCTTATATGACACAAAACACTGGACGGGATGGCAGTACAGTGTACCATCCATCCATCCATCTAATCTGAGGAGGGTGACGGGGGGGCTGGAGCATTTACCAGTCAACAAAAAACCTTCCTGTCTAGTGTGTGACCTCCTGGCGTTTGGCTGCTGTCCTTCGTTGTGTTGTTGTTGCTCGTTATGCGCTCTTCGTAAAGATTGATACAAAAAGGAACTTCGTGTCAAATCGTCTCTTTTCGACTTTATTCGCCGCTGCCGCGATGCCTCCGTCTGATGGCACCACGTTATATAGTATAAAGAACTATTCATGACTTAAGTCAATAAATAAATCGTTATTTGGGAGGGATAAGGCCCCTCTAAAATTGGATTAAAGACGCCCCTGCGTTTTGTAATTAATAATGAGGTCTAAGGATATAGTAGATTTTTTTTCGATTGTATATTATATATTTGTTTTTCTGTCACTCTACTGCAGATGAATAAAGATGACCTACCATAACCAAATCCCCCTACCTAACTAGTTTGTTGGGCACGCCGGTGTCAATCGCTGCAGGTAATGTTTTTTCAGCATATAAACTTCCGAGAAGGGGGTACGGTGTGGTTGTGGGTTGTGAATAGAACAGAAACCATCAAAACTGCAGGTGCCAGATTTTCCAAAACTCTCTTGTACTTTTGGCCTTTCTCTAGTGTTGCATTTTTTTTTTTTAAAAGCCCGTGTTAATTTTTGGAACTCATCACAGAGTCCGGGAGTCTTATTTCTTATCTACAGCGATTTGCACAAATAACCACCAATTGTAAGATGGCAAATTCAATGTATTAGTTTTTTTCTGAAAAGTGCTGTGGCGGCCCCTCGACCTTAATTAGTTCAAAGTTTATTTTCAGTAGCTGAGATGTTGAAACAGCTAGGAAAGGGAAGTGTAGCTGTCGTTGCGCCATGAAGGCAAGTCCCTGACAAATAATGCGTATTTACATCGTAAGTAAATGTACAGTGAAACAAATATATAGGCTACTTCTTATTAGCAGTAATATACTATGGATGTACAAAAAAAACAATTATAGGACGATTAATAAATGTCTTTAGTTTCCGCAATACTTAGCATACACACACACACACACACACACACACACACACATATATATATATATATATATATATATATATATATATATATATATATATATATATACACACAATTATATATACATTTATATAACATAACTATATAAACATTTCTTAGGAGTATAAGGCACGAGTACCAGTGCATCTTACATGCATGTCTTTGGATTTGCTGATAAGTCACGCGGCGACATCGAAAATTTACTTACGACTGAGGCCGTTTCAGTTAGTGGCCCTGATGTGCAGCAGTAGCTGCTCCTACCAGGTGACTTATTAGTTTACTTTACTCAGTGATTTTTTATTTTTTTTTTCATTTAACAAAAGCAATAAAGTGGTGTTTTTATGAACCCTTTTAATCGCATGTAGTGCCTGGTACTTTTCCGCCTCGATCTGCTTTCTTCGCTTCGCCCGAATCGTTGTCAGTGAAGCGACGCAGCGCAGTCGATAGGGGTGGGTCTGTGTGGTTTGTCCCCTTGGTCCGGGGTTTTTGTCATCGCGACTTTTCAGTCACCAAACCCAAGCGCAGTACAATCCTGCACAGCTGAAGTCACCAGGTAAAACAGATTCATGAACTATTAAAATATTTAAGCAGAGCTATTAATAGGAACGTTTCATTTAATAGAGAAAAATTATCTGATTTTTGCTTGTTAGTCAGTAAACGATATTTTTAAATATAATAAAGTCACACCGGTTAAACATCAATTCTGAAGCTACAAACGACCTACACATCCCCAGCCAGACCAGATAAAACATCGAAATATCTGAACAATTTAATATTTTAGTACGAAATTATGATAAAAGCGATGCATTGCATTTCATGCTGTTTATAAGTTGGAAGATGGTAAGAATGTGTCTCGTCAGATTTAAGTACTATACTGAATATGATTAAATAGCCAATGAGGTGCGTCTTGTAAATCCTTTTCTTTTCAGACAGATACTGTAATGGACACATTTAAATGCGACGACTGTATTGTCATCACGATACCGCTGGTCAAGGGCGACCGCGGGCAGTCAGAGACCTTGACGCCGGAAAAGTTTCACTGTGTGTTTAAAGATTCATACAAGGTCTTTCGTAAAGGACAGCCCCAAGCGCTAGGGGTGCGTCTTCTTCTTCTTCATCATCATCATTATTATTATTATTATTATTGTTGTTGTTATTATTATTACTGTTGTTCATTTCTCGGCTTGTTTCTTCCTCAGACTGTACAGATTGTCACAGGGCTGCTTGTTATCACTCTTGGCTTGGTGCACATGTACAAAATACCAGATATCCTGATATATACAATGCCCAGCGTTCTGGTAATGTATCCTTTACACATATAGCAAAGTGACGTGTTTTGTCGGTATTGTATGATGTATTTAAACCCTGATTACTGTGTTAAATCAGTTCTCATAGAGAGAGATCTGCCATTTGCTTGACTTTATATTTAAACTGCGGATGTTATCAACTGGAAAAACACACTTCCGATTATTAAATTTATTACTTAATTTGTATTTATTATATTTTGTAGTTTGTAGCTTCTGGCATAGTATCATATGCCGCTGGACACTCGCCAAATATGTGCGTGGTAAGTCTCAAACGACGCCTTTCCTTCGTATGTTAATACAGATTTGTTAATGTTTAACGACAAATCACAAGTAGCAGGTACCTACACCGTCAGAATAAAGGGTATAGTTTTGTTCCCCAAGGTACAAACAACATTAATGTACCGCTGATAGTCAAAAAAGTTCCCCAGAGTCCATTTTGTTGTACCTTAGGCTAGAAGGTGCATTTCCCTGTACAGGTAGGGTACAGTTGGCAGACCCTTGAGGGTAAAGCCCCAGTGAATAGTAATTGTACCCTCAGAGGTATATGTTGGTATTATTATCTGACAGTGTATAATGACAGCTCTCAGCTCTGGTATGATAAATTCACACTTCCACTGGGTGAACAAATGTGTGCTGCTTCACTCACCAGTACCTGTGTTTTCTTTTGCTAACAGACCAAAACTTCATTCACACTGAATATCATCAGCTTATTCTGTGCTCTGACTGTTCTGGGTTTGTGCATTGTACTTATTTCACTATATTCACCATATCCACCACATTATTCTCATGTAAGTCTGACAGCCCATAGATGTTAAGATTCTATATTTAGTTATTTTGGCAGATAAGTCCAGCATTAAGGCTATGAGAGGGAGTAATATTGTGAAATGTATTACAGTTTGTTTCTTAATATATAGAGGCTTCTGTAATTCTATTGCAGTTTTGTTTCTCATCACAACCCTGTACTGGGTGAGTGTTTATGTAAATGGATGCAGGTCTATTTTATTAATACTGTGCAGTCAGATGTCTATAGGAATTTTAATTCATCATACAAATGGTTTGATATACTTCTCGGCATGAGTAGGTCTGTAAGATGCATTTATATACCACGTGGAATGTATTTGTATGTAATATAAATTCTTTTCTATTAAAAAATAACCGTCCATACTTCACTTTTACAGATTTACAAAGGGATCGATGTGATTATTGGATTTCAGCTCTCACTGCAGCTGGTTGTGACGATAGTTTTAATTTACTGGGAGAGTAAAGCAGTATGCAGGACTGACTTCAATACCCTGGTACGATATTTTATATATATATATATATATATATATATATATATATATATATATGTGGGGCGTGGCATGGTGGTGCAGTGGTTAGCACTGTTGCCTCTGGGACCTGGGTTCGAGTCTCTGCCTGGGTCACATGTGTGTGGAGTTTGCATGTTCTCCCCATGTTGTCGTGGGGTTTCCTCCGGGTACTCTGGTTTCCCCCCACAGTCCAAAGACATGCTGAGGCTAGGTGTGAATGGTGTGCGAGTGTGCCCTGCGATGGGCTGGCCCCCCCGTCCAGGGTTGTTCCCTGCCTTGTGCCCGTTGCTTCCAGGATAGGCTCCGGACCCCCCGCGACCCAGTAGGATAAGTGGGTTGGATGATGGATGGATGATACATATGTGTCTCTGTATGTATATCTATATGTAATAATAATTATTAGGTTGCCTAAAACTTAAAATGCGTATTAATCATGTCATTAGAACTATAAAAGTTAGTTAGATAGATAATTAGTTAGATAATTTTATTTTTCTTCATTTATTTTCAGCCTTTGATCAACTTAAAGTACGTCTGAATCCAACAGTGGCTGGATTTTTGTCCTTTGGAAAGTTTTGTCCGTGAGACAGTGGACATCCTCTGAAGTTTTTGGTCTGTTTCTTATCCTGATGGCTTCTACAAGGTGGAATTAAAACCTTCAGTCAGGAATAGAAAACTGTTCTGATATATATAACTATACTATATATATATATACTCAGCAAAAAAAGAAACGTCCCTTTTTCAGGACTGTGTATTTCAACAATAATGTTGTAAAAATCTAAATAACTTCACAGATCTTCATTGTAAAGGGTTTAAACAATGTTTTCCATGCATGTTCAATTAACCATAATCAATTAATTAACATGCACCTGTGGAATGGTCGTTAAGACCTTAACAGCTTACAGAAAGTAGGCATTTAAGGTCACAGTTCTAAAAACGCAGGACACTAAAGAGACTTGTCTACCGACTGTGAAAAACACCCAAAGAAAGATGCCCAGGGTCCCTGCTCATCTGCGTGAACGTGCATTAGGCATGCTGCAGGGAGGCATGAGGACTGCTGATGTGGCTAGGGCAATAAATTGCCATGTCCGCACTGTGAGACGCCTAAGACAGCGCTACAGGGAGACAGGAAGGACAGCTGATCATCCTCGCAGTGGAAGACCACGTGTAACAACACCTGCACAGGATCGGTACATCTGAATATCACACCTGCGTGACAGGTACAGGATGGCCACAACAACTGCCAAAGTCACACCAGGAACACACAATCCCTCCATCAGTGCTCAGACTGTCCGCAATAGGCTGAGAGAGGCTGGACTGAGGGCTTGTGTGTTCCTGGTGTGACTCGGGCAGTTGTTGTGGCCATCCTGTACCTGTCACGTAGGTGTGATATTCGGATGTGCATGTTAATTAATTGATTATGGTTAATTGAACATGCATGGAAAACATTGTTTAAACCCTTTACAATGAAGATCTGTAATGTTATTTGGATTTTTACAACATTATTGTTGAAATACACAGTCCTGAAAAAGGGACGTTTCTTTTTTTGCTGAGTATATATATATATATAGTTTTTAAAAAACATTTCAATGTATATAGATAAATATTTGCAGGCCAAATAAGTATGCTTTTGCAGGGAAAACTCAAAACATTTACATATATTTTCATCTTTAATTTTGTATCCTATGTGAGACACATTGTGCTGTATTGATAATGTGAACCGTGATGAAAATAAAAGTGGTGATTATTATCATTTCCTCTTTAATTAATGCTCTCTGGTCCTCATTGTATATATGTGAAATATTTTTAGGGTTTTTTTTGTTTAGATTGAAATGTTTGCATGATTGATTTCATTTTCACCATGTGTTACATTTTTATTATTCTTTGCCGAAAATAATGGGGTTATTTAGAAAGATTTTATACATTCTGGTACAATGCATAATCAAAATGTGAGTCAAATAAAGCAATCAGTCTAATTTCTGTTGGGTGTGTCTTTCTCTTAATATTCTCACAGAACCACATGAAGCAGCACTTTGCTCAGTGTCTGGTGCTGTTTTCCATACCTTTAATATCTTTCTAAGAGCAGGGATTTCGGTGTGGACAGCAGGGACATGTCCCTATCAAACTGTAGGAGTATGTGTGTGTTTAGGGGGGCAGGGGGTTGGGGGCTGATTTGGCCTCCACCAGTGTTGAAACCAAACCTATTCCCTTGCATCTTCCCTTTATCCTTTATCTTAAGATGCTGAGAGTTTCAGTTTCAGAATGATTAATATTCAAAAGGCTGAAACAAGGGAAACAGGGAGAGGGAAAGAAATAATTGCAGAAGACAATGGAGGGGGGGACTCAAAAACTTCCAAATAAGGAAAAAAGGGGTCAAAGTCAACTGGGGGCCGAACCCCCTGGCGTGTGAACATTAGAGAATTCATTTTACTTGCAGAACTTTACAGATTTAACTGTGCTTTGAAAAAAATAGTTGTTGCTTAAAGGGGAAGTGGCTCCTATGTGCTGCTTTTACATGTCAACCACGGCGTCAGCAGGAAATGCTACGAATAAAGTCAATAGGCCCATTATTTTGAGTTCATAATCAAATAGTGATGGAAAAACCAAGTATGTTTCCACCCTTGCTATGTATGACACCTGTCGTGCAAACGAAAACTATTGTGGTTGGAAAAAAAGAATGAATTAACCACGAGTACATATTTGGCAACCTCAACAGGCTAGTAATGTAAGATGGTAGAAAACAGCAGCTGAGAAACATATGAATATGAATGTATGTGTTTAGATGCCAGAAAATGGACTGGCATCCCTCCCAGGATGTACCTCTGCCCTGCACTGCCTGGGACAGGCTCCAGGACCCCCCCCCCCCAGTCATTTGCTAATTGAAACTTCTTTACATCAATGCACCATCACAATCTTTAATTCTAATTGGGGGTCCCCAAAAATTCAGTTTTGCCAAACGGTAATGCCACGGTTTGCTGTTACCCTAATACCCCCCACGTTTCAACAGTAGGCTAGTTTTAGGAATAAATGAGTTTTTGGTTCACAAACGTGGAAAAAAATGTCTTCAACTATACAAACGTCTAAGCTGTAAGTTTGGTGACCATGGTTTAGGTGGGTTAATGACCTCCAAGCTGTGCATTTTACGTTTTTAAAAGGACCCCAAAGTTCTTCACCTCTCCTGGGTGTTTAAAAAGGTATAATATATTAACCCTTACTTAAGGAGCAGAGCCATTCCCTAGGCCTACTTGTGCAAAAAACTACCTTGACTAGTAATGTTCAGTACAGGGCAACGGTGTCATACATTATGCCAAAACTAACATCATTTACCATTAACAATGCAGACAGTGAATCCATGGATAGCACTTTTTCCCAACATCTTCAGCGGTGTGTGTGTGTGTGTGTGTGTGTGGGGGGGGGGGTTGAATCCTGTCCCTCCTCTATATGAGTGGAGTCAGTCCGTTTCCCTGTGTCACACAGGATTCCTTCAACAATCAAGATATTCAATTATGTGGAATGACCTCTGTAATTGCCTATATTGCTGAAAATATGTATGAATTGCGATGAACAGGCGACCTGCTGCACCCCTGCCAATCCACCAGTTAGGCCAACAATTTTCCCGCTTAACACAGAAATCCGACGTACTACTTACTATGATTATTTACATTTTGCGTATTTGATCATCTCGGCCGATAAGCGCCGCTCTGTCAGGATGCCCGCTGCAGAATATCTTCGCCTCCCCCTCCACCCATCGTTAGCCCCCCAGATTGGTTTCTTTGTAAAACTTACTGTACGATAGGTCGCAGACCTCTGTCCTATAGATTCCCGTACTACATTAGCAATTGGAACACGGATGTATAATGATGAAATGTTTACTTAAAAAACAATGACACCTAGTGGAGACTGTAGCATGTAGCACACTAGGAAATACGCTATATTCCTGAGGACAAACAGGAGATCAAGGACAAATAATCTGATCTTTTGGCTGAAGGGACAAGTAGCAGAAATAGGAGTTCGGTCGGTGGAAGAAGGAGAAGGTGTGAGACCACTAACTACACTAAGTCACTCTAAGAAGGAGTAACGTTAGATGGCGGTTCTTTGGCGTGATTAGGCCTACAAAAGCAGAAAAAATGGTGTGAATGTGTATAACAATATAAAATATTTTGATGCTCTTTAAATAGAAATCTACCCCAAGCAGTACCACAAAGGATTTATTCTACTACGAAAGCCAAGTACATGTCTGAACAAACTTACTTGCGTTTTTCATTTCACTGGGAACAGAAATACTATGGATCTGGAAACGCTTTAATTCCCTCTTTGCCTAAATATCCCCCATTTCCCTGGACTGCCGCCTCGGGACCGCGCTGCCCACGTGACCCCGATCAAGTTTCACTCTCTGGGATTCGGTGCGGAATTCCAGAAAAAGAGTCGGTCGTTATTCCGAGTCAGACTATCAGAGTTGACCTTGCTCATGACTTGGATATAAATATATACAATCACCTTTACAAGTACGGGTTTTGTTGCGGAGAGCACGCACAACTCAACAGTACGACGCACTTTTTATTTCGCGTGCATCAGCTCATTTTTCTCCGTTAAATAGCCTACTGATCATTTCACTAAGCAGCCGCCGGTTAACTCGGTGATCGCGGATAGAGGTCGATTAACCCGAAAAAACATTATCCGGTCGCATTTAGCTAGAGTTATGGCGACGCAGACCTTGAGCAAAGATGATGTCAGCTACAGGCTTCATTTCCGCATGATCAACGAGCAACAAGTGGAGGATATTACCATCGAGTTTTTCTACAAGCCTCACACGATCACGTTGCTCACTTGCACCGTGATCAGCTTGATGTACTTCGCTTTTGCAAGGTGAGCGACGATACAATTCGCGTCTTGCGGGCGCCAGTAACTTGCAGCAGCAGTTTGCTGCTCGATAATGTTTGTCATGGTCGCGTGTTTTGCCGATTAGCAGCATACTCATGTTGCAACAGCGATGCGAAACGTTGTTTCCTTCAGTCATAAATGTTCAGCTAGTTACGGATATTATTTACAGAAGGGATTGGTGTGAAAACAGATCGCCGTTAAACCCCTGAGGCTCCTGTCATTTTAAGGACCTCCTTTGGCAGTTTTTCTTAATTTGCAAACAGGAATATTCCCACGTTTCGTCCTTGCTTCCCTATGGGGACACGCCCACCTCAATGATATTATACCGACGCCAGATTTTTGTTTGTTAATATTCAGTTAATCGTTCAAAACTGCACTCTGGATATTTTGGGGCGTAATCGCAAAAGGTTGCCAGTAACAGTGACGTGTTAAAAGACTGGGTGATTCCTGTGAATAGGCTTCCATTTTCCAGCTATCTTGTTTCTCTGTTGTCTTTGTCACACGAACCGAGTGCGTTTATTAGTTCTGTTAGCCACCAAATAATAAAATGCCACTAAATTACATCAGAGAATGTGATGGAAATCCCACAGACCCTTCTGTCAAAACATAGAAAGCAGACACGCAGATATTGCAGTCAACTCCTTTCACGATGCCGACTGTACCCAAGCAATTAAGTGTCATTTCCATCCCATCTTTTCATATAAATGCAGACAGAAGTTCAGCGTTTTTAAATAGAGCTAAAAAGTGCAACAAAGTTTACAACTTGTATGTGTGTTTAACTTTGTATTTAACTATTTCACACCCTTGCAAACCTGGCACAGGTAACTGGTGGTTGTTCCTCTAACAGGAATGACACGGATCCAGACAGCAACTTAAGAGTGGGCCTCCTGTTGGCGATCTTCTTCTTTCTCATCATTAGTGTCCTTGCCTTCCCCAACGGTACGACACTTTTACTGATCGCACGTGGGCAGTAAGTACGAATGACTGATCCACGACATCAGCTCCTTTCACTTGGGGGAAATTGTATGGATTTGGATTGGATGCGCCATATTGGAACCCAGGGAACTTTAAAATAGGAATTATAAGCCATAACCGTGTGTCTGTTTCAGGTCCGTTCACGAGGCCACATCCAGCGATATGGCGCATGGTTTTCGGTGAGTTGCGCTGTTTGTATAACCATACAAAACATGTTGCTGGCTTTAGTTTATTTTTAAGTTAAGCTGAGGGATAATTACAATTGTATTAATTGACTGTCTAGCTTCAACGACAGGGAATTACTGGTGTAGCGCTAATCAGCACCTCTGAGGGCCACCGGAGGGGTTTGTTCTATAAATTTGTGGCCGCAGTTGTCATTTCCCTGAGTTCGACGTGTCCCTGGGTCAACAAGGGAGGGGCTTATGTTTCGCTTCTTTAACCAATCAAAATCTTCGTTGGATGACATAATCACATCTGTCTATTTTTTTCTAATTTTCAAACTCAAGGCTTTCAGCCATCCAGCTGTCAGGTCAGGGGTAGCGTGTGAGTCAAGCTGAGCCTCTGTGCTTGTGATCAGAAGATTGCCGGTTCAAGCCCTGTTATTGTTGTTGGTGTTATAATAACAGTAATAATAATTATTATTACTATCGCCATCATTAAATAAAATCACCCCCTTACATTGCTCTGTAAGCATATCCCTATGCTTTGTGTTTATCTATGACATGTCCCTTAACGAAAGGCATACACAATAAAATAGGTACTTTAGAAATCTGTGCACATTGTTGCTTAACAAAAAACACCGGTTTTAATTAATATGGTGATAAGATGAAGACTGTAATTGGTTAAAGAAGTAAAACGCAAGCATCTCCCTTGTTAAGCCAGGGAGGTTGAATTAGGATGTGCCAATTAAGTTATATTAAATAACATTACCTCTCTCCTTGCACCCATTTATCTGCAATGCGATTCTGGATAGACAGAGTATGTGATGTTCAGATGTAAAGTGAAGGGACAAGTCCAGCAAATGCTGAAATATTAGTGTGTGTGATTTAATGCTGGAGTAAAACTCATTGCTGTTAAGTTTATGTGTGACTTTTTATATAACTCGTAAATCTACTTTTTTTCATGATGTTCTCTCTGCCATGTACACGTTTAGGTTTAAGTATCAATGATGTCTTTAAATCATACTCATCCTGTGGGCACTGCTTATATCATAAACCATACCTCCATGTTACTGGAGCAGAGGATCTGTTGATGCCCTTTATATGAGCGAAAGCTCGGTTTTATTGAAAGTCCAGTGAGATTTTCACGGGCCTGGTGGTGTGAGGATGAGGGCCAGCCAGTCACATCCCACCGCGAAGGTTTGTTTCCTGCAGGTCATTGTTAGGATGCGCGACTGTAGTGTGCGTGTTTTTGTGAACGGATTAATTTAATCGTCTGTGGGTGAATTGCAACCAACAGAAAATATGGCGCTGGAGTGGGTCTCCTAGTTGGCGTTTAGCTTTGCATCGAATTAGCACGGAACCTCAGTACCAGATGCAACTTAGTCACAGAAAAAAGTCCAGATTTACAGACTAAAAAGATCACAATTGAAATACAAAGTTTATTGAAGTTTATTCAAAATAAGATGTGAATAATACTGAATGTAGATTTTAAATGCTTTAAGTAAAGTAATATGAAACAAAGAGTGTACAGAGATAAAAGGAACATTATTACTGGGAAAGACTGGGGGCAGCTTGCAAACCAGCAATGTTAACCCTTTCATTTCAAAATGTACTCGCCTTTTGTTTTATTTTTTTATATTACAACATAAATGTAATTGTAACCAGTTATGGTTACTGAGAAGAAATATATAATTAAATTAGTTACTGATTGAAGTGTGGGTGATTACAAAGGGGTTACACCTGAATATTCTTTTCAGTAAAAAGCTTATATGTAGAATATAACATTAATTTTGTTGCTTTGCATCTTTTTACTGTGCAGAAATGCCGCCTTTTGGCACATTTCCAGACAACGCAACTTGTGACTGTGACTCTTTATACTCAACTGCTTGGTTGAAACAAAATCTTGGTCTGGATTTGTAGTCTCTGGGCCTGAAATCTCCACCTCCAGTCAGAAGTGAATTCATTTATTGACCGACTGACAAATTATAATATCTAGTGCTGATTAATAAGAGAAAATTTGCATTGTTACCCACTTTGGAAATGAAATCTGAGACCGTGTCTGATTGCAGCTTTTTGTTTGTGATTTTTGCACTTTGCACTTTGCACCTCTGCACCATTGCACTATGTTCCTTACTGCATATACTGTACTTCATTGTTGTATATGTTTCTGTACATATGGTATACATGTTTCTGTACTTATGGTATACATGTTTCTGTACATATGCTATACATGTTTCTGTACATATGGTATACATGTTTCTTGCTTTATGTTTGTTCTGTGTAAGTACTTTGAAATCAAGGAAAAAAACGAAATTCCTTGTATGTGCAAACAGCTGATTCTGAGTCTGATTTTTGCCGCAGGTCTCAGTGTTCTGTACTTCCTCTTCCTGGTCTTCATCGTCTTCCTGAACTGGGAACAGGTGAAGAGCCTGATGTACTGGCTGGATCCTGATCTTCGCTACGCCACCCGTGAAGTCGAAGTCATGGTAACCTGAGTTACACGGGGAATGGGGTTTTCACTGCCGGTTCTTGCGTGACGGCTGCTCCTTTCGCCCTCCCCGCTATGCAGGAGTATGCGGTGAACTGTCACGTCATCACCTGGGAGCGCATCCTCAGCCACTTCGACATCTTCGCCTTCGGGCACTTCTGGGGCTGGTCCATGAAGGCGCTGCTCATCCGCAGCTACGGACTCTGCTGGACCATCAGCATCACCTGGGAGCTGACGGAGGTACGCAGCCGCGATCCAGCGGGCAGGAGTACGGGGCCGTCGCGTAGCGCTGGCGAAGACCCGGGCGAAGACCCGGGCGAAGACCCGGGCGAAGACCCGGGCGAGCTGCAGCCTTCTTATCAACCACCAACACCTGCAGACGTGTGGAAGATGGGCGGTATCTGGCTTATATGGATCAGCCGTTCTTACTAAGCAATCCTAACATAATGAGTTCTCATGTTAAAATGTTTTTAAAAATTCATAAACAGTTTAATTTGTATAATTTGAACCTCTTTCCAGGATATCAACATGCATCATCTTAGCTGGCCTGAATGTATCATCACACTCACTGGGGTTTTGCTATATGTCTGTTACTTATGTGTAAAGTAAACATTTCTGAATTACCATGCTGACGTAAAGTTGGAGAAAGGCCCTCGTGGGGCTGTGACTGCAGGTGGAGCCCGGCTGTTATGTCGGGGGTGTCGGAAGCCTTCAAAGAGGTTAGGGAGGAGGGAGCGATGGGGGAATGAGTCACCCGAGCGACCTGAGGTGCTCCGTGCCGTAAGCCGGCCGTAGAGGGGGCTGTCGGCCCGCTGGTGCTGGGCTTTCGAGAGTCAAGGATTCAGGGATTGGTCATGTGCAAGGGTTGCGGTTAAAAGAATAATCAGAAATAAACAGTATGATAAATGTCAAATAATTAATCTGAGTGGTACATGTGTAAGGTGTGAGGGTGAAACGGTGTTGCGATACGTGCAGGTAAATTAGACCGACGGTTTCCCACTGATATTTGTGTGTTTCATGGTATGTGCAGAATTGGGTAATTTAGGTCCAGAGAGTAAAAGTCCAGACCAAGATTTTGTTTCAACCAACCAGTTGAGCGTAATGAGTCTCAGTCACAGGGTACTCAACTAGTTGGTTGAAATAAAATCCTGGTCTGGACTTTTACTGTCTAGACCTGAATTACCCAACTCTGAGTGTGTGAGTGGTGATGGGCAGGGGAACAGCGTCATGGCGCCCAGTGAGTCGGCTTCCGCTTGATGCCGCCTGATCAGATGGCCATCAGTCTCGTCTAGCTCACAGTCAAGCTAAAGCAAACGACCACCCCCCCCCCCATACTTCCAGCTGTTCTTCATGCATCTTCTGCCCAACTTTGCTGAGTGCTGGTGGGATCAGGTGATCTTGGACATCCTCCTGTGCAACGGGGGAGGTATCTGGCTGGGCATGACCGTCTGCCACTTCCTGGAGATGCGGACGTACCACTGGGCCAGCATCAAGTAGGTCTGCCGTTTTCTGAGTGCTTTTCGGTAGTCTCGGTGACCACCCACCCAGTCTATGAAAGCGCCCCCCCCCCCCCCCCAGTGGGTGTGTGGCATTTCAGGCTTATGTACATGTTCTTCTGACCTGCAGGGACATACATAGCACTACGGGGAAGATCAAGAGAGCCGTGCTGCAGTTCACGCCTGCCAGCTGGATCTACGTGCGCTGGTTTGACCCCAAGTCGTCCTTTCAGAGGGTGGCGGGCATCTACCTCTTCATGATTCTCTGGCAGGTGAATTTATATTCTAAGCCGGTGTTTCTCCTCCCGTTTCTCCTCCCACTCATTCAGACCCTCAGACAGTCCACATTTTTGCTCCCTCTCAATTCCTAGTTCACTTGAACCAAAGGATCAAGCAATCAAGAGCAGTGAATTCCTGGTACAGGTATGCTGGGGGCTGGGAGGGAGCAAAACTGTGGAGCGTCTGGGGACTGGGTTGAGTATCAGAGATATAAGCAGCTTAGCATTTAGGCAGATTTTTCTTAGCCTGCCATTGCAGAAGGAACCCCAGTCAGGGCCGTTCTTAAAGGTTTCGGTGTTCCGGTTCTCTCTCCTCAGCTGACGGAGCTCAACACATTCTTCCTGAAGCACATCTTCGTATTTCAGGCTTCCCACCCCCTCAGCTGGTGTCGGATCCTGTTCGTCGGTATTATCACGGCCCCCACCGTGCGGTAATATTACTGCTTTATTTTCTCCGCTAACCGCTAATTCTTATCTGCTCCCAAACACGTTAGACACACACGCACAGTGTCGTGGTACTTTTTATAATTGTCTTCACAAAGGGAAAAAAACACTGGTTTCACGGACAAAGCTCTTTAACAAATATCTAATAAACCACTTCACTCACAAAATAAAGCTTTATTGCAGTCTGTAGTGAAATGTTTACAGAAATGCTGCATTTTTGTCTGGACTCATTGAATAATGTGGTCTAGCGTAGTGACAAACCAGACCAGACCAGCACATTCTTCATCTCTTTCCAGTTTGAGATTTATGTTCTGTATATATACTCATGTATTTAGTCTTTTTAATCGCCTGTTCATTTAATCTGAAGTGCTGTTTCATACATGCCACCAGAAACTGTTTGCATTGAAAACTAGCCTCATGTTTTTAACTGGAATTGTTCCTGTTTTGTTTTAGGCAGTATTATGCTTATCTCACCGACACACAGTGCAAAAGGGTTGGCACACAGTGCTGGGTCTTTGGGTAAGTGATTATTCACTGTAGTTTTTAGATTATATAAAAAGATTTTAAAACATTTTCTTGCTGCATCGCATAGTTGCATTTCCTGTTAGGATTCTTCCGGTAAACAAGTGTGTATCCCAGTTAGATGCTTAGATCATGGACTGAGCCTTAGTCCACGCTAAGCAAAGAGCGCTTTAGTGTATTAACTGTGTGCATCAAGTCCAGCTACAAACCAGCTGCAGACACCCTAAGCAGATTTCCAGTCAGATGTACAGTATCGGGCTGATATTTGTCTCTACTCACAAAGTAAACTGCAAAAGGTGTCATTTAATCATTGTGGGCTGCAGCCAAACTTCCCGATGTGACACATCTTCTTTCCCGGGAATATCCTTATAGCCTTTTCCCCTTCCATCCTGGCGTGTGGGGGAGCAGGGGGGGTTACAGCTCCGTGACAGGGCTTTTTGCTGAAACTTTCCTGTGGTGCTGATTCCCTCTTAACACAGGGCCATCGCCTTCCTGGAAGCCCTGGCCTGCGTTAAATTTGGCCAGGACCTCTTCTCCAAAACTCAGGTCCTCTACGTCATCCTCTGGCTCCTGAGTCTGGTAAGATCCTGGATCCGTGTCTCCAGGTTTGGGGTAGGGGTGTGGGGGATTCCTATCGTCACCTCTTTTTTTTGGGGGGGGGGCACTTTCAGTTTGTGTGTGAGTGGAACCTGTGATGGATTGGTACCTGATAAATAGCTGTGGAACATTTATGATGGATAGATCTTAAATAGTGTTCCTCACACACGAACACGATGGAACATGAAGATCTTTGTAGGCTAAATACAGAATGTAGAGGTTGGATGCTTATAGAAGTTTCTAAACCATCAACTACTTTAAAACTGAGAGGACCGGTCCCTTAATCCAGAAGTCTTTCTTTGACTGCCGTTGCTTGATGTATCTCTATCTTAAGGCCTTCATCACCTTCCTCTGCCTCTATGGGATGGTGTGGTACGCGGAGAGGTACGAGACGCATGACAAGGTGAGCGCGGGATGCCCCTTCCCACATGCCCCCCAGGCATACCCCTCCCCAAATCACTGGCTCCGTTCCCAGGCAGCATGCATGGTCAAATCTCAGAATGCATGACGTGCAGGGGCAGTATGTAGGGCCTCAGGGTTTTTTAATGGAGAAATGGACAATGGAGAGACCACTAGACAAATGTGTCATGTTTGTTTACATACCTCTTTTTCAGAACCATTCAGAATGTGAGGATTCCTACGACAGAAATTCGAAAGACTATTGGCCTAAAAGGATCAGAGGTACAGAGGTATTCTGTAACTGAAAAGGCTTGTTGGATATAAACAAAGTGTGACCAGTTTCATAGCCTGACACATCCAGTATGTAAATTGGCTCTCCTTAAATTAAGGGACAAAGTACCTTGTCTAACAACTGTTTTTTTTTTCTTCTTCAATTAAATGTAATTGAAAGGCAAGTTTTACTAAGTCGTTTCTGAAGGACACATGAAAATACTGTGCAAAATGTGTTGTTCTTGTACTCCTGTACCCTCCCCCACCCTGGTCTGAACTTCAGGAGAAGATTCAGGGGCTGCCTTTTGCTCATCCAAGCAGAGGAGGAGTGTGGGCAAGAACAAGGCGGGCAATGGGCAAGACAGGCGGAAGTGAAGACTGGTTTGCCCCTCCCCCCCCAACACCGCTACCACCACCAATACTGTCAGAGACTGGGAATCAGGCATAGAATTGATCTCTGTAGAAGATCTCTACAATCTGAGAGCAAAGAAGAGCAGAGGGGAACGAATCTAGATGGTTGGGTGGAAGATGATATCTGGTGTGATGCCGTCTGGTCATTTTGGACAAACTGCTGTTTTCATTGTACCTCGTGACCTGCTCCCAACCTGTGAGAGTCCTGTGTATGTTGCAGGATAACAGTTCTTCATTTTGACTGCAGAACCCAAGCAGCCAATCAGAGTGCAAATTACTACTGTGAATTTGCGTGCAAGTTCCGCCTATACTATACACACTGTGCTCATTTGTCGGTCTTGAGTATTGTCCTAGTGGCAGTATTTAACACAATAGTGTCTTGCAAGGTATTTCTAATACCAGCATTTATGATTTGAACATAGAGCACTGAACATTTGAAAATATATATATAGAATATCAAGATTTCAAATGGGCAGCTTTGGAAACCCTGGGTGAAACACTTTGAGTACTTTTTAAGTCGTTTGATCTGTGACTTCGGTTTGTAACATTGTGGTGCTTGTTTATGAAGCTGTATTAACAGAACCTGCATGTCGTTGTTTTCTCTTATAGGTTTTCATTATGAGGCCTTAAGTTACCTTCCTAAAATGGGCTTCCTGTCAGTATTGCTTCTTTCCCCTGATGGACATTATCATTCATCTCTGGTACTTGATTCACATTCACTCGTCTGTACTGCTTCCCTCTTAGCTGGTAGGGGTGATGAGATTTGACGGTGACGTTCATCTTCCTGGAAACCATTGCGGATCACGATTGAAAAATTTAATCACATGAATCTGACCGACAGTCATGATAACGTTTGTACAATCTGTCAGCGTCTTGATAAACTTTTTATTGAAGAGTATTTCTTAAGCATGTTGTGTTTTGTATGTTGTAGATTTTGGTTGTATTTTAAGATGCTTTAATAATCACCTGTTTTGGATTATTTTTTTTCCTAACCAATGGGATGATCTTCCTGTAATTTACATGGAAAGTGGTGATAACATTGTATTAACCAAAGGGACACTATTGATATGATACTTTTGTGATGAACTTACATCTAATGAAAGATTCTGTGGCAAAAAATATTTGTGTGTATTACATCCATATATTTATTATGCAGTCAGAATGTTGAGCAGGTGTTCAGAACTGAGCAAAGGGTTAAATTTAAAACATGAAATGGGCTATAAATGTTAACAATGGACTGTACTGTATTTAGGTCATAAAGATTTAAATGTTTCTAGACTGTTTTTCTCAGACTCCCTTTTTATTTTGTTACATTGTGATACATTGTCAGCATAGTAATATATTGACATCTGAATATGTCAAACTTTTAAAATCAGTTATTAACCTCTGAACTCCTGGAGGTGGTGAATGTTGAGATCAGGATATCGGTCACAGTGACTGAAATTTTTTAAAACGCTAATAAAAATATCCTACTTGAAATCAATGTTTCAATCAATCAATCAATCAATCAATCAAATAACCCCTTTTACTGCTTATCTTGAATAGGATCATGAATCTATATACAGTCAAACCTTGGATTGCGAGTGTTTTACAAGACGAGCAAAATTTTAAAATAAATCTTAACTTGATAAACGAGCAAGGTCTTGCAATACGAGTATTACGTATACGCTTTGTTTGCCGAGCGTCACGTGATCAAAACTGAGCCGATGGTTTTTCTCTCACTCTCACTGCGGGATTGTGGGTAATCATTTCCCATGCAGTGTCAGTCGGCGTGCCTTGCTCGTATAGTCAAAATTTAGTAGAAAAGCACCACCCGAATAAGGCCGTAGCAATGCGAGCAATGAGTCTGTTTAACAACAATGCAATGTCCACATTTCCACGAAATCGAAAAGCGGCTGTCATTGGATAGGTTCCTTGTTAAAGTCGCGCAAAAAGAAAAAGATTCCAGTGAGCGAACAGATATGTGCCTACCGGAGGCAGCAAGCTAAGACTGCTCTGCTCAGTCGGGATGAGGCTCGCTGTGAGTGTGCCTACCGGAGGCAGCAAGCTAAGACTGCTCTGCTCAGTCGGGAAGAGGCTCGCTGTGAGTGTGCCTACCGGAGGCAGCAAGCTAAGACTGCTCTGCTCATTCGGGAAGAGGCTCGCTGTGAGTGTGCCTACCGGAGGCAGCAAGCTAAGACTGTTCTGCTCATTCGGGAAGAGGGTCGCTGTGAGTGTGCCTACCGGAGGCAGCAAGCTAAGACTGCTCTGCTCAGTCGGGAAGAGGCTCGCTGTGAGTGTGCCTACCGGAGGCAGCAAGCTAAGACTGTTCTGCTCATTCGGGAAGAGGCTCGCTGTGAGTGTGCCTACCGGAGGCAGCAAGCTAAGACTGCTCTGCTCAGTCGGGAAGAGGCTCGCTGCATGCTTGAGGCCTGGCTGGCTTAGAAGCAGCGCGAGCTGGATGAGCAGCGAAAGCGGAGCCAACAGGAGCGGCAGGTGTTGGAGTGGCAGTGACATATCCAGGTAGAACAAGTAGTGAGCCTAGGGAATGCCATGATATTGCAGCCCAAACCATCACTGATCCACCCCCCTGCTGCGCTCTGGGTACGCAGCAGTCTGGATAGCAAGCTTCTCTGGGGCTTCTCCACACCGTAACTCTCCCGGATGTGGGAAAGACAGTGCAGGTGGACTCAGCAGAGAACAATACATGTTTCACATTGTCCACATCCCAAGATTTGTGCTGCTGGCACCACTGAAACCGACATTTGGCTTTGGCAGTGATGTTGACTATGACCTGACCATGAATATTTACCATCTGCAGTATTTGTGGAAACAGGACAGTCGAGGTTTGCATTTAATTCTGCAGTTGGGCAGCTGTGGTTCTATGTTTTTGGATACAATCCAGGTTAGTACTCAGATATCCCTGGCAAACAGCTTCCTGTGGTGTTTGCAGTTACTCCTGTTGGATGTGGTCTGTCCATAGTGGTGGTAAGCTGACTTTACCCTGCATACTGTGGCTCTCGATACACCACAAAGACTTTCTGTCCTGGTCACAGATGCACCAGCAAGACACGCTTTTGAACTCTGATGTGTCTCACATTATGTTGCGTGGATGGAAATGTTTTGTGTAGAGCTGTGAATTGCTTTGCTAATTCATCTATTCATCAACTAGTTCGAAATAAAATTACCTTGAGCTCGATCTGAATCTCAGAAGTCAAACCATAAATGCCGACCTAAGATAACTTGTACACGCGTGGAAATGAGTTACGCTGCACGTCTCTCAGCGGAAACAAAGGGTAACAAAATATTTGGGGCTTAAAAGCATGTGCAAGCTGGGGAGAATCACAAAGCATTAGCAGGCAGGGGCTGCAAGACTGCAAATGTGAAGGTTCCATCAGAAGAGAGCGGTGGGATTGGCCCTGAAGACGGCCTCTGCAGCCACTCCACGGCTCTGTCTTTCTCCCTATTGCGCTCCACGCGCAGCAGGTACAGAAGAACAGCGGTGATGATCGTCACCACCAGCGTTACGCCCAGGATGATCCCTTGCACACGCATGACCTCCTGGGGAAAAGGCCAGCTCACATATGTCACAGCTCAAATTCCAGTACAAGCATGCATGACTGTGAAACGCACGTGAACGTGTGCACTACTGATTACAAAAGAGTGATGGATTTTTAAAATTTATATTTCTGAAACACAGACTGAATCTCAGTTGTTACTCTTGCATGAGTTATGTTCATATTTTACTTGTTTTTATAAATTAAATAACTTTAATAAGCTGGTATTATTCTGTCTGTTAGTGTTGCACTGGGGGCGGCTCAGTGAGTAACATTACCTTATACTCATTACACTCCCAACCTGAATAAGCTGGTATTATTCTGTCTGTTAGTGTTGCACTGGGGGCGGCTCAGTGAGTAACATTACCTTATACTCATTACACTCCCAACCTGAATAAGCTGGTATTATTCTGTCTGTTAGTGTTGCACTGGGGGCGGCTCAGTGAGTAACATTACCTCATACTCATTACACTCCTTATATTCCTGGCTTTCCTGTTCATATGAGTAGCTTGAATATCGTTGCAGTTCCCAACAGGGTTCCCCCTGCAGTCCAAACACACATAGTGAGGGCCCTGTGATGAACTGGCATCCTATCCAGTTTGTACCCCAGCCATGTCCCATGTGCCTTGTCCCCCCCCCCCCCCCCCCCCATTGACCCTGAACAGGATAAGTAAATGAAAAGAAGGGCTATTCTGTTCACTTTGAGATATTTTCAGGGTTTCGCTAAAGTTGCCGTGAAGTTCTGTTTTCTTTTTTGTTTTAATTTGGGCATTTGTGTCTTTCTTTATGATCTGATAAACGGGAGTAAATGTAAGTTTGAAAATTACCTCTCTTGAATTCCAGAAGTAAATATCAACGGACAACAGTATGACACCAATCCCAGCAACCAGAAAACTGCCAATATTAACAACATAGGAGACCTGGGAGAAACGACCAAAAAATCCATTATTCTTGCTAAGTACATACAAGTGTGCACCTCCAGAAATCAAATACCATCAGTTATACTTCCAGTGTTTTTTTTAACATTAGATTCTAGTTTCACAATTTGCTTGAAAATATATGGCCTGCTTTCACATTGAAGTACCATTAATGACCATGATGAATTGCACCAAACACCAAATGAAAGCGGTTTGCATTATGCAGAGCTAAATGTACGACGTTTGCATGTATTATTATACAGTGGATCAAAATTAAAGAAGTTACATTTTTGTAGTTTACAAAGTCACAGCTTATCTGAATTCCAAGTTATTCTAACATGAATAGAAGGCATGTGTTTTAATCATATTTCATCAGAGAAAACTATCGCACATCACAAAATAAAAGGTTAAACAAGAAATTTGTAGAAGGTCTGCAATCACAATTAGAGTTGCTATGCTTGAGTTTTTGGTTATAATCTGAAATATGTTGGTATATCTGGCAACCCCAGTCTATTTGGCAACATTGTTTGGCATTTTGCAAGATGGTGGGCCTCTCTAAGGTGACCAAACCCTGTGAACACCAGGTTGTTCAGGTGAAGGCCGAGGGGATAACTATAAGTCATTGGAGGAGAAGTTAGTCGTTCCAAGAGCTTAATATCTCAAACACTGAAGCTGTACAAAAAAAGTTAATGTAAGTGCCATAAAAGGCAGGTCACCCACGTAAGGTGATTGTGCAGTAGAACAGGATGATAGGGAGACTCTCAGTAGGTGATCAGTTCAACACCACAGCTGGAAATCACTACTGAACAGGGCAAGAATTTACCTTGACAGGGTCTCGTCATCTGAGACAATGGACTGAAAGCCCTCGGCTGTGACCAAGAAGAATAAGAAGGCCAGACTAATGTTTTGATGAGGAGCATGTTGTGTGGACAGAGCAGAACTGTTAATTTCAGTGATGAAAGCAAGTTTAACTTTACTGGTTCAGATGGGAAACATCATGTGCGGGATTAAATTGGGGAGAGAAAAGTGTGTGAAGTGCTCTGTAAAGTTCAGAGCAGTAAGAGTTACGGTGTGGGGTATGTTCTCTGCCGCAGAAATTCGTTTATAGGCTTCTTCCGCAATAAAATTATAACTGTTTTCTAACTCTGATCACAGACCTTTTTTGAATTTCTTATCTCAAGTGAAGTGTCCAGTCAAATGGTTATACATACAATCCACAGCATACATGGGCATGAATTAAGGTCCCCCTTTGATCATGGTATATATACATAAAGTGCAGAGACTGTAAACAAGACAAGTACAACGTGAGCGAGAGGGGAAAAGGAAATAACTAATAAATAAAAATAACAGAGAATATTCATACGCTGACACATAAGGGGGCTTAGGGGTGCCCACACAATATAGCAGGTATGATGTCAACTGTAGGAATAACAAATACAACAGATGTGACAATAAGACAGATGTGACACAGATGCTAGAAAAGGTCCAGTGTTGGGCTGTGTCCACTGGAAACAATGGTGAGTGCTGGTGGTAAGCCAGGTTTATAATGGGGGTGGTAAAATGTTCAGAGGGAAGAAGCTTAGATCAGTGTTCCCCAACCCAGTCCTCGGGGAACCCCAGACAGTCCATGTCTTGCTTCCACTCAGCTCCCAGATCACCTGTACCAGGTATTCGGTGTTCCTGATTGGCTGGGAGCTGGGAGGGAGCAAAACTTTGGACTGTCTGGGGTTCCCTGAGGACTGGGTTGGGAAACACTGGCTTAGATGCTCCTGTAGCTTCTGCCAGATGGGAGGGGTACAGAGAGAGTGTGAAGGATGGGAGGGGTACAGAGAGAGTGTGAAGGATGGGAGGGGTACAGAGAGAGTGTGAAGAATGGGAGGGGTATAGAGAGAGTGAAGGATGGGAGGGGTACAGAGAGAGTGTGAAGAATGGGAGGGGTACAGAGAGAGGGTGAAGGATGGGAGGGGTACAGAGAGAGTGTGAAGGATGGGAGGGGTACAGAGAGAGTGTGAAGGATGGGAGGGGTACAGAGAGAGTGTGAAGGATGGGAGGGGTATAGAGAGAGTGTGAAGGATGGGAGGGGTATAGAGAGAGTGAAGGATGGGAGGGGTACAGAGAGAGTGTGAAGGATGGGAGGGGTACAGAGAGTGTGAAGGATGGGAGGGGTACAGAGAGAGTGTGAAGGATGGGAGGGGTACAGAGAGAGTGAAGGATGGGAGGGGTATAGAGAGAGGGTGAAGGATGGGAGGGGTATAGAGAGAGTGTGAAGGATGGGAGGGGTACAGAGAGAGTGTGAAGGATGGGAGGGGTACAGAGAGAGTGTGAAGGATGGGAGGGGTACAGAGAGAGTGTGAAGGATGGGAGGGGTACAGAGAGAGTGAAGGATGGGAGGGGTATAGAGAGAGGGTGAAGGATGGGAGGGGTATAGAGAGAGTGTGAAGGATGGGAGGGGTACAGAGAGAGTGTGAAGGATGGGAGGGGTACAGAGAGAGGGTGAAGGATGGGAGGGGTACAGAGAGAGTGTGAAGGATGGCAGGGGTACAGAGAGAGTGTGAAGGATGGGAGGGGTATAGAGAGAGTGTGAAGGATGGGAGGGGTATAGCGAGAGGGTGAAGGATGGGAGGGGTATAGAGAGAGGGTGAAGGATGGGAGGGGTACAGAGAGAGTGTGAAGGATGGGAGGGGTACAGAGAGAGTGTGAAGGATGGGAGGGGTATAGAGAGAGTGTGAAGGATGGGAGGGGTATAGAGAGAGGGTGAAGGATGGGAGGGGTATAGAGAGAGTGTGAAGGATGGGAGGGGTACAGAGAGAGTGTGAAGGATGGGAGGGGTACAGAGAGAGGGTGAAGGATGGGAGGGGTATAGAGAGAGTGTGAAGGATGGGAGGGGTATAGAGAGAGTGTGAAGGATGGGAGGGGTACAGAGAGAGTGTGAAGGATGGGAGGGGTATAGAGAGAGTGTGAAGGATGGGAGGGGTACAGAGAGAGTGTGAAGGATGGGAGGGGTATAGAGAGAGTGTGAAGGATGGGAGGGGTACAGAGAGAGTGTGAAGGATGGGAGGGGTATAGAGAGAGTGTGAAGGATGGGAGGGGTACAGAGAGAGTGTGAAGGATGGGAGGGGTATAGCGAGAGTGAAGGATGGGAGGGGTATAGAGAGAGTGTGAAGGATGGGAGGGGTATAGAGAGAGTGTGAAGGATGGGAGGGGTACAGAGAGAGTGTGAAGGATGGGAGGGGTACAGAGAGAGGGTGAAGGATGGGAGGGGTATAGAGAGAGTGTGAAGGATGGGAGGGGTACAGAGAGAGTGTGAAGGATGGGAGGGGTACAGAGAGAGGGTGAAGGATGGGAGGGGTATAGAGAGAGTGTGAAGGATGGGAGGGGTACAGAGAGAGTGTGAAGGATGGGAGGGGTATAGAGAGAGTGTGAAGGATGGGAGGGGTATAGAGAGAGTGTGAAGGATGGGAGGGGTCTATCACAATGCTGGAGGCCTTGCAGATGCAGGGCTGGAGGACGACGTCCTCAATGGAGGGCAGAGGGCTGCTGATAATAACCCTTTAATTTTGTCATGTGGGACAGTTTTCACTGATGATGTATGATTAATATACATCTGTGCTGTCAGTATTAGAATAACTTTGCATTCAGATAAGCAGTAACTTTGTGAATTACACAAAAATGTAACTCAATCGCTCACTTTGCTAACCTCTGTAAAGTACAGATATTATTTGAGGAATCCTTGGTAATTATTTGGCGTCTCTTGCTTTGCTTTTGTGCGTTATATTACTTATATAAATTTTATTTGATTGATAGTAGGATTGTGCACAGCAGTCCTTTACACTTGAATTCTGAAACCAGCATACCTGCCAACACGTCGGATTTCCCCGAGTGTCTCCTAATTACCCAGCCCTCCTCCCGTTGTACTCCCGATGTGCCAATGTTCCCATAAACAGATTATTATTATCCCGAGAAATGCCGTTTACTTAAATTTCAACTACAAATACAGGCCTACTCACCTGTAGGAATGCAGGGAATTTGTACAGCAGGAAAGACAATAATCCAGAAAAGAAAAACTGGGGGTGGAAAAAAACAGATACGTTGGTCAACTGCTGATTCTCTCAACAGGAAATTTCTCAATAGGACATTACACCATATGTTATGTTTTTATAGTTACATTTTACACACGTATATTTTGATATTTAAGATCACAATACATATATAATAATAAATCGAGCTCACAAAATCACTAAAATGTGCAAGGTACTTTTATTTGTGCTCTCAATTTCCTATTTTGAGCTCTCGAATTAGTTAAGTTGTGCCCACGTTTTGGCTGTTTGTGCCGCAAAACCAGGAGCTGGAATATTGGAACCACAGTCAAGGCATCCTTACATAGTTTTAAGTGCGCGAATACTAGTTGTAAATAAATTGGGTAACGTTTTACTTGACAGGGCACAAATAATATAGTGTTATGGTATTACGCATTAATTAACTACAGACTATGGCTTAGTTACTTACTGGTCTCATGTTAATTCATCATTAATGAATCGTGACGCATGTTTTCTCAAGCAGTTACTATATTGTTACTATATCTGTTAGAATTCTGTAAGACTGAACTACTGAGGGAAGAACAGAAGAAAAAAGCAATGAACAAAACAAGTGAACTACTGATCTCATGTTTGTTCATTAATGGATCGTGATGCATCATTTATCATAGGCAGGGACTATATGATTTGTTTGGAGGACGAAATGTGACATAATCATAAATAAATAAATAGTAATACAAATGTATTTAATTTTTAATTCCAACAGTTTATAGAAAAATGAATGTATTTAATTTTCAATGCCAAAGATTTATTGAAAAATAAATGTATTTAATTTTTTATTCAAAAAATTTAATTTTTGGCATAAATGGAATCATACATATGAACGGTATAGCAATCTGATGACCCGGAGAGTCGTGCAGTGCGAACCTAGCATCACCAACATGAACAGCAGCTAGCAAGGCCAAGGTAATGGAGCGCAGATCAGCAAAGTCCAATCGTACTTTAGAAAAAAGGTTAGAGCTGCCCACCTAAAAAAAAAATCGTTGGAATACAAAAAACAATTAAAAAATCTTAGGAATACAAAAGAACAATTAAAAATTATGTATAATTTAAATGTATTTTTCCAAAAATCTTTCAATACAAAATGTTTTTTTCTCTATAAATCTATGAAATAGAAAATTAAATTAATTTAAATAAACTTTACTGTTGGTTTATTTATTTATGATTATGTCAAAATTTCGTCCACCACAGTCATTAGTAACTGAGTTACTACTGAGAATATTTGTGCCCCATCAAGTAAAGTTACCATAATTGTTTTACTGAATTTCAAAAAAAGGCAAATCCATAAAAAGTACCTGATATATAAATCCTAACTAAATGACTACAAAGCGTAGTTTTTGTTCATTAAAAAATACAGGAGAATAAATCTGGAATGGGAGACGGTATGTATTATTATAAAGGCCTGGAAATGTATATATTTCGGTTATTACCATTGGCAGAATTAAGAATTAGATTACCATAACCACTGATTTCCACCAAAGAACTTTGACACTTTGTCAGATATAGAAGAACATTCAGATTAGAATGGGAGCCACCTTATTACTGTACAGACATGTCAGCGAATCTATTTGCTACCACAATACCGTAGTATTTGCGCCTAAGCAAAAGTGCGGATGGATTGAACGGAGTTCCAAAACAATAGTACTGTATTTGGTTTTCTGGGCACAAATAACTAACACTTGTGTACAACTTAATTAATTCGAGAGCTCGAGATAGCAAATTAAGAGAACGAAAACAAGCAACGTGCGCATATTTTAGGGATTTCGTGGGCTCGATTTAGTATTTCTTGGGTATATTAAGCTAAAGGATGAGCGTAATTTAGTATATTAAGCTCGTGGTGGATTCAAACATGCATCCTACCAGAATCCCGGTGAGAATTGGCACTCTGAGCAGGATTCCCAGAGTCACCACTTCCGAAGTAGCTGTTACAATCCCAAGTCCATATATCGTGATCCCGCATATAGTCTGAAAAGCCTAGTGAAAATTTTACAAATTATATATCAGAGACATAAAGATTGCAGGTTCGAATCCCCGACCAGCAAAGCACCACTGAGGTACCCTGAGCAAGGTACCGCCCCCAAGCACTGCTCCCCAGGTGCTGAATAAGCTGCCCCCTGCTATGTCACATTGTCACATATGGGTTAAATGCAGAGAACACGTTTCGTTCTTGTGCACTGTGTGCTGTGGTGTGTCAACAATGACAATTAATCACTAAATTCTAATATTGCAAATCTCTAAATAAGCCTCCAATAAGTATAGATTTGCGCTAGAGGCTACACAATTGACATGGTTAATTTCATACTTGTTTTTACTTGTTAAATTGAATAAACAGCTCATCCCGCGAAAGCTTTTAAACACCTAACGTCAGGACAGCGATGTCGCGTCCGGGACTCCTTTCCTATGTTGTGCCTAATAGCATGGGCGTCGCCGCCATTAAATCTGAGGGGGACGTGTCCCCCTCACATCTCATAATTATTCGTTTAGACCCCCCCACATTCAACATAAAATATTAGTTTTATGCCAGTGTGTCCCCCCAAAATGCTTGCCCCTGCCTAATAGTCAGTACATATCCTCGCCCACAACGTGGATACTCCTTACGCTGACTTGTAAAAATTGGCATATTTCCCTTATTAATTCTTATTTATATTCTAATGGGAATTTTACCAGGTATAAGCTTTCAGTCGGTTTCAGCTTTTCAACCTTTACCGGACCCTTTATCAGTTGGAGAACCTCACCAAATTCGGTTTCCAAATAGAATATAACTACAGCAATGCTTAGGGTGGCAATTCATTTTATTGTTTTGGAACGAGTCACGATAAAATGAATTTAAAAAATTATATAGCGAACAAGATACAGAGTATAATTATAATAATTAGTGAAACAAAGTGAATATCTTACCCCAATAGACATGGGCTGTTTCTCTAGCAGGTTGTGCAAACGAGGCTTCTTGATCTCGAGGACCTCATGTACTTTGTACTGCTTAAACAGTGGCTCTGTCGCCTCAGACTCTTCTACAATTTCAGACGCGGCCATGGCGATCAGCCTCTTTTCCCTGAGGAAATATGTAGATTTTTACCTGACGGTTGTTCAGGTCAAACAAACGTATCTGCTTATTCAGTACATTGTTCGCAGTAAGCTTGGGGTAGGCTATATCCCGGGATGCAGTATCGGTAAATCCATTAGGCGACATACAGGCGACCATCTTTTAAGGCGCGAACTTATCAACTTATCAAACCATGCACCGGCGCCACCCCGGCAAACTTCAGCGGCAAATTTCACTTTGTCTCGGTGAACCTTATAAGGCACAAGACCCTGGACGGGATGGCAGTATACAATGTATCATCCATCCATCCATCCATCCATCCATCCACCCATCCATGCATCTTCTGATCTAAGAAGGGTGACAGGGGCCTCGAGCATTTCCCAAACAATAAAAAGCATATAGGCATAGTCAGGGGCGGATTAAGGTGTACAGAGGCCCCTAGGCTACAGTAGTCTGTGGGCCCCCCAACCCCGCCTGCCTCCGCGCCAATGGGGGCCCCCTTGCAGGCTGGCACACGTGGGGCCCCTAGGCTTAAGCCATATCTAGCCTGTGCGTTAATCCGCCCCTGGGCATAGTACACCCTGGAGCTAATTACACTGTACTGTTCCATGATTATTATAAAACAAATAATTATGATATATTTTAAAATGCTTGATCATCAGACATTCGGTTTTATTCCCATAAACGTATTTTACATTTACTGAATAGTGGATACACTGGATATATGTGCCGTATGACATTTAGTTCCACATTTTAATTACACATATAGCTCAATGTTCATTTAAAAGTTAACCATATTTTCGTTTAGGACTTATTTCGTTGTTACTCTTCAGGCCCTTCTTATTAATGTCCTAAATGAGAATTTAAATCGCTTCGTCAACAGAAGCAGAATGAAGAATGATTGATTGCATATTAATAAACCTTTAATGGCACCAAAATCCTAGTCCTATATAGTTGGTAAATTGTATATTATATAACCCAGTCCAACAAAGATTACTTGAAATATAATGAAGGGTTTTATAATTCATAATAGTACCTAAGGATTTTATGTAATAGATTTGTTTTCGGCTTTGACATTGGTTATATTACTTTCCTATGAATTAAATGTTTTTTTATTTACATATTATATTCTTACTCACCCGTTTGTTTTTCCGTCGCTCTGTCGCCGATGAATAAAGACCTACCATCAGGCCTCTTCCCTACACGTCCGCAACCTGATCATGTGGTTGGGGAGGCGGGTGTCAATCGCCGCGGATGTTATTTTTCAGTGACTAAACTTCCGAGAAGGAGTTACGGTGTGGTTGTGGGTTGTGAATAGATCATGCATCACATCAAAAACACTGCAGGTGCCTGATTATCCAAAACTCTCTTGTACTTTTGGCATTTCTCCAGTGTTGCAATTCTTAAAAGTCCGTGTTAATTTTCGGAGCTCATCACACAGTCCGAGAGTCTTATTTCTTATTTACAGCGATTTGCACAAAAAAACCACCAATTGTAAAATGGCAAATTCGAACATAGACGTATTACTGCTAAAAGTTTTTTTCTGCAAAAGTGCTGTGGCGGCCCCTCGACCTTAATTAGTTCAAAGTTTATTTTCAGTAGCTGAGATGTTGAAACAGCCAGGAAAGGGAAGTGTAGCTGTCGTTACGCCATGAAGGTATTAATTCATGTCTTTAGTTTTCCGCAACGTGGAGTACAGGCCTGTGTGTGTGTTGGTGTGTATATACATACATACACACACATAGATCAATACATACATTTATATATTCATTTAAATAATACAATTATATGTACATTTCTTAAGTTCTTAAATAGCATGCTACAAGATATATAAAATGTATACACTCACCTAAAGGATTATTAGGAACACCTGTTCAATTTCTCATTAATGTAATTATTTAATCAACCAATCACATGGCAGTTGCTTCAATGCATTTAGGGGTGTGGTCCTGGTCAAGACAATCTCCTGAACTCCAAACTGAATGTCAGAATGGGAAAGAAAGGTGATTTAAGCAATTTTGAGCGTGGCATGGTTGTTGGTGCCAGACGGGCCGGTCTGAGTATTTCACAATCTGCTCAGTTACTGGGATTTTCACGCACAACCATTTCTAGGGTTTACAAAAAATGGTGTGCAAAGGGAAAAACATCCAGTATGCGGCAGTCCTGTGGGCGAAAATGCCTTGTTGATGCTAGAGGTCAGAGGAGAATGGGCCGACTGATTCAAGCTGATAGAAGAGCAACTTTGACTGAAATAACCACTCGTTACAACCGAGGTATGCAGCAAAGCATTTGTGAAGCCACAACATGCACAACCTTGAGGCGGATGGGCTACAACAGCAGAGGACCCCACCGGGTACCACTCATCTCCACTACAAATAGGAAAAAGAGGCTACAATTTGCACGAGCTCACCAAAATTGTACAGTTGAAGACTGGAAAAATGTTGCCTGGTCTGATGAGTCTCGATTTCTGTTGAGACATTCAAATGGTAGAGTCAGAATTTGGCGTAAACAGAATGAGAACATGGATCCATCATGCCTTGTTACCACTGTGCAGGCTGGTGGTGGTGGTGTAATGGTGTGGGGGATGTTTTCTTGGCACACTTTAGGCCCCTTAGTGCCAATTGGGCATCGTTTAAATGCCACGGCCTACCTGAGCATTGTTTCTGACCATGTCCATCCCTTTATGACCACCATGTACCCATCCTCTGATGGCTACTTCCAGCAGGATAATGCACCATGTCACAAAGCTCGAATCATTTCAAATTGGTTTCTTGAACATGACAATGAGCTCACTGTACTAAAATGGCCCCCACAGTCACCAGATCTCAACCCAATAGAGCATCTTTGGGATGTGGTGGAACGGGAGCTTCGTGCCCTGGATGTGCATCCCACAAATCTCCATCAACTGCAAGATGCTATCCTATCAATATGAGCCAACATTTCTAAAGAATGCTTTCAGCACCTTGTTGAATCAATGCCACGTAGAATTAAGGCAGTTCTGAAGGCGAAAGGGGGTCAAACACCGTATTAGTATGGTGTTCCTAATAATCCTTTAGGTGAGTGTACTGTATATACACAATATATATGTTGTAAATGTTCTTTCCCATATTCTTTGTTTTAAATTTAAGGCGATCGTTGTACTCTGGTTGTGCTCAAAGAAACTTGTAAAACAGGGACGGCTCAGCTCAGTTGTCCAGATCTCAGGTAAGGAGTAAAGCATGAAGATGGACTGGCATCCATGTTAACTGTAATTCAGGTTTCAGTGCATCTTACATGCATGTACTTGGATTTGCATCGAACATTTACTCACGACTGAGGCCGTTTCAGTTAGTGGCCCTGATGTGCAGCAGTAGCTGCTCCTACCAGGTGACTTATTAGTTTACTTTACTCAGTGATTTTTTTTTCATTTAACAAAAGCAATAAAGTGGTGTTTTTATGAACCCTTTTAATCGCATGTAGTGCCTGGTACTTTTCCGCCTCGATCTGCTTTCTTCGCTTCGCCCGAATCGTCGTCAGTGAAGCGACGCAGCGCAGTCGATAGGGGTGGATCTGTGTGGTTTGTCCCCTTGGTCTGGGGTTTTTGTCATCGCGACTTTTCAGTCACCAAACCCAAGCGCAGTACAATCCTGCACAGCTGAAGTCACCAGGTAAGACAGATTCATGAACTATTAAAATATTTAAGCAGAGCTATTAATAAGAACGTTTTATTTAATAGAGAAAAATTATCTGATTTTTGCTTGTTAGTCAGTAAACGATATTTTTAAACAAACAAATAAATAAAGTCACACCGGTTAAACATCAATTCTGAAGCTACAAACGACCTACACATCTCCAGCCAGACCAGATAAAACATCGAAATATCTGAACAATTTAATATTTTAGTACGAAATTATGATAAAAGCGATGCATTTCATTTCATGCTGTTTATAAGTTGGAAGATGGTCAGAATGTGTCTCGTCAGATTTAAGTACTATACTTAATATGATTAAATAGCCAATGAGGTTCGTCTTGTAAATCCTTTTCTTTTCAGACAGATACTGTAATGGACACATTTAAATGCGACGAGTGTATTGTCATCACGATACCGCTGGTCAAGGGCGACCGCGGGCAGTCAGAGACCTTGACGCCGGAAAAGTTTCACTGTGTTTTTAAAGATTCATACAAGGTATTTCGTAAAGGACAGCCCAAAGTGCTAGGGGTGCGTCTTCTTTATTATTATTATTATTATTATTATTATTATTATTGTTGTTGTTGTTGTTGTTGTTGTTATTACTAAACTATTATTATTATTATTACTGTTGTTCTTTTTTGTTGTTCCGTTAACAACAGAAATAATAAATTTCATTTCTCGGCTTGTTTCTTCTTCAGATTGCTCAGATTGTCACAGGGCTGCTTGTTATCACTCTCGGCTTGGTGCACATGTACAAAATACCAGGTATCCTGACATATACAATGCCCAGCCTTCTGGTAATGTATCCTTTACTTATCTGGCAAAGTGGCGTGTTTTTCAATATTATATGGTGTATGTAAACTCACCCTGATTATTGTGTTAAATCAGTTCTCATAGAGAGAGATCTCCCATTTGATTGAATTGATATTTAAACTGCGGATGTTATCAGCTGGAAAAAACACTTCCGATTACTAAATTTATTACTTTGTATTTATTATATTTTGTAGTTTGTAGCTTCTGGCATAGTATCATATGGCGCTGGGCACTCGCCAAATATGTGCGTGGTAAGTCTCAAACGACGCCTTTCCTTCGTATGTTAATAGAGATTTGTTAATGTTTAACGATAAATCCCAAATAGCAGGTACCTACACCGTCAGAATAAAGGGTACAGCACGGGTATAGTTTAGTTCCTCAAGGTACAAACAACATTAATGTACCGCTGATAGTCAATAAAGGTCCTCAGAGTCCATTTTGTTGTACCTTAGGCTAGAAGGTGCATTTCCCTGTACAGGTATGGTACAGTTGGCAGACCCTTGAGGGTAAAGCCCCAGTGAATAGTAATTGTACCCTCAGAGGTATATGTTGGCATTTTTATCTGACAGTTCTCAGCTCTGGTATGATAAATTCACACTTCCACTGGGTGAACAAATGTGTGCTGTTAAACTCACCTGTACCTGTGTTTTCTTTTGCTAACAGACCAGAACTTCATTCATACTGAATATCACCAGCTTATTCTTTGCTTTGATTGCTCTGGTTTTGTGCATAACGAATATCTATTTGGCAGGGCCATTCCAATGGTATTCTGATGTAAGTCTACTAGCCCATAGATCAGGGGTCTCCAACTCCAATACCTGGGCCAGGTGTGGTTCATCAGAAGCCAATTATGATAGAAAACCAACTGGATAGTAGCTCTCCAGGACTGGAGTTGGAGACCCCTGCCATAGATGTTAAGATTCTATATTTAGTTATTTTGGCAGATAAGTCCAGCATTAAGGCTATGAGAGGGAGTAATATTGTCAAATGTATTACAGTTTGTTTCATAATATATAGAGGCTTCTGTAATTTTATTACAGTTTTGTTTCTTATGACAACCCTGTACTGTGTGAGTGTTTTTGTAAATGGATGCAGGTCTATTTTATTAATACTGTGCAGTCAGATGTCTATAGCAATTTTAATTCATCATATAAATGGTTTGATAGACTTCTCGGCATGAGTAGGTCTGTAACATGCATTTATATACCACATGGAATGTCCATACTTCACTTTTACAGACTGGCAAAGGGATCAATGTGATTATTGCAATTCAGCTCTCGCTGGAGATGCTTGTGGCGACAGTTTTAATTTACTGGGAGAGTAAAGCAGTATGCAGGACTGACTTCAATACCTTGGTATGATATTATATATATGTATATATATATATATACATATATATATATATATATATATATATATATATATATATATGCATATATATGTGTCTCTGCATGTATAACTATGTATAACAATAATTATTAGATTGCCTAAAGACGTTAAATGCGTATTAATCATGTCACTAGAATTATAAAAGTTAGTCAGTATAGATAATTTTATTTTTCTTCATTCATTTTCAGCCTTTGATCAACTTAAAGTACGTCTGAATCCAACAGTGACTGGATTTTTGTCCCTTGGAAAGTTGTGTCCGTGAGACAGTGATCATCCTCTGAAGGTTTTGGTCTGTTTCTTATCCTAATGACTTCTACAAGGCAGAATGAAGAACTCCAGTCAGGAATAGAGAAGTGTTCTGAAAATGGATTACTGGCCCGTCACACAGGAGGGTTATAACTCTCACAAAGCTGAAAAACAAATATTCACCATATAAATTTTTTACTGCAATGTCGCAACAGCAACAACAGGCATGTAAAACTGCAGAAGTTACCATTTCAGGAAAATATAGTTTTAAAAAACATTTAAATGTACTGTATATAAATAAATATTTGCAGGCCAAATAAGTATGCTTTTGCAGGGAAAACTCAAAACATTTACATATATTTCCATCTTTAATTTTGTATCCTATGTGAGACACATTGTCCTGTATTGATATTGTGAACCGTGATGAAAATAAAAGTGGTGATTATTATCATTTCCTCTTTAATTAATGCTCTCTGGTCCTCATTGTATATATGTGAAATATTTTTAGGGTTTTTTTGTTTAGATTGAAAAAATGTTTGCTACAAAATGTTTGCATGATTGATTTCATTTTCACCATGTGTTACATTTTTGTTATTCTTTGCCGAAAATAATGGGGTTATTCAGAAAGATTTTATACATTCTGGTACAATGCATAATCAAAATGTGAGTTAAATAAAGCAATCAGTCTAATTTCTGTTGGGTGTGTCTTTCTCTCAATACTCTCACAGAAGCACATGAAGCAGCACTTTGCTCAGTGTCTGGTGCTGTTTTCCATCCCTTTAATATCTTTCTAAGAGCAGGGATTTCGGTGTGGACAGCAGGGACATGTCCCTATCAAACTGTAGGAGTATGTGTGTGTTTAGGGGGGCAGGGGGTTGGGGGCTGATTTGGCCCCCACCAATGCTGAAAACAAACCTATTCCCTTGCATTTGCCCTTTATCCTTCATCCTAAGATCCTTAGAGATTCAGTTTCAGAATGATTAATTTTCTAAATTTATTTTTATACAGCACCTTTCACAACACATTTGCTTATGATCAATGTGCATTTAAAAGTTAAGTATATTTTCATTTCGGACTCCGTGTAAAAGTAAAGGTTCCGTTTTTTCAATGCAATTAACAGCTTAACAGATACCCAGAACGTAAACCGATTAGTCTGTTTCTATTATAATCCTTTCCACGCATTTAGGAGTAAATTTCAGTAGTAGTTAAACTTAACATTGGCTTCATTGATCAAATTTAGCATCGCTCTTTCAGATTTATAGCTTTTTTTTTTTATAGAGAAACATTGTTTCTCTTCAATTCCATCTTATTAATGTCCTAAATGAGCATTTAAAATCAACAGAAGCGGAATGACGAATGTCTGAGATGCATATTAATAATACTTCATTAGCACCAAAATCTTAGTCAACAGATAGTTGGTAAATTGTCAATAAACATAATTTACTAATCAATTGTTATGCTGCTAGCTATTTCTATCAGATAATATTATACCTGAAAATTAATTTCTAGATATCCATCTATATATATATATATATATATATATAGCCCAGTCCAATAACGATTACTTGAAATACACTACTCACAATAAGTTAGGGATATTGTTATTTACATGAGTGTTTTTCCTATTTGCTCTGAATTTTAATGAAATAAGTAAAAGTTCCCTTTGATATTACTAATAATGTATGAGAAGAAACACCATTTTCATTAGTTTAATATTTATTACCCCAAAAATTTAGACAATAACAGGGACAGCCTCAAATAACAAAAATTGACAATGCCAGTAGCGGGTGTTTCCACCATTTGCCGCAATGACAGCTTGACACAAGTGCTACACGCAGTTCTGCCAGGTCACGTGGGGGTGGGGTACGATCATCCATTCTCTGCTTCAACTGGTCCCAGACGTGCTCTATGGGGTTCAGGTCAGGGGACATTGATGGCCATACAATATGAGGCACTCCAACCTCCTGAAGTCGAGCTGTGACAATTCTGCCACGATGTGGTGGAGCATTATCATCCATGAACAGAAAGTACAGGGTGTGCTGGCGGAATTGGGGGATGATGATGGGTTCTATGATGTCTCTGAGGTAAGAACGTGCAGTGACTGAGCCATATACAGTAACTGGTGATGCCTGCCCAGACTGTTGCACCTCCTCCACCAAAGCAAACCCTGGGGACCATGTTGACCTCAGTGTATCGCTCACCTCGCCTTCTCCAGCAATGCTGACGACCATCATTTCTGTGCAAGGTGACCCGACACCCATCAGTGAACAGGACGGTAGACCACTGCTGCATTGTGCAGGTCACATGGTCTTGTGCCCACTGCAAACGTTCACGGCAGTGTCTTGGTGTCAGTGGAGTCACCTGCAACGGTCGTCCGGCATTCAAGCCAAAGCGGTGGAGTCGGTTGTGAATGGTTTGTCTGGAAACCCTAGTACCCCTCGCATCTCGTAAACGGGCCTGCAGCTGTGTGGCAGTTGCATGACGATGTCTGAGTGCATAGGTCCTTAGGTACTGGTCATAGTCGCGGTCTGTCACTCGTGGGGCTCCACTCCTGGGTCTGTCATGAACTCTGCCAGTAGTTCTGTGTCTTGATGCAAGTCTGCTGATGACACTTTGAGACACACCAAGTTCACGAGCAACATCTGACTGCCTGCCACCGACCCGAAGGCGCGCCATGGCCAGGTGGCGCTGCTCGTCCGTTAAGTGACGTCGTGTGTTCATGGCTGTTTGAATGATGAACTTGGAATGACTTACTGACAATACCAGCTTTTTATACCCACCGACTGTTGAAATTGATGCCACATTGAAAAGGGTTGTGTTTTGTTATTGGCCCCAATTTAAGGCACACCTGTACACAATGAGACCATTACATGGAAAACACAAAATGAGGTGTGTCTATCACCCCAATACAATTGCCTCCCTATCCCAAAAATGTCTGAAGTGTAACAAACACCATATGTATGACATCCACTAAGTCTCTCACAATATCCCTAACTTATTGCGAGTAGTGTATAATGAAGGCTTTTATAATTCATAATAGTACCTAAGGATTTTATGCAATAGATTCGTTTTCGGCTTTGACATTGCTTAAATTACATTCCTATGAATCCAATGTTTTTAATTTACATGTTATGTCCTTACTCACCCGTTTGTTTTTCCGTCGCTTTATCGCAGATAATATAGACTTGCCATCGTAGCTCTTCCCTACACATCTGTAACTTAATCATGTGGTTGGGGATGTTATTTTTCAGTAACTAAACTTCCGAGAAGGAGGTACGGTGTGGTTGTGGGTTGTGAATAGATCATACATCACATCAAAAACACTGCAGGTGCCTGATTATCCAAAACTCTCTTGTACTTCCTCCAGTCTTGCAATTTTTAAAAGTCTGTGTTAATTTTCGGAGCTCATCACACAGTCCGAGAGTCTTATTCCTTATTTACAGTGATTTGCACAAAAAAAACACCAATTGTCAAATGGCAAATTCAAACATAGATTTATTACTGCTGAAAGCTTATTTTCATTAACCGAGATGTTGAAACAGCCCAGAAAGGGAATATAGACCTGTGTGTGTGTTTTTGGTGTGTACACACACACACACACACACACACACACACACAAAAGTTGGTCTTCCAATCTAAATGGGGACCGTCCATTCATTTCTATGAGTAAAACCCTAATCCCAGTCACGACACCCTTAACCCCTACCCATCCCTAACCTTAACCATAAGTAACTAACCGAAATACACGACATTTGGCATGTTTACTTTTTTGATTGCATTCACAGATTTTTATAAAACTGAGGTTATCCAAACGGGGACCTCAAAAAATGTCCCCAAAAGTAGGAAAATTTCAGGTTTTACTACACTTTGGGGACAATTTGGTCCTCAAATGTGATCTATGCAAACCACTCCCCCCCCACCCCACACACACACACCCATGTAGCCTACCTATCTAAATGGGGACGTCCATTGATGGGAAAAACCCTAATCCCAATCACGACACCCTTAACCTCTACCCTGCTTTAGTGATGTAGTCAAGACCACCTAAACTGAGACCAATCATTACCAAAACCAGAGTGTATTGAGACCGAGACAAGACCAAGACCAAGGCTACTTTATATATATAAAGTACACAGATAGTCCCGGGAAGCCTCAACCAATTTTGATTAAGCAATATGATAAAAGGAGTGCAGTCGTACTTCAATATATCATGGCTATGATTTGGTCATAGGCACATGGTCACAGGCCGAGTGCTGAAGATAATTACAGAGATGGTGGATCTGTAGATAGCACTGTTTCTCAACATCTTTCAGGTTGTGGGTTTGAATCCTGTCTCTCCTCTGTGTGTGTGGAGTCTGTGTGTTTTCCCTGTGTCACACAGGGAAAACACACATTGTCTTCAACAATGAGGAGTTATCCAGTTATGTGGAATGAGCTCTCTAATTGCATATATTGTTGAAAATGTGCAAGCATTGTGATGGAGAAGCATCCTACTGCACCCCTGCCAATGCCTCAACCAGGAGTTAGGCCTACAATTTGCCGGCATAACCCTAATTAGAAATGCGACGTATTAATTATTATGATTATTATTTATATGCCGCGTATCTGATTATCTAGGACGATGACCGGCTGGTCAGTCGCATGTATTTCCGATACCGAACCAGTCTGTCTTACGCAAGCACCACACGTCATACACACAGTGGCGCAGCCAATAACCTCACAGCCTCACAGCCAATAGCCTCACAGCCTCACAGCCAATAACCTCACAGCCTCACAGCCTCACAGCCAATAGCCTCACAGCCTCACAGCCAATAACCTCACAGCCTCACAGCCAATAGCCTCACAGCCTCACAGCCAATAACCTCACAGCCTCACAGCCTCACAGCCAATAGCCTCACAGCCTCACAGCCAATAGCCTCACAGCCTCACAGCCAATAACCTCACAGCCTCACAGCCAATAGCCTCACAGCCTCACAGCCAATAGCCTCACAGCCTCACAGCCAATAGCCTCACAGCCTCACAGCCAATAACCTCACAGCCTCACAGCCAATAGCCTCACAGCCTCACAGCCAATAGCCTCACAGCCTCACAGCCAATAACCTCACAGCCTCACAGCCAATAACCTCACAGCCTCACAGCCAATAGCCTCACAGCCTCACAGCCTCACAGCATGCACACTCATAGCCACAGGCTAACGTCATTCTTCACCGTGAGAGAAGACAACACAAAGCCTGCAATCCTGTACAGGAGCTCATTTTCAGTTAATTGTTATTTGTACCTCTTTCCAGTCACAAAGCATTTTATTTTGAGACTTGTTTAGGTGAGAGAAGATCCTGTAACTTAGTGCAGTTTGGGGGCAATTGTAAAATTTCTTTTATTATGAAAAGAAAATTTTGCATTAAAGAGAAGTTGATTTTTGTTTGTATGTGCTGTAGTTTTTAAAAAATTGGAATTTGCCAAGAAAATTGCAGTGGGTGCATCACTAATATTTTAAATGGGCAGCTTTGAAAACCCTGGGTGAAACAGTTTGAGTACTTTTTAAGTGGTTCAATCTGTGACTTTGGTTTGTAACATTGTGGTGCTTGTTTATGAAGCTGTATTAAGAGAACCTGCCTGTCGTTGTTTTCTCTTATAGGTTTTCATTATGAGGCCTTAAGTTACCTTCCTAAAATGGGCTTCCTGTCAGTATTGCTTCTTTCCCCTGATGGACATTATCATTCATCTCTGGTACTTGATTCACATTCACTCGTCTGTACTGCTTCCCTCTTAGCTGGTAGGGGTGATGAGATTTGACGGTGACGTTCATCTTCCTGGAAACCATTGCGGATCACGATTGAAAAATTTAATCACATGAATCTGACCGACAGTCATGATAACGTTTGTACAATCTGTCAGCGCCTTTTTATTGAAGAGTATTTCTTAAGCATGTTGTGTTTTGTATGTTGTAGATTTTGGTTGTATTTTAAGATGCTTTAATAATCACCTGTTTTGGATTATTTTTTTTCCTAACCAATGGGATGATCTTCCTGTAATTTACATGGAAAGTGGTGATAACATTGTATTAACCAAAGGGACACTATTGATATGATACTTTTGTGATGAACTTACATCTAATGAAAGATTCTGTGGCAAAAAATATTTGTGTGTATTACATCCATATATTTATTATGCAGTCAGAATGTTGAGCAGGTGTTCAGAACTGAGCAAAGGGTTAAATTTAAAACATGAAATGGGCTATAAATGTTAACAATGGACTGTACTGTATTTAGGTCATAAAGATTTAAATGTTTCTAGACTTTTTCTCAGACTCCCTTTTTATTTTGTTACATTGTGATACATTGTCAGCATAGTAATATATTGACATCTGAATATGTCAAACTTTTAAAATCAGTTATTAACCTCTGAACTCCTGGAGGTGGTGAATGTTGAGATCAGGATATCGTTCACAGTGACTGAAATTTTTTAAAACGCTAATAAAAATTTCCAGATATCCTACTTGAAATCAATGTTTCAATCAATCAATCAAATAATCCCTTTAACTGCTTATCTTGAATAGGATCATGAATCTATATACAGTCAAACCTTGGATTGCGAGTGTTTTGCAAGACGAGCAAATTTTTTAAATAAATCTTAACTTGATAAACGAGCAAGGTCTTGCAATACGAGTATTACGTATACGCTTTGTTTCCCGAGCGTCACGTGATCAAAACTGAGCCGATGGTTCTTCTCTCACTCTCACTGCGGGATTGTGGGTAATCATTTCCCATGCAGTGTCAGTCGGCGTGCCTCGGTCGTATAGTCAAAATTTAGTAGAAAAGCACCACCCGAATAAGGCCGTAGCAATGCGAGCAATGAGTCTGTTTAACAAGAATGCAATGTCCACATTTCCACGAAATCAAAAAGCGGCTGTCATTGGATAGGTTCCTTGTTAAAGTCGCGCAAAAAGAAAAAGATTCCAGTGAGCGAACAGATAGCAGAGATTTCGTTAGTTATAGTGAAAGTCGTCCTACAAAATAACCCTCCTCTTCTCCTCTCTCTCGTGTCCCTCATACCATCCACGATTCTTTTCAAAGGTAAAGTGCAGGTTAATTTGTTTTATGTATTTTTAATTTATATTTTGTATTAACCATTTTGTATGAATATTTTTGGGTTGTGGAACGAATCATCTGAGTTTCCATTATTTCTAATGGAAAAATTCGCTTTGATATACGAGTGCTTTGGATTACAAGCACGTTTCTGGAACGAATTATGCTCGCAATCCGAGGTTTTACTGTACTGTACATGTATAGATGTCTATGTTGGTGATTTTTTTTCCAGTTTCTGCCTCTAGGTGGCAGCAGAGTAATTCTGATTACAGGTTACGGCATTACACGTTCATCTGTCAGCTTGGTCTTGAAAAAATATCTAATTTTTACCCTGATATTTGTAGATTAATTTTGCCAAGTTAGCGCTGCTTGGAGCCAGTCTGGAGAGCAGGTAGACCATGCTGGGTTTTTCTCTGTGAGTGTGCCTACCGGAGGCAGCAAGCTAAGACTGCTCTACTCAGTCGGGAAGAGGCTCTCTGTGAGTGTGCCTACCGGAGGCAGCAAGCTAAGACTGCTCTGCTCAGTCGGGAAGAGGCTCGCTGTGAGTGTGCCTACCGGAGGCAGCAAGCTAAGACTGCTCTGCTCAGTCGGGAAGAGGCTCGCTGTGAGTGTGCCTACCGGAGGCAGCAAGCTAAGACTGCTCTGCTCAGTCGGGAAGAGGCTCGCTGTGAGTGTGGCTACCGGAAGCAGCAAGCTAAGACTGCTCTGCTCAGTCGGGAAGAGGCTCGCTGTGAGTGTGCCTACCGGAGGCAGCAAGCTAAGACTGCTCTGCTCAGTCGGGAAGAGGCTCGCTGCATGCTTGAGGCCTGGCTGGCTTAGAAGCAGCGCGAGCTGGATGAGCAGCGAAAGCGGAGCCAACAGGAGCGGCAGGTGGTGGAGTGGCAGTGACACATCCATGTAGAACAAGTAGTGAGCCTAGGGAATGCCATGATATTGCAGCCCAAACCATCACTGATCCACCCCCCTGCTGCACTCTGGGTACGCAACAGTCTGGATAGCAAGCTTCTCTGGGGCTTCTCCACACCGTAACTCTCCCGGATGTGGGATAGACAGTGCAGGTGGACTCAGCAGGGAACAATACATGTTTCACATTGTCCACATCCCAAGATTTGTGCTGCTGGCACCACTGAAACCGACATTTGGCTTTGGCAGTGATGTTGACTATGACCTGACCATGAATATTTACCATCTGCAGTATTTGTGGAAACAGGACAGTCGAGGTTTGCATTTAATTCTGCAGTTGGGCAGCTGTGGTTCTATGTTTTTGGATACAATCCAGGTTAGTACTCAGATATCCCTGGCAAACAGCTTCCTGTGGTGTTTGCAGTTACTCCTGTTGGATGTGGTCTGTCCATAGTGGTGGTAAGCTGACTTTACCCTGCATACTGTGGCTCTCGATACACCACAAAGACTTTCTGTCCTGACTTTACCCTGCATACTGTGGCTCTCGATACACCACAAAGACTTTTTGTCCTGACTTTACCCTGCATACTGTGGATCTCGATACACCACAAAGACTTTTTGTCCTGACTCTACCCTGCATACTGTGGCTCTCGATACACCACAAAGACTTTCTGTCCTGACTCTACTCTGCATACTGTGGCTCTCGATACACCACAAAGACTTTCTGTCCTGACTTTACCCTGCATACTGTGGCTCTCGATACACCACAAAGACTTTCTGTCCTGACTCTACCCTGCATACTGTGGCTCTCGATACACCACAAAGACTTTCTGTCCTGACTTTACCCTGCATACTGTGGCTCTCGATACACCACAAGGACTTTCTGTCCTGACTTTACCCTGCATACTGTGGCTCTCGATACACCACAAAGACTTTCTGTCCTGACTTTACCCTGCATACTGTGGCTCTCGATACACCACAAGGACTTTCTGTCCTGACTTTACCCTGCATACTGTGGCTCTCGATACACCACAAAGACTTTCTGTCCTGACTTTACCCTGCATACTGTGGCTCTCGATACACCACAAAGACTTTCTGTCCTGACTTTACCCTGCATACTGTGGCTCTCGATACACCACAAGGACTTTCTGTCCTGACTTTACCCTGCATACTGTGGCTCTCGATACACCACAAAGACTTTCTGTCCTGACTTTACCCTGCATACTGTGGCTCTCGATACACCACAAGGACTTTCTGTCCTGACTTTACCCTGCATACTGTGGCTCTCGATACACCACAAAGACTTTCTGTCCTGACTTTACCCTGCATACTGTGGCTCTCGATACACCACAAGGACTTTCTGTCCTGACTTTACCCTGCATACTGTGGCTCTCGATACACCACAAAGACTTTCTGTCCTGACTTTACCCTGCATACTGTGGCTCTCGATACACCACAAAGACTTTCTGTCCTGACTCTACCCTGCATACTGTGGCTCTCGATACACCACAAAGACTTTCTGTCCTGACTTTACCCTGCATACTGTGGCTCTCGATACACCACAAAGACTTTCTGTCCTGACTTTACCCTGCATACTGTGGCTCTCGATACACCACAAAGACTTTCTGTCCTGACTTTACCCTGCATACTGTGGCTCTCGATACACCACAAAGACTTTCTGTCCTGACTGTACCCTGCATACTGTGGCTCTCGATACACCACAAAGACTTTCTGTCCTGACTCTACCCTGCATACTGTGGCTCTCGATACACCACAAAGACTTTCTGTCCTGACTTTACCCTGCATACTGTGGCTCTCGATACACCACAAAGACTTTCTGTCCTGACTCTACCCTGCATACTGTGGCTCTCGATACACCACAAAGACTTTCTGTCCTGACTTTACCCTGCATACTGTGGCTCTCGATACACCACAAAGACTTTCTGTCCTGGTCACAGATGCACCAGCAAGACACGCTTTTGAACTCTGATGTATCTCATATTATGTTGCGTGGATCGAAATCTTTTGTGTAGAGCTGTGAATTGCTCTGCTAATTCTTCTTTCACTCTCTACTCTTACTGATGGAATGTGCAGTTGGTGAAGATTGGCCACCAGGTCACACATATATAGGCATGAAACCTCAAACACTATATTGGCCAGTGATTCAGTTTTATTGTCCAACCCCTGTAATGATACATATTTACAACTTTGCAAAATTAAATACAGTAAGTACCTCAGTTCTCGAACTCATTAGAACTCAAACTTCTTAAATCGAACCGACCTGTTCGAAATAAAATTACCTTGAGCTCGATCTGAATCTCAGAAGTCAAACCATAAACGCCGACCTAAGATAACTTGTACATGCGTGGAAATGAGTTACGCTGCACGTCTCTGAGCGGAAACAAAGGGTAACAAAATATTTGGGGCTTAAAAGCATGTGCAAGCTGGGGAGAATCACAAAGCATTAGCAGGCAGGGGCTGCAAGACTGCAAATGTGAAGGTTCCATCAGAAGAGAGCGGTGGGATTGGCCCTGAAGACGGCCTCTGCAGCCACTCCACGGCGCTCTTTCTCCCTATTGCGCTCCACGTGCAGCAGGTACAGAAGAACAGCGGTGATGATCGTCACCACCAGCGTTATGCCCAGGACAATCACTTGCATGTAGTCCATGAGCCTCTGTGGAAAAGGCCAGCTCACATATGTCACAGCTCAAATTCCAGTACAAGCATGCATGACTGTGAAACGCATGTGAACGTTTGCACTACTGATTACAAAAGAGTGATGGATTTTTTAAATTTATATTACTGAAACAGACTCAATCTCAGTTGTTACTCTTGCATGAGTTATGTTCATATTTTAGTTGCTCTTATGAATTCACACGGTAATAAAGTAGTATTATTCTGTCTGTTAATGTTACACTGGTGGCTGCTCAATGAGTACCATTACCTCACATTCCATCAAGGGCATGAGCGCCGTGCTGTTTGCATAATCTTCCAGTGGCCAACAGGGAACCACCCCCTGCAGTCCAAACACACATAGTGAGGGCCCTGTGATGAACTGGCATCCTATCCAGTTTGTACCCCAGCCATGTCCCATGTGCCTTGTCGTCCCCCCCCCCCCATTGACCCTGAACAGGATAAGTAAATGAAAAGAGGGGCTATTCTGTTCACTTTGAGATATTTTCAGGGTTTCGCTAAAGTTGCAGTGAAGTTCTGTTTTCTTTTTTTTTTTAATTTGGGCATTTGTGTCTTTCTTTGTGATCTGATAAATGGGAGTAAATGTAAGTTTGAAAATTACCTGTCTTAAATAACTGAAGTAAATATCAATGGACAACAGTATCATGCCAATCCCAGCAACCAGGAAACTGCCAATATTAACAACATAGGAGACCTGGGAGAAACGACCAAAATATCCATTATTCTTGCTAAGTACATACAAGTGTGCACCTCCAGAAATCAAATACCATCAGTTATACTTCCAGTGGTTTTTTTAACATTTGATTCTAGTTTCACAATTTGCTTGAAAATATACAGTATGACCTGCTTTCACATTGAAGTACCATTAATGACCATGATGAATTGCACCAAAAACCAAATGAAAACGGTTTGCATTATGCAGAGCTAAATGTACAACGTTTGCATGTATCAAAACTATGTTACAGTGGATAAAAATTAGAGAAGTTACATTTTTGTAGTTTACAAAGTCACAGCTTATCTGAATTCCAAGTTATTCTAACATGAATAGAAGGCATGTGTTTTAATCATATTTCATCAGTGAAAACTATCACACATCACAAAATAAAAGGTTAAACAAGAAATTTGTAGAAGGTCTGCAATAACAATTACAGTTGCTATACTTGAGTTTTTGGTTATAATCTGAAATATCTTTGTATATCTGGCAACCCCAGTCTATTTGGCAACATTGTTTGGCATTTTGCAAGATGGTGGGCCTCTCCAAGGTGACGAAACCCTGTGAACACCAGGTTGTTCAGGTGAAGGCCGAGGGGATAACTATAAATCATTGGAGGAGAAGTTATTCGTTCCAAGAGCGAAATATCTCAAACACTGAAGCTGTACAAAAAAAGTTTAATGTAAGTGCCATAAAAGGCAGGTCACCCACGTAAGATGATTGTGCAGTAGAACAGGATGATAGGGAGACTCTCAGTAGGGGATCAGTTCAACACCGCAGATGGAATTGCTCACCAAATCAGTCCTGAACAGGGTAAGAATTTACTTTGACAGGGTCTCGTCGTCTGAGACAATATGGACTGAAAGCCCTCGGCAGTGACCAAGAAGAATAAGAAGGCCAGACTAATGTTTTGATGAGGAGCATGTTGTGTGGACAGAGCAGAACTGTTAATTTCAGTGATGAAAGCAAGTTTAACTTTACTGGTTCAGATGGGAAACATCATGTGCGGGATTAAATTGGGGAGAGACTCCACCAAAAGTGTGTGAAGAACTCTGTAAAGTTCAGAAGAGTAAGAGTTATGGTGTGGGGTATGTTCTCTGCTGCAGGAGTCCGGCCTCTCACACGGTTACATGGCAAGGCGAATGATGGGTATCATATGGCTTCATGGCAAGGCGAATGATGGGTATCATATGGCTTCATGGCAAGGCGAATGATGGGTATCATATGGCTTCATGGCAAGGCGAATGATGGGTATCATATGGCTTCATGGCAAGGCGAATGATGGGTATCATATGGCTTCATGGCAAGGCGAATGATGGGTATCATATGGCTTCATGGCAAGGCGAATGATGGGTATCATATGGCTTCATGGCAAGGCGAATGATGGGTATCATATGGCTTCATGGCAAGGCGAATGATGGGTATCATATGGCTTCATGGCAAGGCGAATGATGGGTATCATATGGCTTCATGGCAAGGCGAATGATGGGTATCATATGGCTTCATGGCAAGGCGAATGATGGGTATCATATGGCTTCATGGCAAGGCGAATGATGGGTATCATATGGCTACATGGCAAGGCGAATGATGGGTATCATATGGCTACATGGCAAGGCGAATGATGGGTATCATATGGCTACATGGTAAGGCGAATGATGGGTATCATATGGCTTCATGGTAAGGCGAATGATGGGTATAATATGGCTTCATGGTAAGGCGAATGATGGGTATAATATGGCTTCATGGTAAGGCGAATGATGGGTATCATATGGCTTCATGGTAAGGCGAATGATGGGTATCATATGGCTTCATGGTAAGGCGAATGATGGGTATCATATGGCTTCATGGTAAGGCGAATGATGGGTATCATATGGCTTCATGGTAAGGCGAATGATGGGTATCATATGGCTACATGGTAAGGCGAATGATGGGTATCATATGGCTTCATGGTAAGGCGAATGATGGGTATCATATGGCTACATGGTAAGGCGAATGATGGGTATCATATGGCTACATGGTAAGGCGAATGATGGGTATCATATGGCTACATGGTAAGGCGAATGATGGGTATCATATGGTTACATGGCAAGGTGAATGATGGGTATCATATGGCTTCATGGTAAGGCGAATGATGGGTATCATATGGCTTCATGGCAAGGTGAATGATGGGTATCATATGGTTACATGGCAAGGTGAATGATGGGTATCATATGGCTTCATGGTAAGGTGAATGATGGGTATCATATGGTTACATGGCAAGGTGAATGATGGGTATCATATGGCTTCATGGTAAGGTGAATGATGGGTATCAGAACCTCCATCAGCAACATGCGGTTCCTTCAGAGAGCATCACCCAATCAGCCAATCAATTTTTATGCAAGACAGTGCCCCATGTCACACTACAAAATGGGTGAAGCAGTTCCTCAAAGCTGAGAAGTTCGAGGTGATGACATGGCCAGCCCTGAGTCCTGATCTGAACCCTATCGAGTGTTGGGCAGTGTCCACTGGAAACAATGGTGAGTGCTGGTGGTAAACTAGGTTTACTGTATAATGGGGCCAGGAAGGAGTTCAGAGCCCTAACAGCTTCAGGGAAGAAGCTACTGTAGAACCTGGAGGAGGACGCTTAGATGCTCCTGTGCCTTCTGCCAGATGGGAGGGGTATAGAGTGAAGGATGGGAGGGGTAGAGAGAGAGTGTGAAGGATGGGAGGGGTAGAGAGAGAGTGTGAAGGATGGGAGGGGTACAGAGAGAGTGTGAAGGATGGGAGGGGTACAGAGAGAGTGTGAAGGATGGGAGGGGTACAGAGAGAGTGTGAAGGATGGGAGGGGTCTTCTACAGGGCTGGAGGACGACGTCCTCAATGGGACAGTTTTCACTGATGATGTATGATTAATATACATCTGTGCTGTTAATATTAGAATAACTTTGCATTCAGATAAGCAGTAACTTTGTGAATTACACAAAAATGTAACTATTATTTGAGGAATCCTTGGTAATTATTTGTCGTCTCTTGCTTTGCTTTTGTGCGTTAAAATTTATATAAGTAATATATTTAATTTATAGTAGGATTGTGCACAGGAGCCCTTTACACTTGAATTCTGAAACCAGCATACCTGCCAACACGTCGGATTTCCCCGAGTGTCTCCTAATTACCCAACCCTCCTCCCACTGAAATCCCCATTGTTTCCGATAAACAGATTTTTATTATCCTGACAAATGCCGTTTACAAAATTTAAATAACAAATACAGGCCTACTCACCAGTAGGAATGCAGGGAATTTGTACAGCAGGAAAGACAATAATCCAGAAAAGAAAAACTGGGGGTGGAAAAAACAGGTTAATCAACTGCTGAGAAATGTCTCAATGGGACGGTACAGCTGATGTGGAACGTGCTTATGTTTTTAGTTACATTCTACACAAGTACAGTACTGTGCAAAAGTCTTAGGCAGGCAAAGAAAATGACGTTTAGATTATTCTTGTGTTGGTGTGAAACTATATCATGCCTGTCAAAGTGTGTCAGCTTAGCCATTTCAGAACCTCTGTTAAAATCACCCCAGTATTTGCAGTGACCGTCCAGTGAAGCCATGTATTTTTTGACTTGGCCACTAGCACACCCCATACAGCTAATCAATCTGTCACTGACTTTTTAAACCAATTTCTTTAACTATTTAATTGAGCTGTTGGTGAAATTTAACAAAATCATGGAATGGCTGAGGTGCCCCTGAGGAGAGGTTTGGGAACTGAAGTGGTGTTCATGTAGCCATCCAACTAGATATCAGTAACTTTTTAGAAAACAGAAGAAATTATTACTAGTTTTATTGTGTTACTCTTAATTTGCACATGTTCTAATGATAAATTGTGTTTTTGTTCTAAGCCAAAGTACACTTGCTACCCAGATAAAGCTTTAAACATTTCTTTGGAATGCCTAAGAGTTTTGCACAGTACTGTATATATTTTGATATTTGAGATCATGTGCACGATATACTGAATTTCGCATACCATTTAGGTTAACGTGTTCATAAATACTAAATGAAGCTCACGAAATCCCTAAATTGTGTGCATGATGTACTCTTATTTGTGCTCTCAATTTGCTATTTTGAGCTCTCGAATTGTGCTCTTGTCTTGCCCATTTTTATCTGCAAAACCAGGAGCTGGAAAACTGAAACTGCATTCAAACCATCCTTTCATAGTTTTTAAAGTTTGTGAATACTGGTTGTAAATAAATTGTTACTGGTTTAAAAAATGGGCAAATAAAAAAACAAACTACCTGGGGTGGGTTTCCCGAAAGATTAGTAAGTTTTTTGTTATCTTGCACTTAAGATCAGTCGTTAATTAGTGAGTGTTTCTCAAATCCCTTTGTAACTAAGGTAGTTCCTAATATTCTTCTTAGATTTACGAGCGCCCCAAGCCACTCGTCCCACTGCTACTGTATCTTCTTTAGTTGAACTTTTGCCAGCTGTCGTGTCACAGAGACACAGAGATCGCCCAATATAGATAATAAAAACACATTGGAGCTCCTTTCTAGACAACGTGATAGTTATGTTAATGATGATAGTGGGGTATCGCAGGGTTAAATTTTAGGACCATTGTTCCTAATTTACATCAATGATATTGACACCAATACATACAATGAACTGTCAAATTTGCAGACGATACCAAGGTGGGTGGTGTAGCAAATACTGAACTAGCAACACAGAGGCTACAACGGGATCTGGATTTATACACGCTCAGAGAGAAACAGGAGGGAAGGAGACGTGTGCGACAAAATGAGTGACCACGGGAAATGGAGTAAAATTTGGACAAGTGAGTGAACCGGCTACTAATGAAAGTGACAGTTTGTCAATGTCTACACCGTCATCCAGTACAGCACCACAACCATCTAGACCTACAACCCAGAGCTCTATGAGACAGTTTGTCAATGTCTACACCGTCATCTAGTACAGCACCACAACCACCTAGACCTACAACCCAGAGCTCTATGAGATAGTTTGTCAATGTCTACACCGTCATCTAGTACAGCACCACAACCACCTAGACCTACAACCCAGAGCTCTATGAGATAGTTTGTCAATGTCTACACCGTCATCTAGTACAGCACCACAACCACCTAGACCTACAACCCAGAGCTCTATGAGATAGTTTGGTCTACACCGTCATCCAGTACAGCACCACAACCACCTAGACCTACAACCCAGAGCTCTATGAGACAGTTTGTCAATGTCTACACCGTCATCTAGTACAGCACCACAACCACCTAGACCTACAACCCAGAGCTCTATGAGACAGATTGTGCAAAAAGCTATGACTCCAGTAAAACAGAACACAACGAGGAATTGGATAAAATTATTGCACGTGATTTCCAACCATTTTCAATCATGGAAGACAAAGGATTCAGAACCTTTACTCATGCTCTCAATCCAATTTATGTCATTCCAAGCAGGAAAACTCTCTCCCACAAAATTATCCCAAAGCTATATGACAGAAAATGTGCTTCACTGCAAGAGAGAGTTAAAAAAGCCGCAGGAGTTTGCCTGATGACTGACTGCTGGACATCCCGCACCACCACATCCTACATGTCAGTTACTGACTGCTGGACATCCCGCACCACCACATCCTACATGTCAGTTACTGACTGCTGGACATCCCGCACCACCACATCCTACATGTCAGTTACTGACTGCTGGAGATCCCGCACCACCACATCCTACATGTCAGTTACTGACTGCTGGACATCCCGCACCACCACATCCTACTTGTCAGTTACTGACTGCTGGACATCCCGCACCACCACATCGTACATGTCAGTTACTGACTGCTGGACATCCCGCACCACCACATCGTACATGTCAGTTACTGACTGCTGGACATCCCGCACCACCACATCCTACATGTCAGTTACTGACTGCTGGAGATCCCGCACCACCACATCCTACATGTCAGTTACTGACTGCTGGACATCCCGCACCACCACATCCTACATGTCAGTTACTGACTGCTGGACATCCCGCACCACCACATCGTACATGTCAGTTACTGACTGCTGGACATCCCGCACCACCACATCCTACATGTCAGTTACTGACTGCTGGAGATCCCGCACCACCACATCCTACATGTCAGTTACTGACTGCTGGACATCCCGCACCACCACATCCTACATGTCAGTTACTGACTGCTGGAGATCCCGCACCACCACATCCTACATGTCAGTTACTGACTGCTGGACATCCCGCACCACCACATCCTACATGTCAGTTACTGACTGCTGGACATCCCACACCACCACATCCTACATGTCAGTTACTGACTGCTGGACATCCCACACCACCACATCCTACATGTCAGTTACTTGCCACTTTACTGAAAATTACAAGATGGTGTCCTGTCTTCTGGATTGTTTTTGAATTCAGTGATAGACACACTTCTGAGAACTTAGCATAGGAGCTGCTCAAAGTGACAAAAGAGTGGGATGTGGAAAACAAAGTGGTTTGCTGTGTCAGTGACAATGCAGCTAACATAATTAAAGCAATTAAAATCCTGAAATGGACCCACCACCCATGTCTTGCACACACAATTAACCTGTTTGTGAGCGATGCTCTGAAGGTGATGGAACCCGCTGTGGACAAAGGGAAGGTGATAGTGGAATTCTTCCACAGGAGCAAAACAGCCAAAGAGCAGCTCAAATCTACCCAACGACAGATGAGCATGCCTGAGCTCAAGCTGAAACAGGAGCGCATTACAAGGTGGAACTCAACCTATCATACGCTAAAACGGATTCTGGAGTCCAGGGACGCAGTCTTCTCTACCCTGGCTCTTAGCAGTGCACCTGCTGATCCTCTGAGCCAAGAGGAATGGGAGGTGGTGCGGGAGGCGCACGGTTCTGGAGCCATTGGAGCAGTTCACTGTGGAGATCAGTGCAGACAGGTACAGTGTAAAAATGCTATTTCATTATTATTATTGTTATTAATATCATTATTATTCAATTACTATTATCATTTTTATTAGTTGTTGCATTATTGGTATGAAAAGTAGATTATGGGGAGGCGTATGTGCAGAATAGTTGAGGAATGTTTAAACTAGGGACTGGGGGGGCAGGGAGGTCAGTTATGAATTTATGTGGGGAGAGACGGAAAGCCCAAATAAATATTAAAAGTAGACACTGTAAAAGGCCTACCATTAGTGGTCTGTATTTGAATGCTAGGAGTATTAGAAACAAAATTAATGACTTAGAGGCTTTAATTTCTTCAGACAATTACGACATTATAGGAATAACTGAAACATGGATGAGTGACAATGATGGTGATGAATATAATATGGATGGTTAAACGTTGTTCCGTAGAGACCAGATAGGCAAGAAGGGAGGTGGTGTTGCAGTATACGTAAAAGAAAACTTGCAGGCAAGGGATCTCACTGATAAAAATAAAAATTCAGAAGCTGTATGGATAAAACTTGAGGCTAAAGAGTCAAATGGCCTAATTATCGGGGTTTGTTATAGAGCACCTAATGTAACTGTAGAGGAAAGCAGAATGTTATATGATGATATCAGGATTTTGAGTAATAAAAATGATGTGGTGGTTATGGGTGATTTTAATTTACCTGGGATACAGTGGGACACAGTCTCTGGCTCTTCTGTAAATGAACTTGAGATGGTGGAATTAGTACAGGATTGTTTTTTTACTCAGTTTGTTAATACTCCTACCAGGGGAGAAGCCCTTCTTGATCTTGTTTTCTGTAATAACCAGGATAGGATTGGAAAATTAGAGGTTTTAGACCCATTGTACGGTAGCGATCATAACATGGTTAAATTCGAGGTTAATTTTAGTGTCCGAAGAGCAAAGTCGAAATTAAAAGTATACAATGTTAGGAAGGCTAACTTTAATGGTATGAGACGGAAATTAGAAACTGTAAACTGGACAGAGTTAAATAGCAAAACAGTTGAAGAGGCATGGGAATTTTTCAAAAGCACATTGTTGCAAGTGCAAGAGGACTTCATACCTGTTTTCAGCAAAACTAAATTTCGGAAACGACAACCAAGGTGGTTTACTAAGGAAATTAAGAATAAAGTCAGGAGGAAAAGGGCTCTGTTCCACAATTGGAAAATAACTAATGATTTCAAAATTAAGCAGGAGTATCTAAGTCTACAGGCAGAGTTAAAAAATGACATTAGGCTATCCAAGAGGGATGTTGAAAGAAAAATTGCATTGGAGGCTAAGCATGACAGTAAAGGTTTCTTCCAATATTTTAACTCCAAGAGAGCACTAAAAGCTGAAATCACTAATTTGCAGGATAGTAAGGGACTTATAATTGATAACGAAATTGATATAGTAAATGAGTTTAAAGATTATTTTTCAAGGGTGTTCACAATAGAGAACACAAGTAACTTACCACCAATTAATACGAATACAGCATCGTCATTGACTAATATATGTATAACTGAGGTTGATGTGATACTAAGCCTAGCTAAACTCAAAATAAATAAATCGCAGGGGCCTGATGGCATCTTACCTATAGTCTTAAGAGAGATGAGGGATATTATTAGCCAACCTTTAACTTTAATATTCCAGAAATCGTTATCTGCTGGTGTGGTACCATCAGATTGGAAGCATGCTAATATAACACCCATATTCAAAAAAGGGGATAGAAGTAATCCAGCAAACTATAGGCCAATCAGTTTAACTAGCATTACTGGAAAAATAATGGAAGCTATAATTCAAGTGAAAATGGTAGATTACCTAGATGCAAATAACATTATAAAGGATAGCCAACATGGATTTAGGAGAGGTAGATCCTGCTTAACGAATCTACTTGAGTTCTTTGAGGAAGCTACAAGTGAAATTGATCACAAAAAGGCCTATGATGTGATTTACTTAGATTTCCAGAAGGCCTTTGATTTGTCCCCCACAAACGGCTCTTGCTAAAGCTTAAAGCTGCAGGGATTTTAGGAACTGTGGCAGCTTGGATCAAAAACTGGCTAACTGACAGGAAGCAGCGAGTAGTTATTAGAGGCACAATGTCACAGTGGGCCTCCGTTCATAGTGGGGTACCGCAGGGTTCAATTTTAGGACCACTATTGTTCCTAATTTACATTAATGATATTGACACAAATACATACAGTAAACTGGTTAAATTTGCAGACGACACCAAGGTGGGCGGTGTAGCAGATACTGATCTAGCAGCAGAGAGGCTTCAACGGGATCTTGATTTAATTAGCGAATGGGCTGATACTTGGCAGATGAAATTTAACACAGATAAATGTAAGGTAATCCATGCGGGGAGCAGAAATATAAAGTACAGATATTTTATGGGTTCCACTGAAATAAAGGTAGCTGATTACGAGAAAGATCTCGGTATATATATTGATGCTTCCATGTCCCACTCTCGCCAGTGTGGGGAAGCAATAAAAAAAAGGCGAACAGAATGTTGGGTTATATCTCTAGGTGTGTGGAGTTTAAGTCAAGGGAGGTGATGTTACACTTATATAATTCCTTGGTAAGACCCCACCTAGAATACTGTGTGCAGGTTTGGTCACCATACCTCAAGAAGGACATTGATGCCTTAGAAAAGTTGCGACGAAGAGCTACGAGAATGATTCCTGGTCTTAGAGGAATGTCTTATGAGGAGAGGTTAGCGGAACTGAATCTGTTTAGCCTTGAGCAAAGGAGACTAAGGGGGGATATGATACAGGTCTATAAGATTCTAACGGGTCTGGATGCTGTTCAGCCAAATGACTATTTCAATATTAGTCTAAATACTAGAACTCGTGGCCATAAGTGGAAATTAGCGGGAGAACATTTTAAAACAAATTTGAGGAAGCACTTCTTTACACAGCGTGTAGTTAGAGTATGGAATAGTCTTCCTGCTATTGTAGTGGAAGGTAAAACCATGGGTTCCTTTAAATCAGAGGCCTCCTCTCGTTTGTAAATTTCTTATGTTCTTATGTTCTTATGTAGACGTGAATGGAAATAATATATACTGCTAAATAAAACAAAGCATAACAGAGGATAAACAAGAGGAGCCACAAGCATCTGATACGGGCAGCCAGCTCCACTGCCAGGGGCCAAGAGGGAGAAAAGGGAACAGAGGATGAACAAGAGGAGCCACAAGCATCTGATACGGGCAGCCAGCTCCACTGCCAGGGGGCCAAGAGGGAGAAAAGGGAACAGAGGATGAACAAGAGGAGCCACAAGCATCTGATACGGGCAGCCAGCTCCACTGCCAGGGGGCCAAGAGGGAGAAAAGGGAACAGAGGATGAACAAGAGGAGCCACAAGCATCTGATACGGGCAGCCAGCTCCACTGCCAGGGGGCCAAGAGGGAGAAAAGGGAACAGAGGATGAACAAGAGGAGCCACAAGCATCTGATACGGGCAGCCAGCTCCACTGCCAGGGGCCAAGAGGGAGAAAAGGGAACAGAGGATGAACAAGAGGAGCCACAAGCATCTGATACGGGCAGCCAGCTCCACTGCCAGGGGCCAAGAGGGAGAAAAGGGAACAGAGGATGAACAAGAGGAGCCACAAGCATCTGATACGGGCAGCCAGCTCCACTGCCAGGGGGCCAAGAGGGAGAAAAGGGAACAGAGGATGAACAAGAGGAGCCACAAGCATCTGATACGGGCAGCCAGCTCCACGGCCAGGGGCCAAGAGGGAGAAAAGGGAACAGAGGATGAACAAGAGGAGCCACAAGCATCTGATACGGGCAGCCAGCTCCACTGCCAGGGGCCAAGAGGGAGAAAAGGGAACAGAGGCTGAACAAGAGGAGCCACAAGCATCTGATACGGGCAGCCAGCTCCACTGCCAGGGGGCCAAGAGGGAGAAAAGGGAACAGAGGATGAACAAGAGGAGCCACAAGCATCTGATACGGGCAGCCAGCTCCACTGCCAGGGGGCCAAGAGGGAGAAAAGGGAACAGAGGCTGGACAAGAGGAGCCACAAGCATCTGATACGGGCAGCCAGCTCCACTGCCAGGGGCCAAGAGGGAGAAAAGGGAACAGAGGCTGAACAAGAGGAGCCACAAGCATCTGATACGGGCAGCCAGCTCCACTGCCAGGGGCCAAGAGGGAGAAAAGGGAACAGAGGCTGAACAAGAGGAGCCACAAGCATCTGATACGGGCAGCCAGCTCCACTGCCAGGGGCCAAGAGGGAGAAAAGGGAACAGAGGATGAACAAGAGGAGCCACAAGCATCTGATACGGGCAGCCAGCTCCACTGCCAGGGGCCAAGAGGGAGAAAAGGGAACAGAGGATGAACAAGAGGAGCCACAAGCATCTGATACGGGCAGCCAGCTCCACTGCCAGGGGGCCAAGAGGGAGAAAAGGGAACAGAGGATGAACAAGAGGAGCCACAAGCATCTGATACGGGCAGCCAGCTCCACGGCCAGGGTCCAAGAGGGAGAAAAGGGAACAGAGGATGAACAAGAGGAGCCACAAGCATCTGATACGGGCAGCCAGCTCCACTGCCAGGGGCCAAGAGGGAGAAAAGGGAACAGAGGATGAACAAGAGGAGCCACAAGCATCTGATACGGGCAGCCAGCTCCACTGCCAGGGGCCAAGAGGGAGAAAAGGGAACAGAGGATGAACAAGAGGAGCCACAAGCATCTGATACGGGCAGCCAGCTCCACTGCCAGGGGCCAAGAGGGAGAAAAGGGAACTGAGGATGAACAAGAGGAGCCACAAGCATCTGATACGGGCAGCCAGCTCCACTGCCAGGGGCCAAGAGGGAGAAAAGGGAACTGAGGATGAACAAGAGGAGCCACAAGCATCTGATACGGGCAGCCAGCTCCACTGCCAGGGGCCAAGAGGGAGAAAAGGGAACAGAGGATGAACAAGAGGAGCCACAAGCATCTGTTACCTGTGACAAGCACAGCACAAGCACACTCCATAGGACATGGCTGTCCCATTTTGTTTTAGAGCTATTAACCCCTTAGTTGTTGCTCCATTGCACTTTAAGTGGATGCAATATAATAACTAATAACTATTACAGACAAAAATAATATGAAAATCCATATGAGGCTAACTTAACCGCGGTCAGTGACAAGTTATCATCATCTTCTACCAAAGCAAATAGCCAATCGTAGTCAATATTTTAAAAAAACCAATCAAAGGAGCGGCGATATTAGCCACTGATCCCACTTCCAAAGTGTCAAAATTCATCCTGTCAAGCGAGCGAGTGCTGTGCAGACGCGAACGCGTAGAGAGGATGGGTTTTCAGCTCACGAGCGCACACGCACGCGTGGTTCGACTTTTGTCACTAATGTACCGCCGATCGAGCGAGCAAGCGAGTGCTGTGCAAACGCAAGCGCGTAGAGAGGATGGGTTTTCTGCTCGCGAGCGCATACGCGCGTGTGGTTTTTATGCGCGCGAGTTTTGGCACTAATTTAACGCCATAGATTCACCATTCTTAAGAACAAAGTTGCGAACAATTCTGCTATTTAAGAACACGTCATGAATCCGACGTAGGTTGTTCTTAAATTTCACAGGATCCAATGTAAGAGAATTCTTAAGAAAATATTGGTGAATGAGGCCCATTGTTCGGGAACAGGCTAAAAGAAATAGGCCTACGTTTCATATGATGTATCTTTAGAGTCTTCGCAGGACGCTAAGAGCAATCGTTATCGGTACAATATCTGGTTTCTGGGCGCAAATAACCAAAACGTGAACACAACTTCATTAGGCCTAATTCGAGATAGCAAATTGAGAGCAGAAAAACAAGTAAAACGTACACACATCTTAGTGATCTCTACAGCTCGATTTAGTATTTACTGGGTACATTAGTATATCGTGGGCATAAAATAATTTTAAAATAAAAAAGGGCTCCGTGATATATTAAAATAAGCTTGTGCACGGTGGATTCAGACATGCATCCTACCAGAATCCCGGTGACAATTGGCACTCTGAGCAGGACTTCCAGATTCACTTCTGGCATAGTAGCAGCTCTTGAAATCCCAAGTCCAAAAATCGTGAATCCGCATATAGTCTGAAAAACCTAGTGCAAAATTTTACAAATTATATATGGGTGACATAAAATCAAATCATAACAGAAAACATATATTGCAAATCTCTAAATAAGCCTCCACCAAGTACAGATCAGCACTATAGAGGCTGCCCAATTCACATATGTTTAATTTCAAATTTGTTTTTACTTTTTCAATTGATTAAACAGCTCAACCCACAAAAGGTTTTAGACGCCTAACTTCAGGACAACGATGTTCCGTCCGATTTCCCTTATTAATTCTTATTTATATTCTAATTGGAATTTTACCAAGTACTGTATATAAGCTTTCAATTGGTTTCATCTTTTGAACCTTTACTGAATCCTTTATTAATTGGAGAACCTCACAAAATGTTTGATTGGCTTTCCAAACAGAATATAACTATTTGTTTGGAAACGAGTCACGGAAAAACAGAATTTAAAAATTATAGGCTATAGCGAGAAAGGTTAAAAGATAACAATTATAGTGAACCAAAGTGATAATCTTACCCCTATAGACATGAGCTGTGTCTCTAACAGGTTGTGCAAACGAGGCTTCTTGATCTCGAGGACCTCATTTGCTTTGTACTGCTCAAACAGTGGCTCTGTCACCTGAGACTCTTCTACAATTTCAGACGCGGCCATGGCGATCAGCCTCTTTTCCCTGAGGAAATATGTACATTTTTACCTGACGGTTGATCAGGTCAAACAAATGTATCTGCATATTCAGTACATTGTTCGCAGTAAGCTTGGGGTATATCCCGGGATGCAGTATCGGTAAATCCATTAGGCGACATTCAGGCGCGAGGCGGCAAGAAGGTCCTGGGTTCGGTCCCGGGTCCTTTCTGTTTGAAGTTCGCACGCTGTTCCCAGGGGGTCCGGTTTCCACGATCCAAAAGCATGCAGGAGTCTAAATTGGCCCTGTAGGCCTAGTTGTGTTGGCGACATCCCAGGGTTGGTTCAGGTGTTATACCAAAAAAGGCATTCCTGCCGTAGAATGCATGCCTGTCTGAAACGAGTTGAGCTGTGAACGAGTTGTCGAGTAAGGCTACTGTAGTGCTAATCAATAGCCCCAAAACCCCCCTAAAACCCTAACCCTAATCCCCAAAACACCCCTAAAACTCTAGCCCCTAAAAAACCCCTGACCCCCCAAAAAACCCTTAAAAGCTCAACTCGTCAGAACATGCATTCTAAGGCAGGGATGCGTTTTTCGGCATAACACCGGGATATGCTCCGGTCCCCCCCGCGACCCCATTTTGGCAATCAGCGGTTTTGAGGAGGCGCCGACTTATCAAACCACCGGCGCAACCCCGGCAAAATTCAGCGGTTAGGAATTGCAAATTGAGTTTCCCCCCCAACATGCAATGCAATTGCCGGGGACGCCATAACAAAGAGGCAGAAAACGCATGGCATTACGAAATGCAATTCAGTGCCTTGTTATTCTATTTATTATTCAAAATATTTTGAAATGAATTAAGGATTGCATAAGCACTTTGCACATTGAATTGCCGATTGCAAAATGTATTTAAAAATTACATGTTCAGATTAAATATTGAAATGACAAATGCATGCTCTGATTGAATATTGAATTGCCAATTGCAAAATGAATTGCCATTTGAATTTTTGTTCTTATAATCTTCCATACAATTAACATTTTAACAGATACCCAGAAAATAAACCGATTAGTCTGTTTCAGTTATAATCCTTTCCACCCATTTCGGGGTAAATTTCAGCAGCCTATTAGTTAAACTTCACATTGGTTTCACTGATCAAATTTAGCATCGCTCTTTCAGATTTATAGTTTATATAGGTACATTTGTGTAATTTTTCGTAGTAGAAACGTTGTTTCTCTTCAATTCCGTCTTATTTGTCCTAAATTAGCATTTAAAAATCACTACCGTCAACAGAAATGGAAGGGCGATCTGTTTGAGAGATGCATATTAATAATACTTTATTAGCACCAAAATCCTCGTCAACAGATAGTTGGTAAATTGTCAACAAACGTAATTTATTAATCGATTGCTATGCTGCTATTTCTGTCAGATGATATTATGCTCGGAAATTATATAGATTACAGATAGGCTATCTATATATAGTCTATAGTCCAGTAACGATTACTTTAAATATAATTACGAGTGTTGTAATTATAATCCTGTAATTATAATTATAATATAACGTCTAATGATTTTGTGCAATAGATTCGTTCTCAGTTTGAAATTATTTAAATTACTTTCCTATGAATCAAATATTTTTATATACATTATATAGCCTACTTACCTGTTTTTTCCGTCTATCTGTCGCCGATGAATAAAGACCTATCGTCAGCCCTCTTCCCTACACGTCCGTAGCCTGATCAGGTGTGAAGGGTCTGGAATGGATGCAGCCGCTCATGCCCGCTCCATGGAGAATAGCCGGAAATGGAGCAATGTGGAGATTAAGCTGAAATACGTAACGGAAGTGACATAGTATTGATTTTTTTGCATGAGCGAAAAAAAGTTTGTGAAGATGTGCTTCGCCATTAGATTTTGATTTAGCGTTCTTTTCTTGTCCATTTTAATAACAGTATTTTCGTTTTAAATTAAGTGCAGTTACAATTTAAGTCAAGGAACGTTCCTTAGAGCTTTACATTTTAAAAAAATATTTGCTCGTAATTTTTACTTTTTTTTTTATTGTGTGTTCAATCTTATTGAGACGTGCTACCATGAATGCACTGATCAAATATAGCATGATATTTAACATGTTTGAGTTTTAAAAGAGTATCGTACTGTGCTCTCATTGTAAACAAGTGCCGATTCGTCGTGTCATTTCATGTACAGTTACATGAATGTAAGATATTATTCCTTTAGTGTTTTCAGTGGTTATAAGTAAGAACTAACACAGGCAAATTATGCATTTAGTAGCCATGATACACATTAAAGTAACATAAATCTGTTTTTGTTGTACCAAGAAATCCCACTGTTTGCAACCCTCAGCAGCTATTAGTTGTAGTACAAAATGAAAGAACATGTTTTTCATACTATAAGTACTGAATTGTTAGTTAAGGAAAGGAGAGAGTAGATTGCAGTCTATAATTTGAAAATTATAGAGTGCATTATTATATTATGTAGTGCATGACTGTTTAGTGTGCTTCCTTGTCGTAGGGCATATTAACGGGCAAGAAGATATCAAAATATCTGACAAGGTTTCTGAAACCATCTTGCATCACTCCTGTGTATTTCGAGGATGATGAACAGCAAAACCATATACCTTTCATATACCTTAAAGATTCCTTGACAGGACCCCTACTGTTCTGTTCATTCTTGGTGTATTGATGCCAGAGGTAAGTGTTGGATTAATTTTGAATTTTGAATGCACTTGATTAAGTTGCTGAGTTTATTATTTGGTAGATAAATCATGAATTTTATTCCAATGCACCATCTTTGGCCTTTCTGCACTTTATAATATTGATTTTAAGAAGGCAGAGGAAATGTTCCTTGCAGGCCCTCCGTTAGATCAAAGCCATGTACTCGTATTTAAACTTGAGGGTTTTATTTTCAATTATTCTGTAAAAATTATTAAGCAATTTTTCTTCTTTTCGGTGAGAAAGATGTCTTCAACGAATCAGTTGAGAAGTACATGAAAAGGAACGGTGTTTGGTTGTAAGAATAGTACTTACTATGTTTACATTTTTTTGTTTGATCAGAAGACAAATTTAATTAGTTTGTTTCTTGTGTTTCTCTCTTCCTTTTTATCCTCCCCTCTCTTCCACTCTCTTTTCATTGCTCTCTTAGTACTACAAAGTGTATATGTGCGTTTTTATTTTTATATAGGCCTAGTATTTATACATTTTATTGATTTGTTTTATATAAATCATTGTCTTAAAATAAATGTTTCAACTTCAAATCTGTCATCTGAATTTTTGCATAACCTACATATTACTACATATAACCTACATTATAGTATTAAAATATTAACAGATTAGTAATAAATATGTGTACTGTGTGTTCATAAAGAAGTTTAAAGGAAACATTTTATCAGCAGTATGCAATAATAATTGTTTATATTAATAACCCCCCATACATTTGTATTTATTGCCAAACATGTAAAAATAATAAAATTTGCAAGATTGTGGTAATTTTGCTCTGATCTGTGCCACACCTGCTCCTGTTATTTACCTGAGAACAGGTGTGGCTCATCAGAAGCCAGGAAGGATAGAAAACCTACTGGATAGTAGCTGTCCGGGACCGGAGTTGGAGACCCCTGAGTTAAGGCAACTAATATAGCCAGTTAGCTCACATCATCTTACTGTAAAATAAATACATTTCTAGTTTTACAGAACCTTTCATGGCGTTATCTTGTGAGTGTCTTAGTTTATAGCATATAGTGTTTAGTTGTTCGTGTGGTCTTGAGGAGAACGTTTCTCGGTCTCCTTATGGCAAGACAGGTTTATCATACACGGGTTATTTAATGTGTTTTATAAAAACAAGATTTTAAAAAGTTAAACCAAGACAAAAAAGCAAAATGGAAATGAGAAAAGCTTTTAAAAATTGCTTAGAAAATCTAAAAAATCTGATTAAAAGTGCAGTATGTCATGCCCCGCTCGTCCCCTCCTCCCGTGAGCCACGCCCCCTCGTTAACCTCCTGTGGAATCCCCGTGTTTATCAGCTGTTTCCAGTTTTCATTAGTCTAATGTATTTAAGACCGCGTCAAAGTATGTTTCCCCAGTCCGGTCATTGACGTCCGTCTTGCGTTTCTTCGATGTTCCTGTTTTGTCTCCCTTCTAATAAACCCTCGTTCACGCGATCTCACGGCTTCTGTGCTGCTTCTCCGCCGAAAGGCGTGACTCAGTAAACGTATACAGCTAAAAATCAGGCACAGTTAGAGGTTTTGTGTTATATCGCAATGTTTTTATTGGTTAGTTTAGTTTAGTTTTTTTGGCTGTTTTCTCATCTGGAAAAAAATAAGCATTTGATTCCTGATGTCGATCGTGTCCAGTGTTCTCCCCCCCCCCATCCAGCTTTTATTAAGCAGTTCGGTACCTCATGGCATGTGTAAAGTGTATTACAGTTCTGATATATAAGATTATTAATAACAGAATTGTGCTATTTTTTATTCCATTTTGCTCTTTATTCACACACACACATATCGCAGAGAACTGTGATGCGTCGGGGAAAAATCCGCGATATAGCAGGGGCGCGATAGGTGAACAGCCATATAGTGGATGATCACTGTATGCAATACATATACAGTGGTACCTCAGAACTCGAATTTAATCCGTTCGGAACTCCGGATCGAATCCTAAAAAGTTCCAGTTATGATCTAATTTTCCCCATAAGAAATAATGGAAAACCAATTTATTGGTTCCCGGCTGCAAAAAAATACACCTAAATATGTTAGCATTTAAACACAAAATGAACCGGATAAAACAAGAAGAGCATATACTGTACTAAACACATCTAAGCACATTTATCAAAACAGTAATTTGTAAAGTAAGAAAATAAATGTATCCAAACAATGTGTCCTACCCCGATCCTCCGCTCCTTCCGTGTACCACGCCCCCTCGTTAACCCCGTGTGGAATCCCCGAGCGATCAGCTGTTTCTGGTTGTTGTCCTTAGTCCTCTGTATTTCGTCCGTGTTTCAGTTTGTTTTCCCAGTCCTGTTATTGTATTGTCCGTCTGCGTTTTGCCTGCCTTACCTGTAATTAAACCCCGTATTTCCCTATACCCTGACGTCTGCGCCTTTGTCTACATTCCATCCCCGCCCGGCACAACAATATTATTATAATTAAACGTATTAATGGTTTATTATTAATATTAAAATAATGAATAAAAAAATCTTTATTTTTAAATGCATTTTATTATAATTACTGTTACTGTCTATCATTGTCTAAATGTATTTTTTTACTGTCTAAATATATGTATTCAGCTAGTGTAAACATGCACGATGCTATCACAGCAAATGCCAGGCTGAGACTGAAGCTTTACCCTTTGTTTCCTCTGAGAGACGTGCTATGTGACTCATTTCCCCGCCGGTACAAGTTATCTTAGGTCGGTGTTCACGGTTTGACTTCTGAGATTCAGATCGAGCTGTAGGTACGTTTTTTTCGAACTGGTTGGTTCAACTTTTAAGAAATTCGAGTTCTAATGAGTTCGAGAAATGAGGTACCGCTGTATGTATGTCATACATATCTGTATGTATGTAACAGTGGTTTAATAGAATAAGGGTACACGCACACTGTGCCAACGTTAGCCAGTTATGATGGTTGCACAATTAATTTTTCCTTGGAATAACAGCGGGAAAAATAAAGCAGCAGGGTCTGAACATCGAATTATTACCCGAACCCCATCCATCCACCACATCACTCCTGTTCTTCAGCAGTTACACTGGCTCCCTATTCAGTTCCGTATCCAGTTTAAAGTCCTCTTGCTGACATTTAAAGCTATTCACAACCTTCCCCCCCCCCCCCTATTTATCTGACCTCCTTCATGTTTCTATTCCATCTCGTTCTCTCAGATCCTCTTCCTCATTATATTTGTCTGTTCCACCTGTCCGTCTTACCACAATGGGGAGCAGAGCATTTAGCCGCTCTGCACCCCGCCTTTGGAACTCCCTCCCATCTCATCTTAGAAACATGGACTCATTTTCTCATTTCAAATCTGGACTCAAAACCTATCTGTTCAAGCGAGCCTATTCATTGTAAAATCCATTTATTTGTCATTTATATATTTTTTTTTTGCATTTTATCTTTTGTAGTGTGTATAAATTTTATGTATGCCTGTACGGTGACCTTGAGTGTCAGAAAGGCGCCTTTTAAATAAAATGTATTATTATTATTATTATCAGTGCTCTTGCTACGCTACCACGGGCACGATGCTAATAATTACAAGAATAACAAGCGAGCATTTATAGCTTGATTGACTTAATCTGGTATTTGAACATTTTAATAAACCAACAAAGGCCAGATTAAGAATATTTCATATCGTTCATAATTGGCAAGACTGTAATTCGAAAACGTACAATTTTTACACTTTATTAGCACTAACTTAGCAATTTGGAAACGATAATAACGATTCCCCGGTTGCACTTCCCGTTGCGGCTGAGCGTGCACATGACGTCAGTGGCTGAGCGTGCATATGGCTGAGAGTGCACGTTCTGTAGCCAGACCCTTTTGCGCGCTTTCAATCGATAGTGTCGGAAATCAGCTGCCACGCCTTGAATCTCTGACGTAATTTCCTGTTTAAATTACAAAACGAGCAGAAAATTGCGTGCAGGGGTTTCAGAAGTGAGCAGAGATCGCGAGGCTGCGAGAAGCGAGCGCTCTTATCTGCGTTTCAAAAGCGCGGTGCGCGCTCATAGTGTCTGTTTTGCTCGGTTTAGCTATGCATCTGCGCTCTCGTATATTTGGCACTGATCTCACTCCATAGAATCGTCGTCAGTGAAGCGACGCAGCGCAGTTGATAGGGGTGGGTCTGTGTGGTTTGTCCCCTTGGTCTGGGGTTTTTGTCATCGCGACATTTCAGTCACCAAACCCAAGCGCAGTACAATCCTGCACAGCTGAAGTCACCAGGTAAGACAGATGCATGAACTATTAAAATGTTTAAGCAGGTCTATTAATAGGAACGTTTTATTTAATAGAGAAAATTAGTTGATTTTTGTTTGTTTTTCAGTAAACGATATATTTAAATAAATAATGTACCAGATAAAACCCAGCCCAGATAAAACATCGAAATATCGGAACAATTTAATATTTTGGTACGATGCATTGCATTTCATGCTGTGGATAAGTCAGTATGTGTCTCGTCAGATTTAAGTATTATATTTAATGTTATTACATAGCTTATGAAACCTTTTCTTTTCAGACAGATACTGTAATGGACACATTTAAATGCGACGACTGTATTGTCACCACGATACCGCTGGTCAAGGGCGACCGCGGGCAGTCAGAGACCTTGACGCCGGAAACGTTTCACCGTGTGTTTAAAGATTCATACAAGGTCTTTCGTAAAGGACAGCCCCAAGCGCTGGGGGTGCGTCTTTATTATTATTATTATTATTGTTGTTATTTTTTTATGTTCCGTTAACAACAACAGAAATAATAAATTTCATTTCTCGGCTTGTTTCTTCCTCAGACTGCTCAGATTGTCACAGGGCTGCTTGCTATCACTCTTTTCTTGGCTCAGATTCCCCTAGTACCACACATGATGCATTATGCGATGCCCAGCCTTCTGGTAATGTATCCTTTACTCATCTGGCAAAGTGACGTGTTTTGTCAGTATTGTATGATGTATTTAAACCCTGATTATTGTGTTAAATCAGTTCTCCCATTTGCTTGACTTGATATTTAAACTTCGGATGTTATCAGCTGGAAAACAACACTTCCGATTATTACATTTATTACTTAATTTGTATTTATTATATTTTGTAGTTTGTAGCTTCTGGCATAGTATCATATGCCGCTGGACACTCGTCAAATATGTGCGTGGTAAGTCTCAAACGACGCCTTTCCTTCGTATGTTAATACAGATTTGTTAATGTTTAACGATAAATCCCAAGTAGCAGGTACCTACACCGTCAGAATAAATTGTACAGCACGGGTATTGTTTTGTTCCCTAAGGTACAAACAACATTAATGTACCGCTGATAGTCAATAAAGGTCCTCAGAGTCCATTTTGTTGTACTTTAGGCTAGAAGGTGCATTTCCCTGTACAGGTAGGGTACAGTTGGCAGACCCTTGAGGGTAAAGCCCCAGTGAATAGTAATTGTACCCTCAGAGGTATATGTTGGCATTATTATCTGACAGTGTATAATTCCAGCTCTCAGCTCTGATATGATAAATTCACACTTCCACTGGGTGAACAAATGTGTGCTGCTTCACTCACCTGTACCTGTGTTTTCTTTTGCTAACAGACTAGAATTTCATTCACTCTGAACATCATCAGCTTATTCTGTGCTCTGACTATTCTGCGTTTCTGGATAATGCGTCTCTGTTCACTTGGGCCACCATGGAATTTTAGTGTAAGTCTGACAGCCCATAGATGTTAAGATTCTATATTTAGTTATTTTGGCAGATAAGTCCAGCATTAAGGCTATGAGAGGGAGTAATATTGTCAAATGTATTACAGTTTGTTTTATAATATATAGAGGCTTCTGTAATTTTATTGCAGTTTTGTTTCTCATCACAACCCTGTACTGGATGAATGTTTATGTAAATGGATGCAGGTCTATTTTATTAATACTGTGCAGTCAGATGTCTATAGCAATTTTAATTCATCATATAAATGGTTTGATAGACTTCAAGGCATGAGTAGGTCTGTAAGATGCATTTATATACCACATGGAATGTATTTGTATGTAATATAAATTCTTTTCTGTTAAAAAATAACCATCCATACTTCATTCATTACAGGTTGACAAAGGGTTCGATATGATTATTGCAATTCACCTCTCGCTGCAGGTGGTTGTGACGATAGTTTTAATTTACTGGGAGAGTAAAGCAATATAAAGGAATCTCTTCAATACCCTGGTACGGAAAGAATGTATATAATGTGCAATATGCATATATATGAAAAATATATAATATCCAATATGCATATATAAAATATGTGCTTTTGTGTGTATATCTATATATAATAATTATTAGGTTGTCTAAATGGATATTAATCATGTCACTAGAACTGTAGAAGTTAGTCAGTATAGATAATTTTATTTTTCTTCATTCATTTTCAGCCTTTGATCAACTTAAAGTACGTCTGAATCCAACAGTGGCTGGATTTTTGACCTTTGGAATGTTTTGTCCGTGAGACAGTGATCATCCTCTGAAGGTTTTGGTCTGTTTCTTATCCTGATGGCTTCTACAAGGTGGAATTAAGACCTTCAGTCGGGAATAGAAAAGTGTTCTGAAAATAGATTATTGGCCCGTCACAAACGAGGGTTATAACTCTCACGAAGCTAAAAACAAACATGCACTATACAAATTCCTTACTACAATATTTCAACAACAACAGGGACGTAAAACTGCAGAAGTTCCCATTTCAGGCCAATGTAGATTTTTTATGCTTAACACTTCAATGTATATAGTTATATATAGGTACATGTTAAAATGTTGAAAATATAAGCAGAATTGTTATTTTAATGTCTATTACAAAGTTTTAGTTATTTAGTATAATGCCTGATTGATACACTAGGGGGAGATCACAGGCATGTTCCTCATCAGAATTGTGTTAGAACGGATGTTGTGCCTGGTTGATACGCTGTCGTGCAGCGCTTGTGTGGTGGCCTCGCGTGGGGGACTGCCCATGTGCCAGACTCGTTCGATTGTTTTGAAATGTAATGATTTAAGATATAATTGCAAATGTGTCATTGCATTTAAAATCTTTGTTTTTTCTGTATTTTGTTTTAAATAGTTAATTAAGCAACTGTGAAGTGATAATATACAGTGGTATCTCGGTTCTCGAACTTAATCCGTTCCGGACTCCGGATCGAATCCTTAAAAGTTCGAGTTCTGATCGAATTTTTCCCCATAAGATGTAATGGAAAACCAATTAATTGGTTCCCGGCCCCCCAAAATTACACCTAAATATGTTTTTTTTTTAAACACAAAATGAACAGGATAAAACAAGAAAAGCATTTTTTTCTTAATGGCTTCCAAAACGATAAAGATCTTATCCCAACATTACCCCTGTCCTGCCCCGATCCTCCGCTCCTTCTGTGTACCACGCCCCCTCGTTAACCTCGTGTGGGATCCCCATGTGATCAGCTGTTTCTGGTTGTTGTCATTAGTCCTTTGTATTAAGTCCGCGTTTCAGTTTGTTTCCCCAGTCCGGTCATTGGGTGCGTTCAACTTGCTTACAGCGCTGGCTTAAAGCAACGCATTCTGATCCTGACACAATGCATTACGGTTAGATGCATTGCGATCTCTCACCAGGCTGCACAAACTGGAACCGCCTCCATGACGACACACCTTTGCCCTTAATGGCTGAAGAGTTTAGTTACACGCGTGACGTTTGTATCCCAGGCAGTTCCGACGCGTAATCTGCTATTTCTCCCGAATATCACGTAAAGCAGTGAGAACTGGTTTTCAGTTAATTTACCTGGTAAAATAAAGTTTAAATAAATGACATAAATGCTCTAATAGTACACGTAAGTTAGTTGTTTTTTTATTGTTAGTTACTGTAATGTTGCGCTGCTTTATTTGGTTAATCGTCCAGTCTGTGAAGAAGGCATTCAAGTAAGAATTGCATTGTAGTATGACTCATTTCCTGGCGCGTACAATTTATAATATGTCGGCGTTCACGGTTCGACTTCTGATATTCAGATCGAGTTCTAGGTCAAACTGGTTTGTTCGACTTTCAAGAAATTCGAGTTCTAGTGAGTGCGAGAACCGAGGTATCACTGTATAGGTAAAAGAAAATCAGTAAATATACCGTACTCTATTCAGGATGACATGATCCATGTTTCTACTGAATTGATTCTTGATTCAGAAAGTGTGATGTAAATTACTGATTGAAATGAGTGTTGACAAATCTGTTTGTATTGTGATTAACATGTTACATGCAAATGAAACTGAAAGAAAAATAATTTTACTCAGTAAAAGTTTTTGAAGGGGAAACATCGCTGGTGATTGTTAGTTTTTTTCCTCTCCCCTTTATTCAGGATGGCAACATTTATGTGCTTTGCCTACAATAAACCCCTCGTTTTGGATTTCCGTCTGTCTCACCCTGATTCCCCGCTGCCTGCTCGCTCGCCCTGCGCACGGCCATTACACTCTCTGGTCCTCAGTGTATTTATATGAAATTGTGTTTTATATTTTTTGTTTAAATAAAAAAAAATGTTTGCATGACTGACTTTTAGCAGGTATTATTTTCACAATATATTACATTTTTATTATTCATTGTCAAAAATAACAGAATTATTCAGAAAGATTTTATGCATTCAGGCACAATGCAATCAATCCAAATGTGAGCCATTTGTAAAGGCAAATAAAGTAATCAGTCTAATTTCTGTTGGGTGTGTCTTTCTTTCAATGCTCCCACAGAAGCACGTGAAGCAGCACTTTGCTCAGTGTCTGGTGCTGTTTTCCATCCCTTTAATGTCTTTCTAAGAGCAGGGACTTCGGTGTGGACAGCAGGGACATGTCCCTATCAAACTGTAGGAGTATGTGTGTGTTTAGGGGGGCAGGGGGTTGGGAGCTGATTTAGCCCCCACCAATGCTGAAACCAAACCTATTCCCTTGCATCTTCCCTTTATCCTTTATCTTAAGATGCTGAGAGTTTCAGTTTCAGAATGATTAATTTTCTAAATTTATTTTTATACAGCACCTTTCGAAACGCATTTGCTTATGCTCAATGTGCATTTAAAAGTGAAGTATAGGCCTATTTTCGGTTAGTACTCCATGCAAAAGTAAAGGTTCCGTTTTTTCAGTGTAATTAACAGCTTAACAGATACCCAGAACATAACCCGATTAGTCTGTCTCCGTTATATTCCTTTCCAAATATGCCCAGTATGACGACCACCATAGTGCAGCACCAACTCCGCTGGACAGGCCTTGTCACCCGCATGTCACCCGCATGTCACCCGCATGTCACCCGTCTACCTAAGCAGATTTTGTTCTCAGCTAAAAGAAGGTCAGCGTGCCCCCGGAGGGCCAAAGAAACGCTTCAAAGACAACATCAAGGCAAATTTTAAAAAGTTCAACATAACGCTGAGTAACTGGGAGGATCTGGCTATGGACAGACTCTGCTGGAGAAAAGCAGTTCAGGAAGGTGCGGCTTCACCACGAAACTGAACTCCACCGCGCCGCAGAAGTAAAGCGATGAATCCGAAAGGATCTAAAGAAAAAGGCTCCATCATTACTCACCATCTCTACTTTCCCCCCTGCCCACACTGCACCGAAATATGTGGATCGCGGATTGGCCTCTACAGCATGGTTCGAATTACGGGGGGTACTGTACCCCGATCAAGACCCAGCCCCCCCCCCAAAGAGACAAAAATAGCAGTTTTGGGGGGAGATGAACTCATTATGTTTTCATTCTCATTTTATCATGAATAAATTGTGCCTTTCTGAAATTAATTCACCACTTAGCCTGTGTGGTTTGTTATTAGGCTAATGTTAATGCATAAGAAGGTCTAACGTTATGCTCTGAAAAAACATTACTATAAGTGAAACCTATAGGGGCAACGTAAAAAAAAAACTAGCTAGCAAATAATAAGCCCTATTATTTGAATTTTAGTGGTATTGATTCTGCATTCCATAATTTCATATTTATGGACATTTTTAGAAGCTTCATCTAATAGCCCAGATACTGTTTTGTTAAACATAGATTAGATTTTATTCACAAACACATTATGAGGAAAAGGAAAGATGAGATCAGACCTTTTTTTGGTGGTAAAAGAAGAATAAGTAGGAAGTATTAGTGTTAAGTGCTACAGAACATTACACTAAAAGTATAGGTGCAGTTTTGCAAACTGTTAATGTGCATGAAGGAAAGTGGTGGTTATTGATTATTTTTAAAATGCTAATAAAAATTTCCAAATTTCCTACTTGAAGTCAGTCTTGTCTGTAAGTCAAATGCCCCATCTTATTACTTATCTTGGCTAGGATCATCAATCTACATACATGTAAGGATGTTCATGTAAATGTTTGTTTTTTCTTCCAGTTTCTGCCTCTAGGTGGCAGCAGAGTAATTCAGATTACAGCATTACAGTCACATGACAGCTGGGCCTACTCGTGGTGAGTGGACTGTAAATATTCTCTCTGCTGCATTTCTCCTCTCATTCTCTCTCTCTCTCTCTCTCTCTCTCTCTCTCTCTCTCCCTTTTTCCATCACTCTTCATTCATTCATTTCCTCTCTGTCTCACTTTTTTTCCGCTAACAGCCACATTTTACAGCAGCTGTGTAAGAGGCCACGCTGTGACAAAATATCTGGCATGTCCTTGGTGCGCCCCCCCTCCGGCTGCAGGCGCCCGGGAGCGGAGGGGGTCCTGGACGAGATCCGTGTTGCCCTGCTGGAGTGCAAGGTGTGCTTCGAGAGCTTCAGCGTGCGACAGAGGGAACGGAGGCCCCGCAATCTGCTCTGCGGCCATGTTCTGTGTGCAGCTTGCGTTGGCGCCCTCTCGAATCCCGTCCTGCGGACCCTGGAGTGCCCCTTCTGCAGAAAGGCGTGCAGCGTGTGCCACACGTCGGACTGCCTTCCCCTCGCCGACCTCTCAGAGCTGCTGCACAGGAGCTCGGCCCCCTCCCCCCCCCCTCCCGTGAGCAGAGATGCCTCCAGGCCTGGGGGGCTGGCTGCGGGGGCCCTGCGCCTACATTCTGCCTTTGGGGGGTGGGGAAAGCTGGTGAACCCCACTGGGGTCGCCGTCTCTGAGGCAGAGGGGGCCATCGTGGTGGTGCACGACGGCCAACGACGAGTGGTACTTTTCAGAGCCTGGGGCGAGGAGCTGCACAAGTTCGGTCAGAAAGCAGGTTCCGCTGAGGGGATACTCCACCCCCTGGATGTGGCAGTGGTGCCTGACGGGCACGTGGTGGTGACTGACGGCGGAGACGGTGCTGTGAAGGTGTTCACGCCGGAGGGATGCCCCGTGGTGACAGTGCGGGATTCCTTCCGGCTGCCGTGGGGCGTGACTGTAGACAGGAGGGGTCACATCCTGGTGACGGATGCCGAGGGAGACACGCTCTCTCAGCTAGCGGTGGACTTCACCCGCAGCCGGACCGTGCTGAATCGGGTGGCTTGTGCTGACCTGCAGTGTCCCAGATCGGTGGCTTGCTGTCCGGCTACAGGGAGGGTGGTGGTGTTGGAGCACATGGGGGACCCGGCGGACGGGCGGAGAGGCCGCAGGCCTGCGCGATTCAGCCTCTTCAGCAGAGAGCTCGTTCTCCTCTCGAGGATCGACAGCTTCGGCCTCAGCCTCGCATCTCCGCCGCGTCTTCGTATCTCCGCCGTGGCTTTCGACTTGCATGGGAACGTGATCGTGGCAGATGTGGAACAGGCGTCGATTTGGAGTTTGGGGACGTCTCAGGGTTCGCCACCCCTCATCCCCCTGGTCAGCGAGGGTCTGCTGTGTCCCCTGGGACTGGCGGTCACTTCCCAGAACATGCTGGTCGTCTTAGACAGCGGCGACCATACGGTGAAAATTTTCTCAGCTAGCTCTGACCCCATCTCCCCCCAACAATGACAGAACCCTACGATGCTGCATGTGGGCTTGATGTTTGGGCAAATCTCCAGCCTCCTCACTCAGGTGCACCTCACATCTACAGCACTGATTCTGTTCCGTACACTGGAATTGTTGGTATGTTTTAATTCAGCCGGTCACTTGTCTAATGTACGATGCTATTCCACTGCTTCCACCAGTAGATGTGTTTCTAATGCATCTCCTAATGATACTCTGCTCTCCCAGGCATATCTGCTAAACACCTGAGGAAGTCCAGGTACATCAGTGCTGTGGAAAGCAGGTCAGCAGCCGTCCATAATTAATCGAATGAAAATGTCACAGGAAAATCAATGTACAATGCTATGGTTGCATAATAGTGTTAAAATGTGTGGGTTATTATTTAAAAATAAAATTAAAGTGGCTAATATAACAGAAATGTCTATGCACATTTGTCTAATAGTACATTGTGTGCTCTTACCTAATGTCTTACTTATTATGAGTTTGCATATGACTGAATGTTCCCTGAGTGGCAGTTATTTCCTGTGATGGTGACGTCACAGCTGGATGTTTGTAGTACTTAATGACACCATGGTGATAAGTAGCCATTAAAGTATTACATCAGTACAGAAAAATGTTAGATGACGATGTTAGAATGCAGGTCACCTGAAGGCCTTGTATGATATGTTCAAATATCGCTCAATTTTCCTGCGGTTTTATTTACTTTCTACATCTTTTTAAAATACATCCGCCTGTTTCATGTTTGCCGTGTTAATGACCCCCAGTCCAGGTAAATCCTTTCTCCCCCCACATGCCCTGTACTGTTGCAGTTTACCTGCACAAGGTTTATCTTCTGCTTACCTGGGATATTTCAGATTGCAATGTTTCTTCCTGGAAGGCTGCTGCCTGAGTCATCCGCTTCACCTGATCTTCTAGATGTTCCTATTTTGACACTGCAAAATGAAAGAGTGGATTGGAAAAACTAGATGTTCTGACATATACAAACGTTTACATTAACTGTATGGAAATATTGTTTAAATACAAATGTCCCTGAGTAATTTTTACTATTGCTGAGGTCAGGCTCAGAGAAAAATAACACCTTAAATATTTTCTCTAGTTATAACACAAGCAAATTTAGTGAAACAATTTTGAATGTGAGCACAAAATGTTGGATTACAATCTTAATATTGCATTCCAGCTGATGAACCAGGCATGAGGCGATATATATGTTGTGTACTTCATTCGTCTTTCAAAGTAGGATATATTCATCCATATCTGTCTGATTGTCCAGTAGAGGGTTTCAGAGCAGTATGAGGTATTTCCCACATGTAAATCAGGCCTGGCAAACCGGAAGTGAAGGTCTGCATGGGGCATTACACCATCTTTAAGGGGATCGGAGTAACCCAGGGATGTGTTTGCTCCTCACTGGCTTCACCCCCTACATACTAACAGCTGCTCCTCAAAGAACACATCTGTGAAACCTCACAGATTTACAGCTGACACCAGCTGACGAGTCGGCCTCAACTCCAACAATGACGAGTCGGCCTCAACTCCAACAATGACGAGTCGGCCTCAACTCCAACAATGACGAGTCGGCCTCAACTCCAACAATGACGAGTCGGCCTTCAGGGAGGAAGGGAGCTATCTTGTGTCCTGGTGCAGCCACCATAGCCTGGAATTTAACACTCTCAGAACTAAAATGTTTATTAGTGATCCCTTTTCAGTAAACCCCCTCCTCTAGAAGGGGCAGGGGGCCAAGACCTGAAATTCAAGGCCCCCTGCAGGGTTTCTTCCTCCAGGTTATAGCTGTTGTGTTCAGGTCACCTTCTCCAGCTCCTCGATGCTGAACAGTCCCTGATCTGCACGCTGCTCTTTACCTGCCTTTTACTCGACGCTCAAAGCTGCCCCCACCGCACCCAGCCGCTCACCTTCTCCTTCACAAGATGCTCCTCACCACCAACCATCATGTAACTCTATGTAGCTACTTGCATATATGTATATTCTTAACCATATTATTTTATTTATTTGTTTGCATACCCTAAGAACGCCTTTTTTCATGTTTATGTGCACTTGTATGTTAGATCCTAAGTGAAACCAGGACAAAATTTGTTGCGCAAATCTCCAGGTTATGAAAAAGATGATCCATTCCCCAAGTTTGTCTTTAAGTCAAATTTGTGGGGAAGTTGGAAAAATATTAGTACAGCACAAAATAACAATGATTATTATGTAGTAGCTTAACAGTTAAAGTAAGTATAGACAGTACTGTACTGTACCTCGAGCCAAGGAACTGCTGAAGCCTTGGAATGCTTTCATGAGTGTCATAAAGTAGCGTTTGCTTTCATTGTAACAAACCATGGTATTTATCCTGAATTTTTAAAATAACCTTTATGGTAGTCTGTTCTTAAGTATGAGTTGTTTGTAAGTTGGCTGTTCTTAACCTAGGGACTGCCTGTTCTGTCTCACGTGCTTGAGAAATCGAAGTAAGCGTAGTTCTTTAATACCAGTGGCAACAGAATGTGTGAGCTGGCTGGAGCAATAATTGCTTTTAGTCCTCATATGTTGTCATTATGTCACAGTAACTCTTTGTTAATGTTACACATCCAACAAGGGGTACAGTCTTCTGTTCTGCTTCACCACACAATTTATGTCTGGTTGTCAAAACAAGCCATGGTCCTCAAGGACACACCAGACCTTAACCTTGTACGGTATCTGGCTTATGACATTAGCAATCTGTTATCCATATCCAGTCATGTTTGTTTTTCTTATTTTGTTTAACTCTGATCGTTCAGCTCATTCAAATTTTCCTATTCTTACTTTAAGGAGGGACACCTGACCTGTGATCAGAAACCCTGGACCCAGGCTTGAGCCCAACATAGGGGGCATTTAGACGAACAGCAGTATCAGCAGTGAGGGTTTGGTCATGTGGATTTGGACACGTGATCTGCTCATGCTCATTGATTGTATTGCGTTAAACAAGCTGTTTTTCTCATTCACTCCATCACTCTTGTCTGGTACATTCAGGTTGTACTTTTAAAGTATCTTCTCCTCTCCTGTCCTTCTGTATTCCTGCAGAGAAGTGGGGTTCAGGCCCAGAAAGAAAAAATCCAGACCATGATTTTGTTTCAACCAACCAATTGAATACTTTGTAACTGTTTATGCTCAATAGATTGGTTGAAACAAAATCATAGTTTTTACTTTCTGGACCTGAAATGTCCACTGCAGTCAGTAGGTGCAGCTCCTGGAACAGCAGGTGGCACTAGACCACCACTGTGAATTGATAAGCTTGCTGTTGCATGTATATATTGTGTAGACTGTGTTGGATCTTTTGAGAAAATAGAAGGTTTGGAGGAGTCCTATAGCATTTGAATAATGTTCAATTAAATTCAATTGTGTGTATATATACTGTATAATTGTATATATATAAGCCCATCCTCCTTGGGTTGGTACAAGTATAAAGACAATCTTGATGATATGCCTGATATTTTAGTTATATAGTTTTTACTTAAAGAATTTTGTATAATATCAAGATTTCCTTTTGTGCATAAACAGAATTTTTAGAGCTGAAGTTAATGTTGTTGTCTCAGGGCGCCCTCTGCTGGAATGGAGGTTCATCTTTCAGCTTGGGCTTGGAAAAATATCCCATTTTTACCCTGATATTTGTAGAAAATCTTGCCAAGTTAGCACTGCTTGGAGCCAGTCTGGAGAGCAGGTAGACCATGCTGGGTTTTTGGGAAAAGCCAACAGTCGGTACGTTTGGACATGTGCCCTATATATTAATTTCCAGACTTTTTAATGCATCACTGGGTCTATGTCTACATTTATGTTTTAAGGTAACGGCTAAATAAACTACATAGTTTGCTGATATATATATGTCTTATGAAAGCTTAGAGAAATATCCATCCATCCATCCATCCATTATCTCCCGCTTATCCGACGTCGGGTCGCGGGGGCAGCAGTCTCAGCAGGGAAACCCAGACTTCCCTCTCCCCAGCCACTTCATCCAGCTCCTCCGGGGGAATCCCGAGGCGTTCCCAGGCCAGCCGAGAGACATAGTCCCTCCAGCGTGTCCTGGGTCTTCCCCGGGGCCTCCTCCCAGTGGGACATGCCCGGAACACCTCACCAGGGAGGCGTCCAGGAGGCATCCTAAGCAGATGCCCGAGCCACCTCATCTGGCTCCTCTCAATGCGGAGGAGCAGCGGCTCTACTCTGAGTCCCTCCCGAATGACTGAGCTCCTCACCCTATCTCTAAGGGAGAGCCCAGCCACCCTGCGGAGGAAACTCATTTCGGCCGCTTGTACTCGCGATCTCGTTCTTTCGGTCACTACCCACAGCTCGTGACCATAGGTGAGGGTAGGAACGTAGATCGACTGGTAAATCGAGAGCTTTGCCTTTTGGCTCAGCTCCTTCTTCTCCACGACAGACCGATGCAGCGGCCGCATCACTGCTGACGCCGCACTGAAATATGTTTCTGACAATTGTGAAGAACTTGTTGAGTGACTGACATTGGTTTTAAGTCATGTAATACCAGAGTAGTTTGTTTAAATAACTTACTATCCATTTATCAATCTTTAAACAATTTAATGAGAGCAGGGTTACAGTGAGCCTGAAACCTATCCCAGAAAAGACTCAGCACAAGGCAGGGGGATGTTCTGGACGGGATGTGCACCCTGTGATGGACTGGCATCCAGTGCAAGGTGCACCACTGGCCTGTGATTTCTGGGCCAGGCCCCAGGTCACCACTGGGACCCTGTACTGGATTAGTGGTTGGAAGATTAATATATGAATGTGGGGCTTGTGATACTGTGCTAATGAAAGACAATAAAGATGAGATAGAAGGGTTGGCTTTGGTTCACTGGAGATACCGACAGCATCCGATTTTAATGCTTAACAGAAATGAGTGATGCCAGTTTTGATGTTTGACATCAATGAGTGCAAGTATGCGCTGACAGAGTGTGAGGATGCTAACTGGTTGCTAACTGGATGCTAACTGGGAGACGCGCTTCAACGGCAGATACAGGGACTGACAAGATGGCACTGCAGTCCACATGAGACAGAAGGGCTTTCTTGCTGCGCAGTCGGCAGTCTGTCTCTCAAATGTCCACTCTCTCACCAACAACTAGTACTATGTATTAGGACTAATATGGACTATGCAAGTATTTCTGTATTCTGCTTTGTGGAAACTTGGCTTAACTTGGACATACCAGACAATGCTGTTCAGATGCTGGGATACCTACTGCTCTGAGCGGATTGCAACGACACACTGTGCAGTAAATCACATGGTGGCGGCCTGTGCACGTTTGTAAACAACAGATGGTGTCGCGATGTTTTCAACATTTTCTGCGTTTCTCCTGCTTTATCATTTATTGCAAGCCCTTTTAATTTGCCCATGTTATTATTTTGGTTGGAGTTTACATTCCTCCCAGGGCAAGTGCTCACAGTGCACAGAGACTGGTAACTGATCATATTCATGATCTGGAAAATAATTTCCCAAGTACTGTTATTTCTGTCAAGCGGGATTTTAACCACAGCAACTTAAATCATGATCTAAGTACCACCAACTGATCAGCTGCCCCACGTGGGAGGACAGAACTCTAGATGACTTCTACACCAACATTAAAGGTGTATCACGCCATGACCCCCGTGCACTCAGACCACACCATGATCTTGCTTGTGCCCAGTAGCCAACTGTCAGACTATCAGTCAGCTGTGGACTCCTGAGGCTGTTGGGGAACTAAGGGACTGCCTAAGCCGTGGAAGGTTGTTGTAGCAGCTTGGGTGAATATGCTGACACTGTTACATTGTACATTTCCTTCTGTGAAGATGTGTACCTCCCAAAAAAGATTATAGTCAGATACAATAGCGGCAAGCTGTGGTTAATCAAGGAACTGAGAGTTTTCAGACTTGCGAAGCATCACGCCTACAAAATCGGTAACAAGGAAGAATGCAGGATTGCAAAACAGCAGTTCAACCAAGCAATGAATGTCTCCAAAGATGCCTATAAGAACAGACTAGAGAGGGGCCTCTCCAATGCCAACAACTGGGGCATCTGGAGCTGTTTGGTTTGACAAACAACCACTATTTCTCACCTCTCACCTGGCTCGTACCAACCAATGACTCCTCCTCAAACCCAGTTCTGCTACTGGAGCGCACCACCCACGCCCAACCTTCCTCCTTCCCCCTCTCCAGTTTTCTCTGTGGAGACTGAGGATGTATGCAGACTGTTCAGCAAACAGAGCTTTGGGAAAGCAGCAGGCCTGGATGGTGTCTCACCTGCATGGATCTAATTGCTTCAGTTTTTACAGGGATATTCCACGACTCCCTACATTCATACAGGGTCCCAGACCATTTTAAAGTGACTACAATCTTCCCATTTCCCAAGAAAGACAAGTTCACTGGAGTACATGACTACAGGCCAGTTGCATTGACATCAGTGGTTATGAAAACCTTTCTGATGCCGGCCGATCTCAAGTCCATCAGACACCCTCACAGTCTTCAAAACAAATTCATCAAAACAGTGGATTTTTCAGATGACACAATCACAGTAGGACTCATTTTCCAGCGATGATGTGACCCATCACAGAGAAGTGAGCTGTCTTGTCGTTTGATGTGTCAGAGACAACCTGGAATTCAATGTTGTCTAGACAATGAAGATCAGAGCTATCCTGCCTGCCCTCCCCCCGGAAATTAATGGTCAGGCCATGACTGTGGTGGAGACCAGTATCACCAGCACATTGTAATGGGACATGCAAGTCACCTCCATCAGCAGAAAAACCCAGAAATGACTTTCTTCATAGGTTAATTCAAGAAGCATGACATCCTCCATCAGTGCCTGGTTCCCTGCTGCCTCTATACTGTCTCCAAAACCAAGTTCCAACGTGAGGTTTGCTCAACTGAGAAAATCAGGCTTTCTCATGCCATTCCTACAGCTTCTTTCCTGCAGCCAACCAGCTCTTATATTCTCTCGCCAAGTACCTTAGAAATCCAGATGAAATCCACTCACCCAGGGACAAATCCCCTCTTCCCTTGCCTGACATTTTACCTCTGTGGTCTAATTGCACTATGTCATTTTACAGCCCTTTTTGCTTTGGTGGATCACTCGCACATTGTCCATACTAGCTTTCCTTGCACCTGCAGCTGTTTTTGCACATGGTACTCTGGTGTTATTTATTGTTTTAAGACGTCTTGCACTGTGTGCTCTGTAAAATTGTCTTCCGTTAATCTATCCTATTGCATCTTTAGTTTTACACATATATGTTCTGTGAAGGGTTTCTATGAATTTCTTGCAGTTTTGTCCTGTTATACATGTTTGTCAGAGGACCACAAACAATTCTGGTATGTTTATACATACTGGCAATAAAGGGTCGAGTCTTGAAGCAGCGCGACCGACTTTATGACCCCAGTCTTTTTCTTTCTTTAACGAAACCATTGTCTGGAGTTAGTGAACTAAATTCCGTTTTAAAACGTTTAAGTCTCAACCGTGCGTTGCAAATTTACGAAGAAGCCCTTTGCAATTGTTAAAGGAAAGGAATCGGTTCCGGGTGATTTAAAAGGCAGCACTAGTTTTGCGTATTCTAAAGGTCTTCATGGTGATAATTAGAAACAACTACAAAAATAACATGAAGGGCAGTGCACGATGCGGGGGAGGGTACCGGAGGAGCTGGGGGGCAGAGCCGCCCGGCCGGTCCCTCCCTCGCAGAGACGCGCTGGGTGGGGTTAATGCGAGCGCCCTAAACGCTGAACTGTCCCCGTCTACTATTGCAGTAAGTGCGATCAAACTTTCCGATACTTTCGTTTATACCCTGTGCCTTGGTCAATTTCTTCTCTCTCGACAGACCTACCTCAACTACTCCCTTAATAGCTACGTAGTTTGTTTTTTTATTTATTATTTTGTTTATACAGTTTATTTATTTATGCAGGCTTTTGTATGCGGTCGCGGTTAGACAAGCATTACACGTTTAGTATAAATCGTAATTAAGCGCAGATATTGCACTATATATTGTTCATTGACTTTGGCAGCAAAAATGCATACAACGCAGAAGGACACGACCTACACGAAGATATTTGTTGGGGGTCTTCCATATCACACTACGGACTCCAGCCTGAGGAAATATTTTGAAGTTTACGGGGATATCGAGGAGGCTGTTGTGATCACTGACAGGCAGACGGGAAAGTCCAGGGGCTATGGATTTGTAAGTAATTATTTGAAGTTTATTTCTTTAACCGTAACCTCTACTTTTTTGGCATGACAAGGGAAAAATTCTTACTGAATATGAACGATAATTTCGGCTAAACCGATTAATGAATGCTTAAATTTACACTGGTGACGATGAATGGCTTTAAAGTGAGGTCCAGTCTGCAGAATAATTCATATGTTTGGATGAACTTGGTATATTCTTGAAATAGATTAAGGAAAGCGTTAATCGCGAATTATACCTTCCAGCTTCAAAGGACACCAATACTCAACAAAAACTTTCTGTATTCTTGTGTGCATTTTTATGGCGATTGTAGACCGATTTCACGCATCAAGGATAGCTAAGACTCACAAACTAAGCTGAGTTATTACTTATTAATCACCAACCTGGTGCTCCATTTACCATATGCCTTTACCCGGTTAGTATTAGGAATACTGAACTTGACCTTGTTTGGACTGTAAAGAATGTGCTTCTGCTTGCACGTGTATCATCCTCGTGTATTTACACCCATTCCCCCCGTGGCCCAAGGTTACAATGGCAGATCGAGCTTCAGCAGAGAGGGCCTGCAAGGATCCCAACCCCATAATTGACGGCAGGAAGGCCAACGTTAACCTGGCCTACCTGGGCGCCAAGCCCAGGGTCCTTCAGTCAGGTGAGCATGTCCTCAGGGGAGTTTGGGCAGACTGGCAAACTGGTCAGAAAATTAGATGTGCTGAAATCACTGTATGCTGAATTTGATTTGCCTTGTGAAAAATGACATGGTACATCTAATTAAAACCGGAGTTAAGAGTTTTGCATGACATCCATCCATCCATCCACCTTCCACTGGATACATCCATCTTCCACTCAGACCTGTAGCCCATCTTCAGTGCTTTATGTCAGTTTAAAAGCAGAACAACATTAAGATACATTTTTGTTAAGGTATGTGTCACATTTTTTTTTTGTTTGTATCCAGGATTCTCCTTTGCTGTTCCACGAATCCATTCAAGTTTCATCCCAAGGACATATGGGTGAGTCGTGTTCAGCTGTTTTCAGCTGTGTTCAGCTGCACAGTGTGTGTTCAGTATTCAGCAGGTACTTTCTGTGGTTTGGTCATTTCTGTGTCTTGTGACTCCCTCAAAATGACGCCCCTTCCCCCCCTCCATACTGATGATTGTTGGCTGACTCAGTTCTGTCTTTGGGGGTCGTATTAATGATGACCCCCCCCATGCCCGTTGGGGCCCCACTGTAGGGAGTATAAGCCCTGAAGGTCGTCTTGCTTGCCTGCTGATCAGTGTCGAACGCTTTCGAGGATTTCGCTGTGCAGGGAGATAAACCCTCAGCTCCGTCTTGCTCTGCTTGAGATAAGCAGATGGAGACGGGCCTGTTAGTGCCCCCCCCCCCCCCCCCCCATTCCCTGTCACTCTCCGTGTTAGTGTCGCTTGTAAAGTTACTCTTTCCATTCTCCTGTCACACTGCCATTCCAGTAAGCTACTTCTGTGGGTTTCCGTAGTAAATCATAGTTAAACCATTTGTTAAAGTTGATTTTAAAGTTTTGAGTTGTTTATCTAAGAGGTTTGCAGGAGAATAAGCATATTAGTCATATGTGACTTGTTACACACAGTGTGTATTGTTAGATAAAGTGGGAAATTAAACATGTATCTTGGGAGCAAGATTCAAAGGATTCAAAAGGTTTATTGTCATTTGTACTGGTACAAGTACTGAGTACAATGAGATACTTACACTTGCGTGTTATTATCTGTAGGCTCGGTAATTTAATACGGGGAGACAAAACGTAAGACAAACACTTAAGTGAAATAAAGGTGAGAATAAATATTGATATGTAAATATAAAAATGGAGATATAAATTTTAGGGTTTCAAAGGAGCAGAAAACTTCTGGAAACTTTCCAGAAATTTTCCATTCCATGGAAAGTCAAGCTTGAGAATTTTGGAAATATTCCATGAGAATTAATATATGGGAATGAATGAGTAAAATTCCCAGAATTTTGCATCTCTAATAAAAATGGATGTATCCGGCAGAATAAGCATGGTATACATATGTACAGTATGTGCATAGCAGTAGACAGTAGTGCAAAGCTAAAATACCAGGGGTTTGGGGTTATAATGAGATCAGTGCAAGATAGGGGGGAGTGAGATGAGAGGAGGGAAGATGATGGGAATGATGGGAAAGGTTTGTGGGAAAGAAGCAAGCCCGGATGGGCCAGTGGGTCCATGTAGACGGGCCGCCTGCCGTCGCTGTCCCTCTCTGAGATGCACGGACACAGGGTCCCAGCCCTGCGGCCCCGCCTCCTTTTGTGGGAGAGCCGCTTGCGGCAAGTCGGAGCGGCTCAATTGCCACAGTCAGCAGTGCATTGCGTCACGTGAAAACATGATGCGTTAATCATGGATTTGTGGAAAAGATTATGTCATCCGAGCTGCTTTTTACAAGTGGCTCACTTCTTCAAACACTCCGCGCAACTCGCACAGGAGGCCGTCATTTGTAGGTATTCTGTGTGCTTGTGTGTTTGGCTTGAATTAAATCATTTTCAAAAACGGGTTTCTTCAGACCCCTGGGATTTCCTTTCATACTTATGGAACCTGTTGTAATGTGCAGCACCTAATATTTGAAGAGTGATACTGAGCTAATTAATAATGGATGATTCTGAGAAGCCTTTGCAATAACAGGTGTGCTGTCAAATATTAATAGTCTGCACGCTACCTGTATCGCGACGCTAATTCGTCTGTTTGTTCGGTTTGAAAAGCACCTATACTTAGCCCTGAACTTGAGGGACCAAAAATGGTTGGGGTCACGCCAGAGAAAATATGTTTATATTCGGCAACAAACCTCATGGCTGGGAAGAGGAGCACAGTGACAGAAGTATTTTTAACCAGACTAAACTCCTCCCAGGAATACAAGGGGTAAAGTCCACCGCTGTTATAGCTGGAGCTGAAAATCATTGTGTTATCTTGTGTGTCTCCTTGAAAACAGGCTGCCAGTCTCTCTCTCTCTCTCTCTCTCTCTTTCTTTCTCTTTTGAGAATAGCCAAAGGAAAGCATGTTGAGATCTGCTACAAACATGCAGTTAAAGTGATGGATTGATTTGCTGGCTGCAGTTCTTTGCCCTGCTAGCATAGCGGCTGGCAGCCCAACCCGACTGTCAGTAGAGCTATTGATAGAGGAAGTGGGGGAGGGCAGAGAAGGAGGAAGTTGAAAGGAGATGCTTCACAGTAGGAAGTAAAGCGGCACAAAATGAAAACGATTGCTGTAGCACAGTAGGACAGAAAGCCCACTGGGCCTGTGCTTATGTGGTTAATGCAGGTCCTGTTTGGCTGAGCAGGGGGAGGTTAAATTGGCTGTGTGTGGCTTATGTGTGTGTGTGTCTGTGTGTGTGTGTGTGTGTGTGTGTGTGTCTGTGTGTGTGTGTGTCTGTGTGTGTGTCTGTGTGTGCGTGTGTGTGTGTCTGTGTGTGTGTCTGTGTGTGTGTGTGTGTGTCTGTGTGTCTGTGTGTGTGTGTGTCTGTGTGTGTGTGTGTGTGTGTGTCTGTGTGTGTGTGTGTGTGTCTGTGTGTGTGTGTGTGTGTGTCTGTGCGTGTCTGTGTGTGTCTGTGTGTGTGTGTGTGTGTCTGTGTGCGTGTCTGTGTGTGTCTGTGTGTGTGTGTGTGTGTCTGTGTGTGTGTTTGTGCGTGTCTGTGTGTGTGTGTGTGTGTCTGTGTCTGTGTGTGTGTCTGTGTGTGTGTGTGTGTGTCTGTGCGTGTCTGTGTGTGTCTGTGTGTGTCTGTGTGTGTGTGTGTGTGTGTGTGTGTCTGTGTGTCTGTGTGTGTGTGTCTGTGTGTGTCTGTGTGTGTGTGTGTCTGTGGCAGGCAGCAGCCTCTGGGATAGTGTTGACTTCACAACCCGAACATGTGCTCCCTTGCCGGCCCCCCAGACAGCTGTAAAGGGGGCTGCTGTAAATAAAAGAAGGGGAGACTTGCCAAAATGGCAGCCCTCACTCCCCCGGCACGCCGCCTGCCCCCCCAGGGAGCCTCCTGATTTGTCCAGGGGCACTTTGGTGTTATGTTGAAAGTGAGAACATTGAATTGTGTGAGAGGAAATGAAATGGGGGCGACTGGTTGGATGTGTGTTTATTTCCTGAAAATATCTGTTTGGGAAATACATTAACCATTTTCTTTATAAATGTGTTTCCTCATTAATCCTGAATAAGTGAATTTCAAGGTTACTAACATTTAGGCACTAAAGACCTGTGTCTGGTTTTCTAGCACAGATTCTTCTGCTTATCTTTAAGTTTTGCTTGTGTATCTGACTCTTTCATCCAAAACAATTCGCAGTCGAGGGAAGGGGGGGGGCGGCATTGCTACTCAGTGAAATTTGTTGGGGGGTTTTCTCTGTAAATGTAGTGATTTTGGGTGCTTGCCTGTTATCATAAGGGGGACAGCTTGGTAAATTCTGGCCGGTCCACCCCTACCTATATGATATGTGGGATTCAAAGCCATGACCTTTACATTGTTAGCCCAATACTGTACCTGTGGAGCCACAGAGCCGCTTGAGTCGGTGACAGCTGGTGTCCTTGGAGAGACCCGGCCGCTGTGACAGCCTCTCTTTGTTCCGCAGGATGCCTGCTCAGTACGTCTACCCGCAGGCCTTGGTGCAGCCCAGCGTGGTGATTCCGCACGTCCAGGCTGCGGCAGCGGCCACGCCCACGCCCACCGCCACCTCATCGTTTCTGGACTACGCCGGTGCCTATGCGCAGTACTCCGCAGCCGCCGCAGCCGCCGCAGCCGGAGCCGCGTATGAACAGTACCCCTACGCCGCATCCCCTGTACCGGCTGGGTTCACCGCTGCCGGTTACGGGTTCGCGTCCCAGCAGGCCCTGGCCACTGCTGCCGCCACCCCAGGCCCGGCCTCCATGGTGTTCGGCCAGTACCAGCCCCAGACGCTGCAGGCTGACCACATGCAGTAGCTGTTGGGTGACCAGCAGGGGGCGACAGAAGGGTCTGGCATCTGCGTTACACTGTGACAGTCTGGAGGGACTCATGTTGACTAGGAGAATCTTTAAAATACACAGCAGTGACCCAGGAAGGACTTGGAAACAGTATGAAAAATAAGTCCTTTACATTATTACTGACATTGTTTTGTATGATAAATTATTCATTTGTATAGGGAAATGGAAGGAAGGCTGTAGCTAGAATGTACTGGGCGTGAGAGCTTTTACAGTTACTCTGCAGACATGGGTGATTATGTTGACAGGCTCTGTTTGATATTTATCATGTCTGAAAATCCTCTTTTACTGCTGTCGGTGTGTTCAGATTATCGGGTATTTTCCAGTTATTTTTAAACTGTCCAGTGCATCAGGGGAATTTCATAAACGAACGTAACAACACAGGAAGGGATGAACATTGCTGTTCATTTCTACTGACTGAACTACTCTCGTGCTTAATCTATGCAAAGTTTGACTTCAGGAGAACGTGAGGACCCTTTGTAAGGAATGTCTGAACCAAATGATGCATTTGGATCTAGAAAGACACGTACATCAGTGGGCTGGGGAGTGTCCGGCTCTCGGCCTTTGGGGACAGGCAGTGACACACGGAGCTGCCTGGCTCCCATTCCTCACCCTTACAGTATTCCAGCTGTGGTCCAGGCAGATGCCTGAGATGGTGCCCAGGAGAAGATTGGGGGGGGGGGGGCTCTCGCCATGGGGGGCACCTTCCTGTGTATAAGTTCCACCTGTTTGTCGCTGGGTGAACAGGAGAAAACAAGAGAAAACAGGGGAAAAGGAGAAACAGAGGAAATGTGAAGCTGAACGTTAATCTATTTATTATTGTGCCTTGTAGTAATTATTAAAGTGCTATTTAAGAAGACTAATTTATTTGAACAATTTCTCCCTAAATGGCTTTGATCCATTTAACTGTCTGAATATATGCAGATATTAGAAGTATTTTGCTTGATCAATGTACCACATTGATAATGATCTTGCCAGCAATGAGTGGTGGTTAAATAAAGGCTTCATCTGAAGTTAAGCTCAAACGGCAACATTGTGACGGGTACTTGTGGTAAAATGTACATGTGCTCTTCCAGTCAAATTAAGTCAATAACTCTTTTTATGACGGACAATGTCAAACTGAATTCATAGCTAAGATTTATTTACGATGCAAATTTAAATTGGAAGTGTATGGCTGTCTTTCTGATTCTTAGTTGTTCTCAATCACATTACTGAAAATGAAAAATGTGTCGAAACTTCACGCACCAATGCTTTTTACCCAGTTTTGTAAAGCCGTGCTTCTGTTAACTTTTTAAGTTTATTGTACACCGTCAGGACTTTTGTAATACTTGAACTGTTTGTTGCAGAAATAAAGATACAAAAAATAAATACAATGTTATTTTAAGAGAACTGTCAGCGGATTGGTCTTGTCTATATTTTAATGGGTGGTTGTGGGAAAGGCCAGTGGCCCCACCTCCCCGTGCTGCTCCTTGTCATTCGCTGTTAGTCACTCTTGCTTAGTTCTTATCCATCTGATGATCCCTTGTTCTTTGTTTATAGTAGGTGGAGACAGCCCTCGCTGTGCTGGGCATCCCCTTCAACCCAACCCCCCCAGGTGGGCTTCATCCCACCATTTTCACTGCAACCAAATGACCTCCCTGCCTCTACAGACTGCTGTCATTACCTGCTGCCCTACTGACCTCAGGATACCTGCTTTCCCTTCTTACCTGCAGGTCCTGCAGGTCCTGGTGCCTCCCCATTGCTTCTGTGAAGTGCTTTAGGTGTCTTGAACAGCAGTATATAAATGCGATATTCATTCTTTAATCAAACCCTATATGAGTGTGATACCAGGCATCAGTGCTGGGTAGTTTAAGGCCGAAGGCAACATGTACAGTAAGGAACGAGTTCCATTCAGGAGACATATTTATACCGCACCCCAAAAACATGTTAAACAGCTCAGACACCATCCCAAAAACATGTTAAACAGCTCAGACACCACCCCAAAAACATGTTAAACAGCTCAGACACCACCCCAAAAACATGTTAAACAGCTCAGACACCACCCCAAAAACATGTTAAACAGCTCAGACACCACCCCAAAAACATGTTAAACAGCTCAGACACCATCCCAAAAACATGTTAAACAGCTCAGACACCATCCCAAAAACATGTTAAACAGCTCAGACACCATCCCAAAAACATGTTAAACAGCTCAGACACCACCCCAAAAACATGTTAAACAGCTCAGACACCATCCCAAAAACATGTTAAACAGCTCAGACACCATCCCAAAAACATGTTAAACAGCTCAGACACCATCCCAAAAACATGTTAAACAGCTCAGACACCATCCCAAAAACATGTTAAACAGCTCAGACACCATCCCAAAAACATGTTAGACAGCTCAGACACCATCAACAAAGCAATATTTCAGCGATTAACTGTTTGTCAGATGTTTTTCATGCATTTTAAAATTCCAAAAGTTGTTTTTTCCATTTTCTGTTTTTTAAATTATTTTTTAAATAGATCTTCTATTTTCAAAGCATACTCTAGATTTTAATGCTTATTTTCATCATTTTTAACATTCTAGTTTTTAGTGCTTTTTTTCTTTATCTTAGTCAACCTTCTTTGACCTCAGTATGAAAATAAGCTGGTAAATATTGCAACATGAAGTGTGTTTTTAATAGAATGTAGAAAAAAATCACCAGTGTGTTGTTTTGTTTCTCTTACTGTTTTTCTTCATACGATAAATGAGCCCATTGCCCCCGGGGTGCCGTGTATTTGCTCTGCGGCCTGCCATTCTGCCCCACCCAGAATGTTCCGGGCTGGCCTGAAATAGTGTGGCTTTCTCCGAGCATCTAGCGCCGTAGTGAGAACTGCGTTGTAATATGATAGGATGAGATTATGTCTGTACGGCCGCCCGACACCTCCGTAACTGTCGTTTTGTAGTGCTGTGATGAGCTCAGCAGAACATTGCACAATAATAATGAAGCAATCTTTTTTCAGTGTAGCCGTTGTGATGCAAGTCCGTCCATCCACTTCCTAACTGGTTATCCGGGTCAGCATGAATCATATGGAATAAGTCAATTGGCTTACATTAATGCTTTTTAAAGTGTTTTCAAGGCTGTTTTGTGAAGCATGTTAATGGCCTTGGTTTATTCCTGTTTTTTTCCCCCATTTTTATCCCCAAATATGTATTTTTATGTATTTTTGCACTGTCCTGCGTTACCATACGCTCAGAATACCAAGGTGGACTGACACTGTGAGGCGATTCCAAATGCCGCCTCTCATTAGGTGTATTATTATTATTATAAGAAAACGAGAAAGAATGTATGGACACAATGGGGAAATACACCACTTAATGATCCAGTGTTGGGTGACTCCAAAACATGGAAAATACAGTCACTTTTGTCCTTTTGTCTACATTGTTCACAGGGAAAGATCAAGCATGGAAGAAACTCCATTTACTTTTGATTTTGCAGGTTCATGCCCCCCCGTCATATCAGTGACATGGTCTCTTCCGCTGCTCTCATGTTCGACATGAGTGTGACTGAGAGATTTTCTTCATTCATGTTTTTTGTCTTGCTCATTTCTTTTATTTACGACAGCACTGCGCTAATCCTACTCGCGTGTGGCCAGATTCCTCCAGTGCAGTTCCTGCGTCAACTGCGCCACCTCCCTCCCTCACTGGAAGGCAGGGAGCTCTTGGGACCGAAGTCACCACGTCCAGCTCATCTCTGCCCCATCCTGCCCTGAGATAAGCTGCTAATTTTGGTGTTTCGAAAGTGGGGTGTCTCTGTGAAGTGGCAATATCGGGCTGTCTCTAGGGGAGGTCTTACATTACCACAAAAATTAAGACCACAAACCCAGAAACCCAGATAATACAGATAAATAAAGGTATGTTTAGGCAAACAATGCAAGCTGATTATTTGATATATAATTATACCGGATATGTTATATCTCTTTTGCCTTTTCGTCGTGTTGTGTGTCTATCATATGACATTACATGCAGTATAAATGTCTGCCATGGATGTTTTCTTTCCAAAGAAAAAACTTGCCACAAGGCCGGTGAACCAGACCATGTGACACAGCGATTTTTGAGAGGACAGTAGCTTTATGTTGGGATTCCATTCTCCGAGGAACACAGACACTGGTGCCAAATTAAAACATTTCCGAATAAGCGAACATGTGAATCTGTGCTTTGGTGAGGATTGCAAAAAAAGATGAATTCTGCGCAGGCAAGCGTGTCACAGCTGCGTGGGTGTTTCAGGCTTGACACCGGGGGGGGGGATGGGGGGGGTCCGGTCTGCGGTTACTGTCAAAACAAAAGCAAAACACAATAATATGCAGGGGTGTCAGAATGAAGAACAGGTGGAAGTGGTCACCCTTCCTGTAGCCCCACCCCTTTCTCATAGGCAGGCAGATGTCAGTGGCGTGAGGGGGGGCTCTCCGATACCCACAATCCTCTACTTCCTCTTGACATGTGCGCACACACCTGCTAGAGTAACAGGAACGTGCTGTGTGCCGCCGGGAGGACGGGGGGGGGGAGGCAGCTGTTGTATGTGTCAGCTGCCCCCCCGCCCAGCCTTACAGCCTGAATGACAGTGGAGTGGGCAGGTGGCCCTTGGGGTGGGCTTACTAAAGAAATAATCCAACAAAGGCTTTGCGGAGCGCAGCCCAGACACCTGTCGACCCGGAACGCCATGCCGGCTCCCTGAGGTGTGTCATCTCACCAGGACATCGTCATCGCGTCCCATGTCCTGTCCGAGAGGCGTCTAAAAAAATGCTGAGGTACCGTCCTTTGCATTCCACACCCTAAACACCATCCCAGGTTGTACCCAGGTTGGTGAAGAGCTACCCCAGGAATGTGACAGTGTGACCAACGTTGACAAACCAGTGTACGCAGATGTGTATTTAATGGAGGGACAAGGGGACTGTCAATAAAAAAAACAGCTGCTTCTGCAGTTGTTGCCATCCCACCAGCAGGGGGCAGGGCTGCTCTTCATCACATCAAGTTATGCAATGTGACGCTTGGTATGCTCTCCCCCTTGGCTTTGTTCGGCCGTATTACTTTGCGTTTCTGCACCTGCATGTATCGGTGTATTTTGTGCCCATTTTAACTGTTTTGAAAGGTGAGGTGCTTTTACTCTGTTGTTCACCATTAGGCCTCACCTCTCTATTGACCTCTGGTGGTGGAAATAAGAATTGCCATCTTCAGATGATGCTTTTATGCTTATTAATAAATGGTGTCTTAGTTTGTTATTTTAAGCATTATATTGGGTATCAAGGGTAAGATTTTTTTGGGTACCATAACTGATAATAGAAGCATCCAGCTGTTTTGATGTGAACTGACGTGTGTCTGAATCGTTTTCAGGGTGTACCCCTGCCTTGTGCCCCCTGATGGACTGGCATCCCATCCAGGGCGTACCCCTGCCTTGTGCCCCCTGATGGACTGGCATCCCGTCCAGGGCGTACCCCTGCCTTGTGCCCCCTGATGGACTGGCATCCCGTCCAGGGCGTACCCCTGCCTTGTGTCCCCTGATGGACTGGCATCCCGTCCAGGGCGTACCCCTGCCTTGTGCCCCCTGATGGACTGGCATCCCGTCCAGGGCGTACCCCTGCCTTGTGTCCCCTGATGGACTGGCATCCCGTCCAGGGTGTACCCCTGCCCCATGCATGGACTGCAGAGATTTTTTCAATATAAAAATGTAACTTTACACACAATAATCAAGACCATAGCTAACAGAAATAAGTAAAAACTTGCTTTATTACAGACCACGCATAACATGTCTTTCAGAAAAATAAGCATTTGAAATTTATCAATCTCTTGATCTATTTTCCATGAAACCGCATCCATGCAGGGTGAGCATGGAGCCTATCCAGGGAGTCATCGCAATTACTATTTATCAAACATCATGGTGTAATGCAGCCCCATTGCTCCCTCTATAGGAGAATCAGAATCTTTCCTTGCAGTTTTTAAGATAAAATATAAGACATATGGACCATCATGGCTACTTGCTAGAGATGGAAAGGACATCATAGTGGGCCCCAAAGCCACACCAGTCCGTTTATGTTCCAGGATGTTTAGAGCCCCTGTCATTCAGGGGCCCTTGGAATCATTCTAACCCCCCCTCAAAACCCCCCACCCTCTATGATGCCCCTGCTTACAGCGTTCACACTCCAATTCCAGTATAGACTCTAATATAATATAATATAATATAATAATTAACTGTGATGGGTGGGGCCCTATCTAGGTTATTCCCAGCCTCGTGCCTGTAGCTTCTGGGATGGGCTCTGGACCCCCACGATCCTGCATGTGACAAGCGGGTATAGAGGATGGATGGATAGATGGAGGGATGGATGGTAAAAGACTTACAGGCACTTGCACATGACTTCATTGCTTTGGGAACATCGACAGGGACATGTCAGTCCCCATACCCCCCCTCCATATCCCAGGAAGCTGTATCACATTTAATTAATAGCGTTTTAGACACTCAGTGTCGGACAGTGTTCACACTCTAATTCACATCTTTATTTATTTATGGTCCAGTCATGCTGATGTGTGTCACAGAATCCTGGTCCCATTGTCTTCTTATTACAGTAATTTTGGTTAATTTTCATCAGCTTTAAAAAAAGTATTCTTCTGATGACATCACATAAATCATACATAACGTATGCCTACACAGGCGCCTTTTAGCGCTTTCAGTGACAAAACAATTTCCACCTATTTAGACGAAATCTCAAAACTAAGATGGATATAAACAAAAGTTACGGTGTGTTGTGCTCACAGAATATTAGTCAAAACCGTGAGGTCAGTGACTCTGATACTTCCTCCCAGGGGTCTCACAAAGCCACGCCCCCAGCACCCTCAGGACAGAGCTCCGTTCACGGGAGAAAGGCTCACCATGAAGACCTCACAAAGACACACCCCCGGCACCCTCAGGACAGAGCTCCGTTCACGGGAGAAAGGCTCACCATGAAGACCTCACAAGGCCACGCCCCCGGCACCCTCAGGACAGAGCTCCGTTCACGGGAGAAAGGCTCACCATGAAGACCTCACAAGGCCACGCCCCCGGCACCCTCAGGACAGAGCTCCGTTCACGGGAGAAAGGCTCACCATGAAGACCTCACAAGGCCACGCCCCCGGCACCCTCAGGACAGAGCTCCGTTCACGGGAGAAAGGCTCACCATGAAGACCTCACAAGGCCACGCCCCCGGCACCCTCAGGACAGAGCTCCGTTCACGGGAGAAAGGCTCACCATGAAGACCTCACAAGGCCACGCCCCCGGCACCCTCAGGACAGAGCTCCGTTCACGGGAGAAAGGCTCACCATGAAGACCTCACAAGGCCACGCCCCCGGCACCCTCAGGACAGAGCTCCGTTCACGGGAGAAAGGCTCACCATGAAGACCTCACAAGGCCACGCCCCCGGCACCCTCAGGACAGAGCTCCGTTCACGGGAGAAAGGCTCACCATGAAGACCTCACAAGGCCACGCCCCCGGCACCCTCAGGACAGAGCTCCGTTCACGGGAGAAAAACTCACCATGAAGACCTCACAAGGCCACGCCCCCGGCACCCTCAGGACAGAGCTCCGTTCACGGGAGAAAAACTCACCATGAAGACCTCACAAGGCCACGCCCCCGGCACCCTCAGGACAGAGCTCCGTTCACAGGAGAAAAACTCACCATGAAGACCTCACAGGACACGCTCATCTCATTACACCAAAGGTAATCAATTTGGCACCTTGCACATGCATGTCTACACGTGCATTCTGCCTTTTTACGGTATACTTCTGAAACATTTAGATTGGAAGTAACTGTACCAATAGGTGTACATAAAACACATTTGGCCATAATTACTGAAATTAGATCAAGAATGTGTAATTATTAAAACTCAAAACACAATTTCATTTTGATGTTTCTTTTATTTTTCATTTGCATTTACAATATTCATTCATTCAAATTTCGGTTCTTATTATTTATCCAGTGATATTAAATCATTAAAATATTATGATTAACAACGCAGTCTGCTGTAAACAAAATCCCGGTGTAACATACACCTGTTATTTTCCACTTAACTCGTAGACTTGACTTCTAAGAACCTGGAGCGTCTGTTGGGAGAGGCGGCCTTCCAGCCGGACCGCAGAATTGTGTCCTATTTCAGGAAAAGGTCAGCCTGTATGGGTTCACCGTGCGCAGCTTCCCTGAGATCATTCAGGTGTGTATTTGTGTGTGTGGATTCAGACGAATGGGGGCGTGTATGACGCTGCCGGCAGCTTCCCAGCTTTTTTTTGACCAATACAAATGAAAGAACGTAAAACGTCACGGCCATTCCTGTTCCTTCTGTGCTGAGGCATAGCAGAACCGCATTGCTGCAAGATTGCTATCGAGGGGATTTTACGCTGCCTGGCCAAAAAAGGACACCGTTTAAATTTAAATCGGGAAGTACTTAAGAGCCAATGACTGGATCATTATTACAGCTCAGCAGCGTACGTTATGCAGCTTAAGTGAAGTAAGCTGCATGAGTACCTGCATCTACTGAACGGCCAGGTTATCCCATCAATGGATTTTTTCTTTCCTAATGGCCCGGGCATATTCCAGGACGATTATGCCAAGATACATTGGGCTTGAATTTCATAAAGTGGCTCAGGAAGTATGAGAAATCATTTTCACACATGAATTGGCCACCACAGAGTTTTGACCTTAACCCCATTGAAAGCCTTTGAGATACGCTGAAGAAGACTCTACAGAGTGCTTCAACTCATCTATCATCAATACAAGATCTTGATAAAGAGAAATGAATGCAAATCTGGATGAAAAAAAATGTTGAGATGTCGCAATAAGCACGTGGAAACAATGTCATAATGAACGTACACCATAATCAAAGCTAAAGGCGGTCCATATATATATATATATATATATGTGTGTGTGTGTTTGCATTTGATTGGGGCATTCTGATATGATATTCACGTTAGCATCACTAATTTGTCCCAGTGACTAGGGAACGTCCGACGACTCATTTAAATCGTCATTGTTAAGTTTCCTACTTCCGAGTAGAGAGCGAATCCTGGCGCTAGACGGTATATAGAACAGCCTTAATTTATTTTTTGGGAGCTTTTCTCCTTTTAGCTTTATTTTGTTACGAAGGCAAGTGTTTTGTAACATACAAAAGATATTGCAACAGGTGTAAGGTGTGCCGTGCCGTGCAAATGCACACCGCGGGACACCGGGTGTACAGACTGGTGGGAGGAGCGAGTCTTAACCTCGGCGCTTATGCTTGGCTGTATGAAATGGGACGAGTGCACGTCCTAAATAATAATAATAATAATGAAGTATTAACAGAATTGTATGGCAGATGTAAATGTAAATGATGTTAATATATCTATGCCACTTAAATGAGTCTTGTATATTGCGACTTGGACAAAGATCATCTAAGGAGTTTCAGTCGTTGCGGCGGAATGTACCCAGGTAAGACTGCAGGTATAGCTAGTTAGCGATAGCTACTAACGCTGCAGCGCGAGACGTGGGTTAGTTTGCGAGTTAGATTATAGGAACAGTAACATATGCATTAGGTGCAGTTGGTAGCGGGGAAGTGCCCGCTTGGTGTGTTTTGGGTATTTAAAAATGCTTTGAAAAAATCAAACCGGTTCGTGTCTGTGTTTCACGTAAACGAAAATAAGATGGCCAGCGAGTTAAATCGCATCTTTGGAGAAGTCTGACTCTCCTAACTGCTCCTTAATTTGCGTTAAGGGTCTAAAGCGTGTGATCGATTTGCTTATATGGACCGAAACTGAGCTTTTTAACTTTGTGTACCTGGTACTTAGTTTACACACAGTCGCTAATTAACCGGTAATTTAATCCCAGAGTAGCGTTAGCTGCACAAAAATGAAAGCGGTAACTGGTTAAGGGTGCTGGTGTTTCGTACTTAGCTAGTTCACCCATTTGTGACGCCAGCGTACGAATCACCGGCTCAGTCCGTGAAACGCTTTCGCCTTTAGATAGCAAAGGGGCGGGATTAGTTACGTGTAATCTGCGTTTGCGGATGAGGTTACCAGCCCTGCAGTACTAGTTGCACTTCGCCCCTTTGTGATTCCGTCGGCGCTGTCCCGGTTACGTTAGCGTTGTATCGATCAGGTTTCTCTACCCACATATTGCAAGGCTGAATCATTACCGTACTGTATTGTAAATTTAATATGCATCGCAGTTTAGACGTCTTAAACAATTTATTAAATGTTTCCTTTGCAAGGTTCATTTTATAAGTATAGGTAGTAAATGAGAACTAGGGCGATGGTAATTCCTCCCTTAATGTTCTTTGTTAGATTAAATGCGAAGGTACATCGCTTCATTATACATTCTGCATTTGGCGATGTTTCCCTGTAAATGCATGGTGTATAACGCGGACGTGCCACAGCAGAGCGACGCTGCACATTCACACACTGATAAATGCTCAGATGGGTGGGATGGAGTTAAGCGCAGCTCGGCCGTGCGGGCCGGGTCATGCCCATTAGGGTGTTGACTTTACGCTTTAACTTTCACAAGCTGAAGATCTGGGCATTTGGAATAGGCCTCCTAACCCCTACTTCCATATTGCTGGTGTGTTGGTTCATTAACCAGCACCTTTTTTGGTGTACCTGCTGTGAAGCTCTAAGCGGTTTACTTAGCATTCTGTGTGATTTTACTGGGGTTATTAATGTAGTCCTTTTTTCCCCACAGGGTGTAAAACTGGACCTCAGTCAGAGAGAACAGTTTTTTTTGGTAGGGTTCCAAGATCTGAATGAGTTGTTTTTTCTTCCCTTTAAATCACTAGACATGAAAACCCCTTTTTGTGTTTATTTTCCTTTTTTTTTGCAGAATTCAAAATGGTCTCTTTCAAATGGAATGAGCCATATGTTACTAAATTCTCTCCTGACATAACTGTTGATCCAACCACCATCTCCTCCTTCCCAGAATGTAATGAAACCCTCGGAGCCTTCTTGTAACTTCCTGTTTATCTGTTTTCTATTCAGTAGGGGCAGGCAGCCCTGATCCTGGAGTGCCGCTATTCAGCAGGTTTTCCATCCTACCTGATGAGTTTCTGTCTGCCTGAGATCTGTTGTGGTTGATCAGAGACCAGGTAGGATGGAAAACCTACTGGATAGCGGCACTCCAGGATCAGGGCTGCCTGCCCCTGCATTACAGGTTGCAGGGAGCCTATTATAGGAAGTACAGGGCACTGCAGGTCTGGACAGGATGCCAGGCCATCAGAAATACCGCTTGGGCGGTATCTAATTTTTCATGCTGTCATACCTTCCAAACATTATTCCGAGGTACACTGTATTTTGCTGACATTTTTGAAAGCAATGCTATTCTTGTATTCCACATGATAAGATTTGTGGAGGTGCACGATATATTTTACAGAATGGGTGTACGCTGTACGCAATATGCCATATTACCTTAACAGTGCCCAGGCCCACACTCTGGCCAGACTGCATGTGGTGGGTCTGTCTGGGCAAAAGTCCAGGGCTGATAAACTCCAGTCTCACCTTGCTCTGCCTCTTTACGGCTCGTCCTCTGTCCCCATCCTATCCAGGGCTGGTCATCCCCACCGAATCCCGTTATCTCCCCTCCCCCTGTCAGCCTCATCCTGCCTCTGCTGTGTGGTGGTCTCGAGCCACTGCTGCTCCGATTTTCACCTCCAGGGTGCACTTTACCCCTGGTGCCTGCCCACCGGGGCCGTTCACAGCTGTCAAGGAGCCAACTTAGGAACAAGTGCCGCAGATGCTCGTTTGCTATTTGTGCGGCTGGCTTGTTCAGTCCCGCGAAAGGTTAATCTTCCTAATTGCTCCCTCCTGCACACGTAGCCCTACCTGGATGAAGTGGTGTAATATTCAGCTTTCTTGGCTGAATTAATTTACCAAGCTGCATATTACCTATCGATCCCAGCAAGCTGCTTGTCCAGTAGAGGATGGCCGAGAGCCTGTTGAGCCAACCTAAGAAAGCACAAGGCAGGCTAGATGGGACCGTAATCCATGACAGGGCTCTGACCTGGGGTCTGCAGTTTAGAAAAGCCGTTTACAGAAGATGTGAACCATAGAACCATGTAGGAAGAATGTAACAAAATAAAATACAAGATACTCATGTGAGAAAATGTATTTAATTTAAATATACATTTAGAATTTTTTTTACACATTGAGAAATCTGTTTATGCACACACAGACCCTGAATACACATTTACAGATTCCTGTACATACTTGAAAATCTCAGCATGCATTTATAGATATACATTTACAAATCTGATTAGGCACACATGGACTGAGATACAGTCACACTACTCTCCACACACGTTTGCAAATAAAGTTTGCTACAATAAAAGCCGCATAGCAGAACCCCCTGAGGACGTGCACACTGAGCCAGGGTGGGACGTCAGACTACAGTGTTGCCCTCAGAACCACCATGTCGCTTTTTTGAAGACGATAATAATTCGGTCTTTTTTAACAATAGCGATTAATGTTCTTATGGTTATTGAATAGCCTAACTAAGTTCTTGCTTTGTTGGACGATGTTGTGTAGCTCTTACTCCAGTACTGCTTACATTTGTACCTGGACATTCTTTGGAAGCTCAGCATTGCTGCACTCATACCTAGTTGATGTCACATAAGCCAGTGTTTGTCACATGCTATTTGCCGTCACTCGTACGTCACTTTGCACAAAAGCGTCTGCTAACTATAAATAAATGTAAATGATGTAGACCCAGTTCTGGTTGGCTGTTTGCTTTCCTGAAATGTGGAATGTATTTTTAACTTCTTGTATAATTTAATCTCCAAGCATATTAATAGTTGACTGTTCATTTGTATACATTTTAAGACAGGATGGAGAAATGAAGGGATGTAAAATGTGTCTTTTGTATGATTGTCAGGTTTGCAGTGGTGGTGCTGCGTTGGTGGCTTAGCTGCGATGAGCACAGGGAGGGGCGGCTGATTCGGCGGCCTTCAGCTGCCACCGCGGGGAGGTGAGCTATGGCTTTGCGGGAGTCCCCCTTCCCCAACGGCCTCACGCAGGGCCTTCATGCTGTGGCCTGGGGCCTCATCCTGCCCTGCTTTTGGGCCCTGGACCGTCTCATCGCAGCCTGCCGTTCCACCACCCTGGAGCGGGCTCAGCGGGCGGAGATGGAGTGCTACCTCCACCCACTGAAGGTGGTCTTCAGCGTCATCCTCTTCTTGGTCCTGTTCCTGATCTTTGCTCCCTTCGCCCTCCTTGGGTTTTTGGTCTGGGTGCCCCTCCAGAGAATCCGTAGGCCGTTCTCCTACTACCGGCGGAAAACAGAGGTTGAGGATGGGGAGGGACGCTCGGGGTGGCTACAGAGGGACGACAGGGGCACCTTCATGTTCGTCACGGCCAACCTGTGCCTCCTGCCGGACAGCCTGGCACGATTCAACAACCTGGCAAACACGGAGCTCCGGGCGGCTATAATCGGGCGGCGTATCCTACAGGCCGTCAGTCGGCCCCGCATCCGCATCGTGGTGGACTCACCGATCATCTCCCACGGCCTCGGCCCTTCAGACAGCCTGCTTAGCCAGCCAACCCCCTCCTGTTATGGGTCCGTCGACGTCCGGATGCAGTCTCCGCTGGCGGGGGGCACGGGCGAGGACGTGGCATCGGACGCCATCTCGAAAAGCAACTCTGGGGAGACAATGGTCACCATGCATGGAGAGAATGCGGACGGTTTCTGTTCGTCCACGGATATGGATAACGGCAACCAGGCAGAGGGGCACGCAAAGCCGGCTGTGCAGACAAGCGACGTGCCCTGGGAGGTGTCCGCTTGGTTTCCTGCCCACGTTGACTTCCTGTGTCTTGAAGAGGTGTTCGACAAGCAGGCGGCCGCGAAGCTGTCGGAGACGCTGAGTCCCGTCTTCGGGCACATCCTCTACGACGTGGGCGTCTATGCCTGCTGGCCGCCCGGCTGCTGCACCGCATTCAAGTTCCTCAACAGCGGCCTGTTCCTGGCCAGTCGGTACCCCTTCCTGCAGGCCCAGTACTTCTGCTTCCCCAACGGCCGGGGGGAGGATTCACTGGCGGCCAAAGGGCTGCTCACCGCCAAGGTGAGCGTCTTCCTTCGTCCTGCGGAGAAGCACGTTCTGAGGAGCTGGGTCTATGAAATGTCCAGTACTACGCAAAATCTTAGGCAGGCAAAGAAAATGTTTAAAGCTATTTATCGGGGTAGTAAGTGTGTATTTGCTCAGAAAAAAACACATTTTAACACTAAAACTAATGGTTCAACGGGTCTGAAATGGAGACTGAAACCGTGATACAGCTGTTCCCAATCTCGTATCACGGTTCTGGAAGATGGAACCATGACCCCCCCCCCCCCCCCCCCAACCTGAGCGATCACGCCTGCCGCAAAAGCTTGGCTAGTTTTATTAGCTCAAGATGTATAATAGACCTCAGATTGCAGACCCCAAGGGCTCACATTGGGTTTAGTAAAGGGAGTTTAGGGATGGCAGGCGTGTAGCAAACAATATTGTTATATTATAGTATTCCAAATTATTGGTGGTTTAGAAAATCAAGACATTTTACCCCGTCTTTTCTTACCCCCCCCCCAAAAAAAAAAGTATGAACCAAACTGTGGTCCAAAAATTGAGGTCTGAACCGAATCGTGGATTTGAAATTGCACCCCTATTTAGAACATATGCAAATTAACAGTGACACAATGCAAACAAAAAAGAATTTCCTCAGTTCTCCGTAAAGTCACTGATATCTGTTGGATGGGTAGATGAACATCGCTTCAGTTCCCAAGCCTCCCCTCAGGGCTGCCCCAGTCATCATGAGGGTACATGGGATAGTGGCTTAATGGTTAGGGAAGCGCACTTGTAATCACAAGATTGCAGGTTCAAATCCCCAACCAGCAAGGCACCACTGAGGTACCCTGAGCGAGGTACCGCCCCCAAGCACTGCTCCCCGGGCACTGAATTAGCTGCCCCCTGCTATGTCACATATGGGTTAAATGCAGAGGACACATTTCGTTGTTGCGCGCTGTGTGCTGTGGTGTGTTGACAATGACCACTGATCACCTAATTCAAAAAAAATCCCGGGGTGACGTTAATTAGGGGAAACTTCAAAATGGCTAAGCTGATACACCTCGACAGACATAATAACACAGCTTTACGCCAACATGAATATCATATAAACATCATTTTCTATTACTCTCTGAGACCTTCACACAGAACCCTATGTTTTTATAAAAAATATTGTTCGATATAAGGATTTCTTAATATTCCCAAAAAGCTTATTTTGGCAGTATTTCTTAGGCATTTTGCAGGTTTAAACGTGTCGGATTTATTTTGCTACTCACAATCATACCACCACCGCGCAGTAGCCTAAACTCCGTTGTGTGCGACTGACCGTGAAAGGTGAAACCGGTAACATTACACCACCACTGTCAAGTGAAGAAAATGACGAGGAGACAATAATGTAACAATAACACATTTTTATTTATTTAGCTATCCACAGGACAGAAATGCCAGCAGGAAAAAAAGTCATCTAAGTTGTGACATTAAAATATCAAATGATTGACATTAGACAGCTACACCGGCGTATGTGCGTAAAGTAGCGTAAAACCTAAAGAAATCATACAATCTTTGGTTTAGGTTATATCTAGTCTAATTTTCCATACTACCAGACATTATACCACGGTGTAGCATATTTTGATGTTATTCTGGTATTTTGAAAACTATTCATTCATTTTCTGTTACTACTTATCCCATTCAGGGTCTAGAGCCAATGGGCACAAGGCAGGAAACAGCCCAGCATGGGATGCCAACCCATCACAGGGCGTACGCACACACACAAACACACACACACGCACACACACACACACACACACACACGCAAACACACACAAACACACACACAAACACACACACGCACAAACACACACACACCCACATCTATGGACAATTTGGTAACTACAATTAGCCTCAGCATGTCTTTGGACTGTGGGGGGAAACCGGAGTTCCCGGAGGAAACCCCACGACGACACGGGGGGACATGCAGACTCAACACACATGGAACCCTGGCAGAGACTCGAACTGCTAACCACCCTATTTTAAAATCTGTGTACTTAAGTAAAATTTGTTGGGGGGGGGGGTGTTATTATATCATCACACTCCTCTTATGCTTCACACACTATTTCACATTTTCTTGCTGGCTCTTTGCAGCCATTCTGGCTAGCTGGATAAATTTGCAGAAGTCTGCCCCTAGTGGTGGATCCCTTACTCTGTGTTAGGCGAGAAGTGCTACTCAAAGTAGAAGTGAGGAGAAGCCTGCTACCTGACCAATAGCAGCCTACATAAACCTTCACAAATTCAAACTTGGATTTTTGCTATTGATTATGTAAATATTTCACATTTATTTGCATAATGTTTGATCTCCAAGACCTAGTATGTGTGTATTTTTCCCCAGGTGCTGATTGGTCAGAATCAAAGACAGAAGAACGTAGTTGGATATGTTAACTGCACGCATCTCCATGCCCCTGAAGGTAGTGTATTTCTTTACCTGTCAGCATTAATGTGTCCTGTGCCTAGCGTCACATGATGAGGTGTCTAGCGTCACATGATGAGGTGCCTAGCGTCACATGATGAGGTGCCTAGCGTCACATGATGAGGTGTCCATGCAGCCTTATTTACTGGCTGGGCACTTCGCCGTGTCTCTGGCAGATGATGGGGCCATTAGATACGAACAAATGGACATGCTGACGTCGTGGATCAGGGAGTTCCAGGCGAAGACCCGGCAGGCTGATGAAGAAGTGGCGTTCGACATCCTCTGTGGGGACTTTAACTTTGACAACTGCTCTCCCAGTATGCGATTGTGCCGTCCATCCTCTCATCTTTCACTGTGTGTGTTTCCAGCTGCATGTGTAAATGCCAAGAAAAACTCTCACGCCAGTATCTTCAACCTTGAAATCCTCTGCATAGAGTTTGCGTTCCTGCAGACAGTCGTGCTCCATGTGTCTTAATGCAGTCCTGGAACTGATTGCCAAAAGCAGTGTCATGCAGTGATGCACTTTAGATGATGACTTCATGTACTGTGGATGTGTGTCCTTGGTTAGATGATGCCCTGGAGCAGAAGCACAGTGTGTTCGAGGATTACAGAGACCCCTGCAGGGCTGGACCCGGCAAGGAGAAGCCATGGGCCATTGGTGGGTATCAGTGTAGGTTTTTAATAGAGTGTACCTGATTGGCCATTGGTGGGTATCAGTCTAAGTTTTTAATAGAGTGTACCTGATTGGCCATTGGTGGGTATCAGTCTAGGTTTTTAATAGAGTGTACCTGATTGGCCATTGGTGGGTATCAGTCTAGATTTTTAATAGAGTGTACCTGATTGGCCATTGGTGGGTATCAGTCTAGGTTTTTAATAGAGTGTACCTGATTGGCCATTGGTGGGTATCTGTCTAGGTTTTTAATAGAGTGTATCTGATTGGTCATTGGTGGGTATCTGTCTAGGTTTCTAATAGAGTGTACCTGATTGGTCATTGGTGGGTATCTGTCTAGGTTTTTAATAGAGTGTACCTGATTGGCCATTGGTGGGTATCTGTCTAGGTTTTTAATAATAATAATAATAGTAATAATACATTTTATTTATACTGCACTTTACATTACCAAAAATCTCAAAGTGCTTTTAATAGAGTGTACCTGATTGAAATTGAAAGTTCTGCAACACGCATATAATACAGTATGTATACACTACAAGGTTGATAGGGTTGTCCCTTATTTTGGAACTTAAAAATCCGTAGCTCTTATCGCTGGATAAATAATTTGTCCAATAAATCAGTTTGCTTTGATTGATTTTAAGGTCTCCTCAAATACCATGAAATTTATATAATACTCACACACAGCAAAAATTCTGTATTTATTATTTAAACAAAACAATGACACCCCTTTCTTTATTGAAAAGAAATACAATGCAGATATTTGATTTATTTCTTCAAAATTCCTTTGTAACTCTGTAATTCAGGTAATCCATTTCAGTTGGAATATGAGATGATATCTGTTAACCATATTCACGAGAGTTTGTCAGTTTGCTCCAGTGTTAACTGAAGCGAAAGTACTATTAGTACAGTTATTCTTTTGTCATTCAATGCCATATGATGCTCATTCACTGGCACTGGTGGAAGTTTCCTGTGCTCAGTGATAAACTGCAGAGACAACTGTGTCTGTTCCTCATCTTTGGTCAGCAGACAATGATATTCCTACACCAGAGCAGCATCCCTTTTCAGGGGTGCCATTCACAGGTCCATGCACACTTTTCAGGGGTGCCATTCACAGGTCCATGCACACTTTTTAGGGGTGCCATTCACAGGTCCATGCACACTTTTTTCAGCCATCAGACAATTCAGATTTACTGCGCACGACTCTATTCCTTTGACTGGTTCTTTGTATATTTAGTCGGGTATAGCCTCAGTCATTGATGTATCCACATTTTTTCCATCCCATATAAACAATTAAATGTTCCCGCAATATCCTTTTATAAACCAAGAATGGAATTCCTATTCATATAATTTTTTTTAATGCAGGCACTCTGCTAGAACAGCCGACTCTATATGATGACGATGTGAGGACCCCGGAAAACCTTCAGAAGTAAGCCACCATCAAAAACTGGAGTTCGCTTCGTCAACAAAGGTTCTGAGTGTTGTCAAAATATCACATCAACTACCCCCCCCTCCCCTCCCAACAGGACCTTGGAGTGGGAGGAACTGCGGAGGCAGTATGTCGCCGCCCCTGTGCCTCTGGATGGTTGTACCCTTGTCTACCCTGATAGTGGGAACCCCTGGGTGGGCAGGCGCATCGACTACATCCTGTATCGGGAGAGCACTCTCAGCAGACACTGCCACACCGTACGTGACCTTCCCAACCAGACCATCAGCTTCATCTGCATCCTGCACAAATGACATGTCAGCCGGTTTTATGATAGCTTAATCAGATTGTTTGGTGGTGGAATAGCGCAAATGGAGCTGTTTCGGAACCATTAATCTGTGCTGTCTCTCTCTGACAGGAGGTGGAGGAGTTCTCCTTCGTGACGCACCTGGCCGGCTTGACCGATCACATCCCTGTGGGTCTGCGGTTAAATGTGACCTTAAATCAGGCTGATAACTGATGTCAAGAGTAGCATTTCTGGGAGGGTATGACCCCCTGACCCAGGGCTAGCAGACAGCATCAGGACATTAAAATCCTTTCAGGAATACAAAGGAGACAGTGGACAGAGGAACCCGTAGACACTGCATGTTATGTACTTTAACAAAGAAAATCACTTTTTACAAATCAAAATTATTTGGGACTATAGTGTAATCTTTTCAGTGACGGGGTTTGGGAAATATTCTTTTTAAAATTCTCTATTGAATTGATACTAAAGGTTTACTAGAATGGACAGCACTGAACAACGCTAGATTTTTAAGATTTACTGTATTTCTAGGGCTGAGAAACTTAACATGTTAAGTTAATATTAATGCATTTATTTTAAAGCAATAGTGTGTTATTTGTTCAATTGCGTTAACGCATGCAGTGTTTTGATAGCCAAACGATTAAATAGTATGAGAAAAGATTTTTAATAGCGACATATAATATTTCTTCCTGGTTGTAAACAATGCGAGAGCTTCAGCTGTGATGTTGCACAAAATCCCAGAATTCACAGCTAAAATGTAAACATTCAATCTCGCAGCAGAGCTGATGGTGGTGAGGAAACTTTGTTACGTGGTTAATTTCATTTAAAACAAATGCCAGATGGAAGCAGGCATAAGGTAAATATGTTGTAATTTGCAATATTTGTTTTATTTTATTGAAAGCTACTACTCTAAAAAGGGATCTCTCCAGAAATTAAGTGCACTTTCAATGGTTGTCAGGCTTCAATTTTTTGCCAAACAGTTTTTAGATTTACAATTTATGATTGTACATGCTGGGGTTCGTCAAATTTCATCACACAAAGGTATGGTAAGGTCCACTGCCCCCCATAACATTTTCCGAGCGGGTAGGGTGGGGTTGATCATGTGATCGGGATTAAATAGTTTCTATTAAGAAGGTGTGCAATAAAAAAAATCATTTCATATCTCCTCTTTTAATACAATGTCCTCTCTTTTCTTACTGCCATCTGTTCATGTTTCTTAAAACTTTGGAATTCACCCTGAACCCTGAAGCCTAGTTTTTTTTGTTAAAAATGAATAATCTGTGCATAAATTTAACTTAAGGTTAGAGGTCGACAGCGGGGTGCCGCTAATTTTCTCTGACCTTCTGTGTTTTCTTTTCCTGGTCTTTGCTGTCAGCTTGGTTCATTAGTTTATCACTCATTGCTTTACTGAAAGTTAAGCACCTTTTCAGGTGCAGTTTGTGGATTCTTTATTCCTCGATTATTTCTTCATTTTGTGTATTACCTCTTTGAGGTAATTCGCCTGGTCTTAGTCAAACCTGTGTCTTCTTATTCTGTCAGTACTTAAGTCTGCTCTGAGTTTATCTCAGTGCGAGATTGTTTCTAAGTACTTTCGAGCTAATTTTCAACAAATATGCACGACTGAAAATGCCATTTATCACCATTTATGCCATTAATTGTGATTTTAAAAAAATCATCATCTGACAGCCCTAATTTGATCACAAATTTACTTTTATTTTCCCACACAATTTGTTAAGAAGTTTGCGAATTGGTGCCCAGTTTGTCATTAATAGTGAGAAGCTGAATGAGATGATCATCTTCACAGTAATGCATTTTAAAAAGTAGGCCCTGTCGCTAATGCTTCATATGAAAATGTTATACTCAAGACGTAAATATAGGCAAAAAAATCCATAATGCATAATAATACGCATATAATATCATGTCAAAACCAGTAAATTAATTAGAGACAGGATCTCCCAGCCATTGCTGCAGGGCACTAAATGCTATTTCATAAGTAGTGATATTTAATAATTATGCAGAACACACAAGAAGGTATTTTACTGGTTTATTACAGATTTTTATTGCGAGTTGTGTATACATACTGTTATGTGGTGCATATATAAGCAGAACAGCTTCACTGTTATGTCGGATCCTTGCCCATCCCCTGTGCAGCCTTCACATGGCACCGGACTGGTGAGATCAGCTTGCCTTTTTTAATCCTTTATTTTTGAAACACTGCTAAGGCTTCACCGGAATGATAGGCGGTGAGTCTTGACATTTTTCTAAAGTTCACTTCAAGTCTGTGAGGAGTGAAAGCGATGCTACAACTTAATCAAAGCAGATGTTCACTGAACACTGACATCACACGTCGAAGAGCCTTCCTCTGTCACTGGGGCGAGGTTTGCCCCTGTAGATAATTATTAGTTTAACCATGCAGGCTTTCTTAAATTACAATTCACAGAATGAAACTGCTACTGAATTAGCCTATAATACACTATGCTACAGAAAACATGAACAAAAAAACACAATGGTGTAACATTTACATATTTTTACAGTGTGTATCCTTTTGTTTTTTATATATTTTCTATAACTTTACAGATTCAACTTTTTCTAATATCCATACTATCATTTTCAATAGAAATCTCATGCTACAACTGGTAGATAAGGTGCTGTATTGTATATACTACAGTTATTTTTTTTTACTTTCAACAAACAAGTCAAAAAGAACGACTCGTAGTGCCTTTTGAATCAAGCTACATGTCGAAATGTAGTTCGGGTCCAAGTTGTGAGCAAATCTTTGTGATAAATAATCATTCAAAATGTTTGGAAGAACTATTCTTGTCAAAAGGCTTTGTTTCTTGACCAAAACACTACAGCGGTGTAACTGAATGTATCGTATAACTGAGGGTGGGGGTTAGGGTTAGGGTTAGGGGGATTGAAGATGGGCACCGCTGTTACATGATTTGGGGGCGGTCAGCTTCTCTGACAGCGTCTGACTCCAGGGTTTCAGTTACTGAATGTGAGAGCAGAGTGTTCGAGCAGCTCTATCGTCACGCGACGTTACATCCGCTTGAGTTTCTCCCTGAAATGCGACTGAATAAATACAGAAAGTTCATTCTGAAAGGCACTCGTTTGTCTGAAGCCCTTCAAGGGACACAGCTCATTTCTGATTTTTAAAAGAATCTTTCCTGATGTTTGAATACTTAAGGTCCGCATGAACCTCCCAATCGTCCTTGGGTTCGAGAGCAGCCTCTGACTCAGCTGCCCGGCGACCCTCTCCATCGAGGGTCGAGGATGACGTCACCCCCGCTATCCATGCTGGGTCTGGGTCACAGTTCTCCAAATTCACTATCAAATGTCTAATACCTAACTACCTAATAACCGCTATAGAGTGTAAGACAATGCTTGAGTATCATCAAAAATGAATCCATCTCCCCCAACATCTTGGTTTTGATTCATACAATCATGTATTTCATGGCAACACAGTATGAGGCGACCAAATTCAAGCCTTTGCTCAAAGTGGGAGCTTGCAGTGTTTGAAACCCCCCATGTAGTAAAACCCAAGTTTCAGCTCCATACCTGTTTACGTTTAAACAAAACAAAATAAGTGGAAAAAGACAACAGACAATGGAAAAGTACAATAAAAATAAACACAACGTACTCGACATAACGAACAGCAGATGAAACTTTTTTTTTTGTTCAGCATTTTCCCAGTTTTCCACGCAGAAGTGTTTTCGTTACACCCCTGCTATGCATCACGTAAAGCATGGAGGTGCGCGTTTTCTGTCACATCACTGTGACGGATCTCAGTCAGAATGTCACCGGTGTGCAGCTTTCATGAGACGAAGCTCCATAATCTCAGTCATGCTCTGCGGATTTGACCACGGGGGGGGCAAACTGTCCACTGTGGCCCAGAATTACCTACACGTTAGCTGCAGGCGCGTATGCATGCCGCGTGATTCACATCTGAAACACTCTTTCACTTACATTTTGTGCTTTTCTAACATTTCTGTCACTTTCTAACATACCTTTTGCATTTAAGACTGTAGTATAAAATGTCAACAAAAATAGCCCAACTTTCCGAGCCTCTCTTGCCATGTAAAATTGTTCCCTAACAAATCCCTTTTCAAACAACCTTTTTTCCAGCAAATAGCCCTTTCTCACAGTTTCCAAAAGAGTAGATAAGCTTCCACCTTAAAACACAACAGTAATATGTACACATACAAAGTATTTCTCAATTAGGAAAAAAGAAAACACCGTAATAGAGTTGAGATGCAGGTCTCAGGTGCTCTTTAAGTTCAGGGTAGACTTTTGTGTTGTTACTGTACCTATCAAGGAACTTCCTCCTGATTCCTATCTAACCTTTTCCTTACTAACATAAAGCACTTGATTTGGTGTGAAATATTATTACACTCTTTAGAAGATAACCACATGGTGGTACAACATACAGCCAACTGAACTGACTGATCATCAGAGATCATCCCAGGCCAAGGGCGTGTTTGATCCCCAGATTAAAATATTATTTTCAATGTTCAAGCAACAATCAACAGAACGGTTGAGAGTTCCTTACTTCCAGACTCGGTGCTAGTCTAGGAACGACCTCAGGTAAATACTGTAAACACTTCAGCTATGGACACCCAGCCTAACGGACCTTAACAATCCCAATCCCGCGAAATGCCATGGGACATGGGCCTTGTGTGTGGCACTCGTCTGAACACTGGCCTTTCCACCTGAGAGTCGTAGTACCCTTGAGAATAGTACATCACCTCAGTTACTCCAACAACAATCCAGCTACAGGGAGAAATTATAGTCGTCACCCAGACGCTGGGGAATCGGCAAAGCAAATAACGTAGTGTAGAAAAATAAAGGCTTATCTCTAATAGGCTGTTTCACAGCTTCATTTCACCCCATTTAACCAGAGAGTGATTTCACAGTCTCCTTTTTCACCCCTGAACGAACGGGGCCAGGGGGCACAGCACACTAAAAAGGTGTGACAATGACTTCAGAGGCAATGAACGATGACAGGGACACGGGGGGAGGTGGCTTCCAGGAGGCTGGGGCAGGGTGTAGGCCAAGGAGCCAATGAGTGGGCGTCCCCTGGATGATTACGTACTTGCTCCTCCCCCTCAGACCCGCATCTCCGAATTGCTGATGAGACCCAGTGCTTGGGCTTCCTCTGGAGTCAGGCCCCCCTTCAGCGTCCTTCTCACTGCAGAGACGAAGGACGGTGGCATCATTACACAACGCTATTACTGCAGCTTATGGGATAATAATGCCTAATAGGATCAATCTCCCTATAAATGCTTCAGTCAGTGGAAAAAATGCCTTAGACACATTGTTCACCAAATTTTCACCAGCAGTTGGACAATGTCTCAGTAACCTAATTAGTACATCGGAGGACTTCATTGGTTACCTTTTGCACTATGCAGGAACATGCTGGGTCAAAGCGGCAGACACGGAAAAGTGCTCAAAAGCCACAAGGGGCTCAGAATATATGCTGTCCCAGAATCACAGCATCCCCCTCCCCCAACTTACGCGATTTGCGGTTGGCGCGGGACCGCCTCCTCTCGCGCGGCTGCGTGCGCTGACTCGGGCCCTGCGTGGCGGACCTCACGATTTGCTCCATGATCTCATCCGCCGCGTCCTCCGTGACGACTGGGTTATCCTCGTTCGCAACAGACCAGGAGCCCATTCGGCCTGCGGGGTGGGGGTGGTTGGGGGGGATGGGGGTGTTCATAATCTTAGTGTGGGAGTATGATGCTCATTACAGCCTGATTATATCAAATATATCTTCGCTGTCCGACAAAAATTGCATATCTCCACTTTTTGACTTTGTAAATGTAATATGCCCATTTCCCTATGTCTACTGATAACATTTGACATCTAATTGATGAATGAAAAGATGTTTTATCTATCTGTCTCATTAGAAGATCTTTGTGTGCTGGTAAATGTACAATAGGATAGAGAACTGATTATGTCCATAGAACATTTAGACTAGCTGTTGATAATCTACCATATGCTTGTATTATAGGGAGACAAGGCTCAAACTAACCATGAGGCATTGGATTGTATGATAAGAATGAAAGGGAAATTAAAAGTCTGCATTCGCTGACAACAATTCATGTAAGTCTATTTGAAACACTAAACTGTTCAGTGACAGCTGTGTAGAGACTTCAGGGAGGAGAGACCCTAAAAGGTTTTTATTTGTGGTGTAAGGGGGCCTCACTGTGTTCTTTTAGGTTTATTTGGTAAAAGTAATTTCCGAGAAAATGTGATTCATCATGCTCCTAAGATTTTTCTTAAGATTTTTGGAGAGACACGACAATCTAAAGACTGTAGGAATAACCGCAGTGCAGGAGGTGCTTTCAGCAAACGTGCGAGTAGTGCGTCACGATGGGCTCACTTCTGGAGGCTCGGGTGCGCGTCCGGAGCCCCGGGAGAAGAGAGGCCTCGCAGTCGCCGCCCTGCAGGCTGCTCTTCAGTACTGCCTTCATGTGCTCGTGCTCCTTGGCATCCTCGGTGTACTGAAGGCCCTGGGGCTGGTTTTCGGGGGCAGTTGCCGAAGTGGTGCCAAATTTACCGTTCTGCACATGGGACAGGTAAGAAAGCAGAGACAGAAACTAATCAGTGACCAGTTCACTTGCTGGCTAGAAGATTAATCACAATATTAAACGATTTAGGTTGTTAAACTGTTCAATATCCCTGACATTTCTGCCTAATTAGTGCATGATCGAAAGACTATGTGTTCATGTTTTAAATAAATTAGTATTCACACGTTATACAACTTCCAATACAGTCCTCACTAAACATAATCATTTGAAGGCTCTCTGGTGCCATCTACTGGATATATTATACTTCCGGCACAAGGAATGTCAGGGACAGTTCATGGTACATTTTCTTTTTAAATAAACAAAATAACACATGAAAAAGTCCAAATGAACATAACTATATCCAGTGTCATTTTTAATGGGAGACAGTGACACAACGTTTCCTTTCACGACTTTATATTCCGGATTCCATGACAGTTAAAGTCTCTCGTTACTTACACAGCTGTGAGTATTTTTTTAATCAAACACAGCACCTCACACTTAGCATTTGGGGATAAAGGGTTAGTGTTACCACAGAAAACTTCAGTTTGCATTCAAGATCATACATTTGCTCTACACACACCCAGACCACTCTACATGCATATCAAACGTCACCCTGTGCACTCGCACGCACACGCATACCTCAGTGTCCTCTTCATCATTGCTCTAGAGAAGACAAAAAATAAGGAGTGAAGGACAAGAGGAACAGTGTTACATGAAAATAGGGTGATGTGTGGCTCTGTGGGTTAGGAAGGGTACCAGATTGATCACATCGCCGTTGGGCCCTTGAGCAAAGCCCTAACCCTAACCCTAAACCTAACCCCACACCCTAACCCTAACTAATCCAGAGACTGGCTGACCCTCCTTCATCAGCTGTATGTCGCTGAGCATAAAATTGTCTGCGAAATAGTTACTGTAGGTCTTAATGTTAAAACGAGAGATTGCTACATGGGGGATGAAAATTCCACCGTCTCCCCAGCAAGACCACGGTTTAGCTCCAGTCTCTTTTCAACCCAAACACCCACTGGACTAGACAATAAAGAACATACCACATGTCTGTCCTTCAATGCGAGTCAACTAGAATTCCATGTTTCTACAGACTGTTTGTTGGTTTTTTAAAGAGGACTGTACAGGATATTAAAAAGTCAAAGGACACACACGTTGAACATTTGAAAAAAAATCATTTCGTATCAGATCCTGGCTTGCAGAAAAGTAAACAGAAATCAGATCATGGCTTGATGTTAAGAAGTAATGGAAAACAATATTGTATATATATTGTCTACTTCATAAAGCACTTATTTAACAGGTTGTAATCTGCTTTTATATATATAGGATGGGTCAGGTCTCAGAGAGTTCGTTGTTCCGCAAGTGGGGACATCCAGGGGTTTGGAACTTCATACAGTGATTGAATTAGGGTCCCCTTGAACTGTCAGAGCAGGCAGCCAAGTCAAACATGCGGCAGCGTAGAGGCCGCCCTCTGCTGGCTGGGGGAGGGACTTTAAGGCTGGAGCGGGAGCAGAGCTGGAAGAGGTGCCTGATGCGGGGATAGATCTCACTGCTGCGATGGCATATTGCCTTTCAGAGCGGCTCTCCAAGCTTCTACACACAGCGATCAGCATATGCCCCAGTATGTGAGCACCAGCGTGCCCAGCATCTCTTCCCAAAACCAAGGGCTATCAATGTGAAGCTAGTTGTCCCATTGTTGCTATAATAGCCTATATTCTTCTGGATTCTTCTTTCATTAGATGTCGCTAAGTTGCTGGTTTGTAAAGATGCCATCTTATGATGGTGCCAAATGGAAAGTCACTGACTTCTCCAGCACAACCACCCATTCTGCTGCTGAAGTGTGTTACACCTGTATCAGCAGTAGGTTACACCTGTATTAGCAGTAGGTTACACCTGTATTAGCAGTAGGTTACACCTGTATTAGCAGTAGGTTACACCTGTATTAGCAGTAGGTTTGCCTTAATGAAAAGGGACATCCACCTACTTTTGTCCATATAGTACATGAGTGAAGGCTGCCACTCTACCCTGATGGACAGGCTGCAAATAGGCCCTTTATTTGCTTTATTTTATCTGCCCCTGGGGATCAGAGGCTTTGATCAATGGTCCACAGACATGTTACTGTTCTGCCAAAGCCGGGGCTCAACCTGGCAAGTTTCTGATCACAGGCGCAGAGACTCAGCTTGCTGAGCAACTCCACAGTCATCCAGCAGTGTGTTGCCATCCGGCAGTGAGTTACCATCCGGCAGTGAGTTACCATCCGGCAGTGTGTTACCATCCGGCAGTGAGTTACCATCCGGCAGTGAGTTGCCATCCGGCAGTGAGTTACCATCCGGGAGTGTGTTACCATCCGGCAGTGAGTTTCCATCCGGCAGTGTGTTGCCATCCGGCAGTGAGTTGCCATCCGGCAGTGAGTTACCATCCGGGAGTGTGTTACCATCCGGCAGTGAGTTTCCATCCGGCAGTGAGTTGCCATCCGGCAGTGTGTTGCCATCCGGCAGTGAGTTTCCATCCGGCAGTGTGTTGCCATCCGGCAGTGAGTTTCCATCCGGCAGTGAGTTGCCATCCGGCAGTGTGTTGCCATCCGGCAGTGAGTTACCATCCGGCAGTGAGTTACCATCCGGGAGTGTGTTACCATCCGGCAGTGAGTTTCCATCCGGCAGTGTGTTGCCATCCGGCAGTGAGTTTCCATCCGGCAGTGAGTTACCATCCGGCAGTGAGTTGCCATCCGGCAGTGAGTTGCCATCCGGCAGTGAGTTACCATCCGGCAGTGAGTTACCATCCGGGAGTGTGTTACCATCCGGCAGTGAGTTTCCATCCGGCAGTGTGTTGCCATCCGGCAGTGAGTTTCCATCCGGCAGTGAGTTGCCATCCGGCAGTGAGTTACCATCCGGCAGTGAGTTTCCATCCGGCAGTGTGTTGCCATCCGGCAGTGAGTTTCCATCCGGCAGTGTGTTGCCATCCGGCAGTGAGTTGCCATCCGGCAGTGTGTTGCCACTGTTACTTAGATTTATGTCACCGTGTGCATGAATAACAGCTCCCTCCCTCCATCCCTCCTTCTCTCTCCCCACCCTGACAATAATCCCCACAGAGGAGCAGGAAAAGAGCTGAAGATTCAGAAGCCAGACACAGCTGGCCAAATGGCTTTCTATGGGCCTCTCCTCACCCCCCCCCATGAGTCAGGGTGGTGGATGACGTTTAAAACATGGGGGGGGGTCAAAGGATTAAGACTCACACCCTAGTTGGATAGTTGCATCGTTTTTATAGGCCAAAGATCCCACTCAGCACTGTCTCACTGCGGCATCTGGACAACTAGAGCCAACGAAGATGAAGTAATGAGATTGTACAAATGGAGATCAGAGATTTACACTCTGCTCTTCTGTCCTGCTTATTTTTGGGTTCTTTGGGGTCTCTTCCCCCTGAAAAATTTAACTAGTTCCTGCTTCAAATAGAAAAGAAATCCCCCCAAAAGCACCCACAAAACAAACATGTGCTGTGTGCTGAGTAACACCATGTGTGTCGGGCAAACTCATCAGAGTCCCTGCGGAGTCTGACCCCAACAGCCGCTTCGCGATCCGCTCCCTTTTCATCCAGACCAGGAACAGAAATGCGGGACCACTGGATTGTGGACTGTGACTGAAGGATGTTTATGCGCTGGAAGGTCATGAGAATGGAAATGCTGCATGATTTATACAATGCGTGGCATCAACATAAACCATATGTCTGAGGTGTATAAAAACATGCAGTATCCTTCCCGGCAAACCTGCGACGAGAATCAAGCGATGCGCTCTCAGTGAGCGTGCTGTGATGAGGATGTAAGCTTTAGCCAGACATGCCTGGATTCACAATCTCACCCAAAGCTGCAGCAGGACTAATAAATGAGTAAGAGTGTTTTCACCATTAGGGATGATTATAGGATTTTTTTAAGATGTGGAGCATAACAGGGGGCCAACCTCATCATTTGCCAATTAAATGTTCGAATCAGTGAGTGACAGGGAAGGGGGTACTCAAAGAGCCAATCAGCTTTCAGCTTTCAATGCAGCTGTGGCCCCACCCCTGTACACATCCCTCTTCATTATCCTCAGGGCCCAGACTGAACGGCCACCGATGTGTCTGAGGATTGAGACTCACTTCTGTGATCATCTTGCCCCGGGTCTTGTTCCTCTCCCGGTGGCTGGCCCTCTTCTGCTTCTGCTGCAGCACGCGGTCGCGTGTGGTCCGGTACTCCAGGGCGAACTCGCTCACGGTCTTGCTGAAGCGGTGGACGCTCACCTCGCGCACCGCGTAGGCAGGGTAGCCCAGGAACAGCAAGAACGTGTGGAACCTGTATGCAGAAATGACATAAACAGCTACATAAAAACAGCAAAGCACTCGTTGTTTCAGGTGATGCTCATCAGCTTTCACAACTAATGTAATATTTATCAATAAGATTACGGAACTGTTACATGTAAAGCATACCGGTTGATTATTCTACGATGTACAATTTTCAAGATGATTATTCTCTCGGCGCAGTCCTTAAGGAACTCCGACATCTTCTGTTTCAGTGCTGGCTTCATCTCGTGCTTAGTGATGAGTTTCAGGTGGTCCCATGATGCCTTGCACCGCTTCTCCATCTGAACGAGGCTCTCCTGTAGCTGGTCAAAGTCGACCTGAAGAAAAGGAAGACACATCCTCAGTGGTCAAACTCATACTGCCACGTGACAGTATGGGATAACATCCAACGCGCACACAACATTCCCAAGGAGCTCATCCTGTGAGAGTGACCGTCCCTTGTGCAGGCGGGGCCTCTAGGTCAGACCCGGTTTGAGCCTGGGTTCTATCACCAGTCAACCATGATTAAGCAGGACCAGCATTCTTGGATAGAGGCAGCGGGGTCAGTCTCCCTGGAATTCCTCTGGCTGTTACATCAGCACCTTCTAAGAACCTATCAGCAGCGCAGCAGGGGAGCGTAACGCAGCAGAGAGAATCCGCAGCGGTATGGGGAGTAGTGCAGGGTGCCAAGTCTAATACAGTACTGCAAAGGATTTGGGGAGCACTGTAAAGAGCACTGTTTCCCAATCCGGTTCTTGGAGACCCACAGCAGTCCACAGTTTTGCTCTCTCCCAGCCGCAGGGACATGAAACAGAACACCAATCAATGAACAATACCACAATAATAATAACATGACTTTCAAATTAATATGTACTAAGGTGTTTCCTTATGAGCTGAGAGGGAGCACAAATGTGGACAATCTGCTAGAGAGATCAGTGGGAGCAAAAACATGGACCGACTGTGGGTCCCTGAGGACCGGATTCGGAAACACTGGTAAAGAGCAATAAAGCTTGATAGATGTACTTTAAAAAGGATCATTGTTAATGGATGAGGCTGTCAGTCTGTGGAGCAAAAACAGGCTTGGGCCCAGATGTGATCCGCACGGTAAATGAACTAAAATATATTACGCCAAAGGAATGCAGTTTTATAGCAGTGTATGTGCAACTAGATTCCTGTGGATAACCAGGTTAATCTCCATTTATCATATTGATAAATTGGAAGCATATAAACTCAGCATTACCATCAATATGTCAGCATGATTTCCAATTACACTGCGGTTTAGGTAAACAGTAAACATTGCGACAAAGCAAGATGTATTCCTGAAAAATTTCTGAGGAGTTCATTAAAATCATATACTAAACATATTCAATGAGAAAAACAAGGTTAGAGGAATGTAACTTCAAAACTTAGTAACTTACACCAAACAAAATGAATTAAATAATAAACACAGTGATTGCAGTGGCTAATAGTGTAATTATATGTATTTTAAAAAAGAAACTATCATTTCCCAGGGGTTGGTCTGTTTTTGCTAGTTACGTGGCCTGTGGTACCTTTGCTGACCGTGTGATGGCCCCGATCTCGGAGTAGAGGTCGGAGCTGTCGGGGAAGTTCTCTGCGACGATGGCGCAGGCATGATGCAGCAGGGACTGCTTGTGCACTGTGTCCTTCACTTCCGGAACCTTCTCTAGGTAGCTCAGTTCAAAGCCCTTGGCCTGAGGATAAACACAAAAGCAAAAAAAATTAAGGAAAAACACAAGAAGTGAATCTGCCAGATGCTGGGACAGCTTCTTCTTTTCTGCCCCCCATCTTAAAGGACATGCCTCCCTCCCCTGTGGCACCAGTCACTGCATTACAGTCACTGCATTACAGTCACTGCATTACAATCACTGTATTATTTATTGTTAATCAAACTTTATTGCTACGTTTTGTCATTATGATTTACAGTTCATTTACAGATAATTTAGTTACACACTCATTTTTCTGCTCTGTAATTCTCTGTGTTGATTGTCCTTAAAATATCCCACGTAAGTAACACGTATTTCCGCACCCTGTGCCGTGTCATGGCAGCGGGGGCCATACTGCACACATGTTTATAGTTCATGCCATGGTTCTGGGGCAGCGTTATCTTGTGAAGCTTTACCCCCCTGTATGGATGGAATGACAAAGTGCCACTTGTCATAATACAAATCTTCCCACCCACTTTCCCAAAGCCTCTCTCGTGATTCCGCCTGCTGCCTCACTCACTCTAATCCTCTCCATTCTGAAATTAAACACACAACTCAGTCCAGTCTGCGCCCCCATACTGGATAAGGGTAAGGAAGATGGATGGAACACGACCCAGTCTTCAGATGTAACCTTTCCGCTGCTAATGAGCTCGCTATGTCACTCAAAGCAGCCTGCTAACCTTGGCGGCTTGCCTCCTCCCGCGTCTCCCGAACCCAACCTTCTGCGCCTCCCGCCTAGCCCAGCCTCCCTCGCCCCCCCATGCCCCCCCATGCCCCTCATACCTCCCGCCGCACTCGGCACTCACATGGGTTCCGTTGAGGAAGTTGCCAATGGCCAGTAGCGTGGACAGGATGTATCGCAGTGTCTTGTTCTTCTCCAGTTGATCCATCCCTTCCTTCAGGTCCTGAAGTGGTTCAGCTACTTCCTGTGGGATGGGGTGGGCGGCGGGGGGAGTGAGGGAGGGACCAGGGCTATTTGTTTGGGATAAGTACTGTGTAACAGGTGTGCCTCAGCTGGTCTCTTTGAGGTAAAGTTCTGGCTTCAGTGATCATTGCTATATTAAAGAGCAAATAAATATGGCTCTAATTACGGTGTTTCTCCTTCAGCACTAAGTGTTATTCCCTGTAAACTACTAAAATACGCCTCTCAGGGGTCTGCATCCCGGAGTAATTAGGCTCTTAGTAGTGGCTCCTGCCAGGGATTTTAGGAATAAATATTTAGCCATTTTAAATGAAAATTTCTAAGAATCTAAGGGGTCCATCCTGGCAGAAGAACACACAAGCTTCTTCAGTTCAGGCCCCCCCCCCATCTTGCCCCCCGCACAAGACACTGAATCTACTGTTTGATGAAGTCAATTTCCCTATGGAAGTTTCCAGTTTCCAGTGTTCCATGAAGATGACAGTGTGTGTATGAGAGGGACTGTGGATAGGAAGCACGTTTCAGGAGACTCCCACCTTCTCCATGACCTCGTAGTCCATCTTGAAGGCCCAGAGCTGCAGGCGGGCGGAGAGCTCGCTGATGGAGGACAGGGTGAGGAGGAACTGCTCGGCGCTGCCCAGGGGGACGTCCGGGTTGGCCAGCTGCGCCTCCTGGATCTTCTGCTTCTCCTCCTCTGTGGGGATCATGGTCAGAATTTTCTACAGGGAGGAGAGCGAGAGAGAGGGAGGGAGTTAATGAGCACATGGAACAAGGAGAAGGGGAGAGCAGTAAATCTGACATCTGTCTGTATAAAATCCGACCTCACATATAATTACCTGTTACGAGCTGCAAGGTGCATCAAATTAAGCAACAAAAACAAATCTAAGACATAAAAATGATCTCGGCACATCTGTGAAAGACAATTAAAGGTCAAGAGGTTGCGATAAAGGGCAGCGTGTTGTTTACAGTCTTCCGTCCTTGTGTGACGGCTCCGCTATGCGGGGAAGTTGGGAAAGGGAGCGTTCAGAGGACTGAACCAGGATGGGAGAGATCCCACTGAGAGAGCACAGAGCACAAAAGGCATTGTGGAATCAGAAATTATGTGCTGATTTAAGTCTATAATAAAAATGATATGATTTATTCTGCCTTTTGCCCTGGTATAACTGTGAAATGTGGTGTTAAGGAGTTTCAGCATCAGGTGTCTCCCCTTAGAAAGTCATTCATCTTGAACTGACATAATTATGAATATAAAATGGTTTTGGATGATCAACTGTAAATATAACAAATGCTCTGAGATGCTCCACTGAGATGGTACTTTTTTCAGAAGGATAAACTACACCCTAGGCATTATGATTGACGTGTTCATCGCACAATGAGTCACCATAAAAACAGCCTGAATGGGTTCAAGCACACTCCTACTCAATGGACTATGTTAGGAGGAATGCTGAAGAGGCCCCTCTGAGTGGCTACACAGGCCTCTCACCTCAATGCCCTCCTTGTTCAAAGCGTACTCGTCGAAGTTCAGGATGGCCGTCTTGATGGTGCGCGGGGGGGGGAGCACGGTGAGGCCGATGTTGATGGCATTGCTCCTCTTTGAGTCCAGGACAATGATCTCCTGACGCTTGCCGTCCGCCGCCGTTTTCTGGGGTCGTGAGAAATGGGGTCAAGTGGGCATGGAGAGCTATTCCAGCCCTGGAAGAGAGTCGGCCACTGGAGACATGACACACACTGAACGGCTGGGAGGAATTTTATCAGCGGGAGTGCCGTCACAATCAGCGAGTGTGACAAATACCACTGAAAAATGGGACCATCTAGGGCAGAGGTATTCAAACTGCTAGGCGTGAAGGAATTGCGGGGGGGTGGGGGGGTGCAGGTGAGGGAACAAAAAACAGAGAACTGTATGAGGTGGGGGCTGACCTATTTTGAAACTGCAACCATTAAAAATATAAAAAATAGAGAGACTTGCAGTGTCAGAAACTTCCTGTGAGTTTGTTAAGTTGTGAGCTGGAAGACAGGCACATCCTCCCCATTGAGCTGTGAGGTAATGTGTGTGTGTGCGTGCGTGTGTGCGTGCGTGTGTGTGTCTGTGTGTGTGTGCGTGTGTGTGTGTGTGCGTGCGTGTGTGTGCGTGCGTGCGAGCGGGTTTACCTATCCTTATGGGGACACAATGTCCCCATAACGTGATAAATATCCGTTTTTTTAAACTCCATTTTATAAAAATCGGTGACTGCTATGAAAAAGCTAAAAATGCAAAAACTCTTGTATTTTGTTAGGTTACTTATGGTTATGGTTAGGGCAGGGTGGGGTTAAGGTTGTCATAGTTAGCGTTAGCATTTTTCCCATTGAAATGAATGAGCGGTCCCCATAAGGATATGTTTACCCTACATGTGCGTGTGTGTGTGGGTGTGTGTGTGTGGGCGTGTGTGTGTGCGTGTGGGTGTGTGGGGTTTCAGGACAAATATCATTCCTGGGGGGGGGGGGGGTTTCAGGAAAAATATCAGTCATAGGGGGAACCTGTCAAAAAATAACACCCGCCTAAGGACTATACAGAATCCACCCCCTCATGACTGTCAACATCAAGCTACAGAGCATCTTAGCGGGAATAATTAAATACTAACAGTAGACAGACAAAAATGAGAAAAAGGCGCACAGACAATCCCCGTCCCAGACTAAACAAACACATAACACAACTGAGAAAAAAGAACAATAAACGAAGAACAAAACAAAAGCCTGAAAAGCAAACAACTTCCTGTGTCTCTCTTCTCTGCAAACTATTTTCAGATAAACACACAAAAATACACGGTTTATATGTGGCCAGTGAAGTTGTGTTTGTTTGGAAAGTGTCTTCTC